>NC_136137.1:10590508-11023008 GCF_965212315.1 Lampetra planeri | reverse complement strand
CGTCTCTGCCGACACCACGGACGACTCCGCGCTCCGCGTCTCCCTCGCTCGGATGGAGGTCATCACGCGTCGAGCGATGCCCCCCACCACCACCGCCCTGGTCCTGCACGGCCGCCTGCAGCGCGAGGTCTTCGCGAGCTTGAACAGCGACAATGGCGTGAACTCAACGATGTTGTTTTCCTTGGCGACCCCTCACCCGTCACCACCCCCCCCCCCTCCCCGGAGATCCGCTCGCTCCGTACCCATCGGCGTTCGCGTAAATCGCGACACCTTTTCGAGGGTGATTTTAATCGATATCGGTCATTGTAAGTAAAAATGTCGTTCAGTCGATCGGGTTTTTTTGTGTGGAACATGCCTCGAATTGCTTGCAATTGGGAGAGCGACACGCACCCTTTGCTGCATGTTCCGGCAGCAACAGCAGAAGACGAAGCAATGCCAGCAGCGAGACTTTGAATCGCAGCGCCTGAACCCGCATGCTGCTGATGCTGTATGCGATGCTTCACGTGTTGGGGCTGCGACCTCAGAGATTCGCCTGCTCGCTGCACTTATTTTGCCTGTCACTCCACATGCCGCGTCTCCGCATATCGACCCTGAGCGTCTCTCGCCCTCGCAAGGAGTGGTGGGGAGGGCGCTTCGTTATTTTCAAGAACTTTTGTAAAGTCCGATCGACGTGCGCGACTCGGCCGGCGACTACTGCGAGATTCCACAGCGAGATTTATGACGCCCCCTCCCCCCACGATATCAGATAGGCCACCCGAGAGGGGGAGGGGGGCGGGAAGGGTGTTTTTTTGTTGTTGCGGGGACCGGTTCGATGTTCACGTTCAAAGCTCTGCGCTCCAACAAATCTTCCTGACGGCCTCGTCGCGAAAGGTCAGGTGTATATCGTTTAATAAACACATTCCCAGCTCGAAACCTGTCACAACTTCTGCGTATTTTGAACAAAAAAAAAACGAACCAACAAACAACCCAAGCGCGGTCTTCGCGTATCTCGGGTGGAACAAAGCCGCAGTGTACGGCGAGTGAACGCAACGGGGCTCTGACGGCACGTAGCCGACAAAAGGTCGTCGGGACGGGGAGATCCACACCGGGCTGCCAGTGTCCGGCGGGGGCAGAGGGCGCGCAGCTGCCGCGGTGTCGCGGGTGGCAAGGCTGCCAGCGGGGCTGGTGGGACGGGCTGCACGGTAGGAACGCCGCGACACAACAAGCCCCGAGGTCATCTCACATCGTCACGAAACCCAGACAACTCACATCGCCACTGCACCCTCCACATCGCCACTGCACCCTCCACGTCACCACTGCACCCTCCACGTCACCACTGCACACTCCACATCGCCACTGCACCCTCCACATCGCCACTGCACCCTCCACATCGCCACTGCACCCTCCACATCGCCACTGCACCCTCCACGTCACCACTGCACCCTCCACGTCACCACTGCACACTCCACATCGCCACTGCACCCTCCACATCGCCACTGCACCCTCCACGTCACCACTGCACCCTCCACGTCACCACTGCACACTCCACGTCACCACTGCACACTCCACATCGCCACTGCACCCTCCACATCGCCACTGCACCCTCCACATCGCCACTGCACCCTCCACGTCACCACTGCACCCTCCACGTCACCACTGCACACTCCACATCGCCACTGCACCCTCCACATCGCCACTGCACCCTCCACGTCGCCACTGCACCCTCCACATCGCCACTGCACCCTCCACGTCACCACTGCACCCTCCACGTCACCACTGCACACTCCACATCGCCACTGCACCCTCCACATCGCCACTGCACCCTCCACGTCGCCACTGCACCCTCCACGTCACCACTGCACCCTCCACATCGCCACTGCACCCTCCACATCGCCACTGCACCCTCCACATCGCCACTGCACCCTCCACGTCGTCACTGCACCCTCCACATCACCACTGCACCCTCCACGTCGTCACTGCACCCTCCACATCACCACTGCACCCTCCACATCACCACTGCACCCTCCACGTCATCACTGCACCCTCCACGTCGTCACTGCACCCTCCACATCACCACTGCACCCTCCACGTCATCACTGCACCCTCCACGTCGTCACTGCACCCTCCACATCGCCAGTGCACCCTCCACGTCATCACTGCACCCTCCACGTCATCACTGCACCCTCCACATCGCCACTGCACCCTCCACGTCATCACTGCACCCTCCACATCGCCACTGCACCCTCCACATCGCCACTGCACCCTCCACGTCGCCACTGCACCCTCCACGTCACCACTGCACCCTCCACGTCGTCACTGCACCCTCCACATCACCACTGCACCCTCCACGTCGTCACTGCACCCTCCACATCACCACTGCACCCTCCACATCACCACTGCACCCTCCACGTCATCACTGCACCCTCCACGTCGTCACTGCACCCTCCACATCACCACTGCACCCTCCACGTCATCACTGCACCCTCCACGTCGTCACTGCACCCTCCACATCGCCAGTGCACCCTCCACGTCATCACTGCACCCTCCACGTCATCACTGCACCCTCCACATCGCCACTGCACCCTCCACGTCATCACTGCACCCTCCACATCGCCACTGCACCCTCCACATCGCCACTGCACCCTCCACGTCATCACTGCACCCTCCACATCGTCACTGCACCCTCCACATCGCCACTGCACCCTCCACGTCATCACTGCACCCTCCACTTCATCACTGCACCCTCCACATCGTCACTGCACCCTCCACGTCATCACTGCACCCTCCACTTCATCACTGCACCCTCCACATCGTCACTGCACCCTCCACATCGTCACTGCACCCTCCACGTCATCACTGCACCCTCCACATCGCCACTGCACCCTCCACTTCATCACTGCACCCTCCACATCGCCACTGCACCCTCCACTTCATCACTGCACCCTCCACATCGCCACTGCACCCTCCACATCGCCACTGCACCCTCCACATCGCCACTGCACCCTCCACTTCATCACTGCACCCTCCACATCGCCACTGCACCCTCCACATCGCCACTGCACCCTCCACATCACCACTGCACCCTCCACATCGCCACTGCACCCTCCACATCGCCACTGCACCCTCCACATCGCCACTGCACCCTCCACATCGCCACTGCACCCTCCACATCGCCACTGCACCCTCCACATCGCCACTGCACCCTCCACATCGCCACTGCACCCTCCACTTCATCACTGCACCCTCCACTTCATCACTGCACCCTCCACATCGCCACTGCACCCTCCACATCGCCACTGCACCCTCCACATCGCCACTGCACCCTCCACATCGCCACTGCACCCTCCACATCGCCACTGCACCCTCCACATCGCCACTGCACCCTCCACTTCATCACTGCACCCTCCACATCGCCACTGCACCCTCCACATCACCACTGCACCCTCCACATCGCCACTGCACCCTCCACATCGCCACTGCACCCTCCACGTCGTCACTGCACCCTCCACATCGCCACTGAAGCCCTCCGCGACGTAGCTACGTATCTCGACCCCTCACTCGCGTCGCGAGGAACTACCTGCGAGGCCGGTGGCCACGTGGAGCGGTGGCTGCCTTGTGGGCATCACTCTTCTCACAATACACAACGAGTGTAGCCTGTGGAGTGTGTGGGGTGCAGAGTGTGGGGTGCAGGGTGTGCAGGGTGTGGGTTGCAAGGTGTAGGGTGCAGGGTGTGCAGGGTGTGGGGTGCAGGGTGTGGGGTGCAGGGTGGAGCGTTGAAGGTAAATACAATTTGGGTGAAGGATGCAGTGTGTCGGGTGGAGTGGAAAGTTGAACGTGGGATTGGGTGGATGGTGGTCTGTGAGAACAGAGGGTGGATTGCAGGGTAGAGTGGAGGATGGAGTGGAGGGTGGTCTGTGAAGACAGAGGGTGCAGTGGAGGGTGGAGTGGATGGTGGAGTGGAGGGTGGAGTGGATGGTGGAGTGGAGGGTGGAGTGGATGGTGGAGTGGAGGGTGGAGTGGATGGTGGAGTGGAGGGTGGAGTGGATGGTGGAGTGGAGGGTGGAGTGGATGGTGGAGTGGAGGGTGGAGTGGAGGGTGGAGTGCAGGGTGGAGTGGAGGGTGGAGTGGAGGATGGAGTCCGGAGCGGCGCTTGGAGACCGCGCCGACTCTGTGTCCGCTGTCAGTGCGAGTCGCCTCCCGCGGAACAATCTGCGCCGTCACCAGCTCGGGTCTAAAATAACTCCCCGCGTCTCCCCGCATCTCCCCGCGTCTCCCCGCGTCTCCCCACGTCTCCCCGCGTCTCCCCGCATCTCCCCACGTCTCCCCGCGTCTCCCCGCGTCTCCCCACGTCTCCCCACGTCTCCCCGCGTCTCCCCGCGTCTCCCCACGTCTCCCCGCGTCTCCCCGCATCTCCCCACGTCTCCCCGCGTCTCCCCGCGTCTCCACACGTCTCCCCGCATCTCCCCACGTCTCCCCGCGTCTCCTCGCATCTCCCCACGTCTCCCCGCGTCTCCCCGCGTCTCCACACGTCTCCCCGCATCTCCCCACGTCTCCCCGCGTCTCCCCGCGTCTCCCCACGTCTCCCCGCGTCTCCCCGCGTCTCCCCACGTCTCCCCGCGTCTCCTCACGTCTCCCCGCGTCTCCCCGCGTCTCCCCGCGTCTCCCCACGTCTCCCCGCGTCTCCTCACGTCTCCCCGCGTCTCCCCACGTCTCCCCGCGTCTCCCCACGTCTCCCCGCGTCTCCTCACGTCTCCCCGCGTCTCCCCGCGTCTCCCCACGTCTCCCCACGTCTCCCCGCGTCTCCCCGCGTCTCCTCACGTCTCCCCGCGTCTCCACACGTCTCCCCGCGTCTCCCCGCGTCTCCACACGTCTCCCCGCGTCTCCCCGCGTCTCCTCACGTCTCCCCGCGTCTCCCCACGTCTCCCCGCGTCTCCCCACGTCTCCCCGCGTCTCCCCGCGTCTCCCCACGTCTCCCCGCGTCTCCCCGCGTCTCCCCACGTCTCCCCACGTCTCCCCGCGTCTCCCCACGTCTCCCCGCGTCTCCCCGCGTCTCCCCACGTCTACCCGCGTCTCCCCACGTCTCCCCACGTCTCCCCACGTCTCCCCACGTCTCCCCGCGTCTCCCCGCGTCTCCCCGCGTCTCCCCACGTCTACCCGCGTCTCCCCACGTCTCCCCACGTCTCCCCACGTCTCCCCGCGTCTCCCCACGTCTCCCCACGTCTCCCCACGTCTCCCCGCGTCTCCCCACGTCTCCCCGCGTCTCCCCACGTCTCCCCACGTCTCCCCACGTCTCCCCACGTCTCCCCGCGTCTCCCCGCGTCTCCCCACGTCTCCCCACGTCTCCCCGCGTCTCCCCACGTCTCCCCACGTCTCCCCACGTCTCCCCGCGTCTCCCCACGTCTCCCCACGTCTCCCCGCGTCTCCCCGCGTCTCCCCACATCTCCCCGCATCTCCCACCGCTGCGTAGCGGGCAGCCTGCGGTGAAGCCGCGGGCCCCACAAGCTGCCCACTCCGCACGGAGCGCTTCTCTCAAGGAGGGGGCAGCGCGCGAAGGTTGACAACGCCAGACTCGCGCCGGACACCGCCACGTACCCTGCGTACGGAGCAACAATAACAATACTCATAATACTCATAATAATTGTGATTCACATTTATTTGTAAGGCGCCTTCCACTCACGTCTCACGGCGCCCTGCTAAGATTCGGGTTAAGGAAAGGCCAAGGGAGAAGGAGGAGCAAGAGAGACTAAACGGACTTAAGAAAATGTGTTTTTTTTAAAACGCGACTTAAAAGTGTCCACATTGTCGGCTTCCAACGGGGGGGAATTCCACGCAAGCGAGGCACAAATGCCCGCGCACCACAGGAACGCAGTCGAGATCGAGCTACGCGCAGAAGGTCTGTAGATCTTAACGACATTGAGGGGCTGTACGGATGGATTTGCTCGTGACCACGTGGTGGTGGTGCCGGCCCACGCACGGATTTACAAAGACTCGCAGAAGAAAACTCGACTCGTTTCAAGACCGGTAGCCAATGTGGTCATACGTAACGGTGGTTCGGGTGAGGACCCATAACTGCCGCAATTCTGTAAGAGTACGAATGTTGAACTTGCCAATACATGTTTTGGAGTTCTGTGAGAGCGGAGAAGGGCGGGGTAAGGCGATGGTTGTGAAGAATGGCGAGGAATGGTGAAGGTGCCGGAAATCGCGGCGTGCGTCAACATTTCCTTTCCACCCAGGGGGGTTTCTCTAAGCTCGCAGAACTTGTCTCTCCATGGACCCCCCCCCTCCCCAGACGGCACTCGCCACCACTCTCCCGTGCAGGGCGCGTGTGTGTGAGTGTTGAACTTTTTTCGCACTGTACGTAGCCAACCGTGCTAATCGGAGGTGCGGGATGTCCGTGGGAACACATTGAACACCCTACTCACAACAACAACAACCCCCGCATTTATATACACGATCCCATCCCAGTTTGTGTTCACGTGCATTTGGAATCGCAAAGTTAAATGTTTTGTTTACAAAAGTTGGAAGTGTTTGACACCAGGGAGCCTCGCCGATCCTGTAGATGCGGAGTTTGCGTGTCTCTCTACCCGTGGTCCCGCGGATTTTTTTCTGGGTCCTCCGGGTTTCACCTCCAAGTTTAGAATCAACATCACGCGTTTAGAGTATTTGGATGCCGCAAATGTCCACACGATAAGCCACTTTCTTTGGGCTATCATCTGTGGCCAGGTCGCTTCTGAACAAGAGATCTCAGTGTTGGGCCTAATCTGGTAAAATAAAAACATTCTTCAGTTTGGAGTCCCATGACTCTTTTTTTTCAGGAGAGTCCTGCACCGCGACGCTTGGCCAATATCTGCGTGTAGCAGGACACCAAAGCGTGATCCAGTCTGCCCACAGACGGGTCAGATGCCCTGCATGCTGTACTGCCTCCCTCATCAACGTCTCACCACCACCACTCTGCCACGTGCCAGCTGTTTCATTGTGGGACATCGGGACAAAGTGTCCCAGTACAGGTGTCCCACACTCCGATATGGCTGTCTTCGTGTCGGACAGCTGTTTCTGTGCGGGGCAGCTATTTCAGTGTGGTACATCGCGACAAAGTGTCCCCAGTACAGGTGTCCCACACTCCGAGATGGCTGTCTTCGTGTCGGACAGCTCTACCAGCATATAACAGCTGTCCCGCTGTCAGACAGCTGTCCCCATCACAGGGCGCCCTTGCGCGCCGGGCAAAGTGTTGTCTTACACCGCTGGCAAACGTCCACGGCGAAGCGAGCTGCCGTGCGTGCCCTCCTCCCTCGCCGTGTCACGGAAAGAGTTGCAAACCCAGGCTGCGGCCGGAACAATCACCGACACGTGTTTCGATTCCAATGATATCCCCCTTTAGTAGGAAGTTGACACGTATCCCTCCTACTCCACCACCTCCACCACCTCCACCACCCCCCCCCCCCCGTGTCGTGCTCATAGCGCAGTGAGCGTGCCCCCGTCGCGTCCGCCGTTTGCGGTTTGTTGCCTTCGTCTCGGGTGATGCGATCACTTGGCCGGTGCCCGCTGTGGCAGAGGGCATCACGAAAATAAATAAGCAAATTGGGCCGCGCGAGTTTAATTAATGTACACAATGCAGCAGCCCTGGGGATGGATGGGTGCGGGTGGATGGCGTGGGGAGGGGGGGCTCTTATTAACGGTGTCATCGTGCCTGATGATTTAACGGTCTCGATTCGCAGATCTGTTGAAATCGATCTCCGGCGCACAGTCGCGACCGTCAGTTATCGCGCCAGATAAGCGGCGCTGAAATGTATACGGGCGACGCGGGCGAGCAGCCACCGCGGCTGCCGATGGTGCGGGACTCCAACGCACCCTCCCCCCCCGAGCATTCTCCATGCTTCTGCCCGCGTGCTTCACGTCCCATCGACAGACTCACCCGGGAGAATCGGGGGAGCAGACACCCCCTAACCGCCCCCCCCCCCCACCTGCAAGAGCAGATGCCAGGTTGCTCAGCTCACTCCGTCACCGCCACGAGCACCCGGGCAGGGGCTGACGGCACAGGAGCCGCCGCTCGGAGTCTCGCGGTGGGCCAAAGTTCACATCCGGGCACCGTGAACTTCACAGCCGTGAACCCGTGAACTTCACAGCTGTGAACCCGTGAACTTCACAGCCGTGAACCCGTGAACTTCACAGCCGTGAACCCGTGAACTTCACAGCCGTGAACCCGTGAAGTTCACAGCCGTGAACCCGTGAACTCCACAGCCGTGAACCCTAAATTTCGATTTAAAGCTTTCGTGGTTTTTTCGGTAAAGTCACGTAGAATGGAAATAATAAAATAATAAAAATAAAACATAATAAAATAATTCTCACGACGTTTCGGCCACAACGCAAGCAGCCGTCCTCAGGTGGAGAACAGGTCTGTCGAGAAGACAGAGTCTGAATGAACCCGTGAACTTCACAGCCGTGAACCCGTGAGGGGGGGGGGGGGGGGTGAGGGGGGGGGGTGTTAGGGTTTGACCGGTAGGTGTCGGGTGAGGAGTGGGCCTCGGTGAGGCACTGAGTGGGCCCTGGCCTGGGGT
Organism: Lampetra planeri; assembly: GCF_965212315.1. Classification (NCBI taxonomy): domain Eukaryota; kingdom Metazoa; phylum Chordata; class Hyperoartia; order Petromyzontiformes; family Petromyzontidae; genus Lampetra; species Lampetra planeri. The sequence continues at coordinate 11,014,474 of NC_136137.1, read as the reverse complement.
AGAGGGGCCCGTAATTAAGGCCCCACTCGGCCGTGCACAACATCCCCGGTGCAGCGCCATAACAGCAGCTGAATCAACACCAACATGGACATCATCATCGTCGCCACACACACCACTCGCCCACGCCTCCGCTCTCCTGTACGGCGTGTGTGTTGAACTTCTTTCGCACCGTACGTAGCCAACCGTGCCAATCGGGGGTGCGGGATGTCCGAGCGGTGATAGTGAACACCCTCCTCCCTACAACAACAGCAATAAACACATTCCTGCGGAGGGAGCTGGTAGGAACGTTGGGTTGCTCGGTCAATGGCCAGGGTCAACGGCGGCGTGGTGTATTCCGCAAATATGTCCGACTGTGAGGGCGGGCACAAGCCGGCGTGAGTCGGTTAAACGTTGAGTTTTATAAGGACACCACGGGGTGACCAGCCCCTCTCCACCCAGCCCCTCTCCACCCAGCCCTAGCCCTCCCTCCCACCCCCCACCCAGCCCCACCCTCTCCACCCAGCCCCACCCTCTCCACCCAGCCCCTCCCCACCCTCCCCACCCAGTCCCTCCCCACCCTCCCCTCTCCACCCAGCCCCACCCTCCCCACCTAGCCCCTCCCCACCCTCCCCTCGCCACCCAGCCCCTCCCTCCCCACCCAGCCCCACCCTGCACGACGGACGGACGGACACAATAATCCCCTGTGGGCTGGTGTAACCAGGAGGTTCCTACCAGTACAACCCGGCATTTGTACACACCTTGGTATCCCAGGTTGTGCTCACGTGCATTTAGAATCGCGAAATCAGCGCTTTGCTTACAAAAGTGTTCAACAGCCGGAAGCCTCACTGAGTCTGGACATTGTGTTGGGCTCTGCGTGCTCCTCTCTCGCTCCCTCTCCCCGCGTCGTCTCGTGGATCATTTTGTTTTTCTCTCTCCTCCGGATACTCGCAGCCACGCGTGCGAGACGACGATGAATGGATGGGGGCGGGGGGGTGGCGGAGCGCTTTAAAAATAAAAAAGTGAAACGCAACAATGCCCCTCGCGCTGCGTGCGCGGCTGAAGCTGAGAAGCGTCGCCGCGATTGATTCTGCAGTGAATGGGGCGAGAAGCACTTAGTGGCGGAGCCGGGCACGAGACGAGAGGTGGTGGTGGTGGGAGGGCTTCGGTTACCCCGAGGGCCGGAGGAGGAGGAGGACGTGGCGCACGAACCTCCTCTAAGGAGGGAGGCTGCCACCCTGGGCCAACCGGCTCGTTGCCCCCCCCCTCCTACCCCCCCTATCGACTCGCACTCCGGAGTGGAGGCCCCTTCGACTCGATTTCCCGGCGCGGCAGTTCACAACGACGGTGCGCGTTGCGTGGCGGGCCCAGCGACGCCTGGGTCGTCGTGGAAGAGGAGACCAAGCGCCAGCTCGAGTTCGCTCCGGTCGAAGCGCTTCCGCCAGCAGCGTCGCGAGCGAGCAGTTGCAGGGCTGCGCCTGTAACCTCAGGGGTGCGGGATGCCGTGCAGCGGGGGGGGCGGGTCCACGTGGGCAATGGCGCTCGGTGAAGTGTCGTGCGCGGTGAGCGGCGACTCTGCCGGTGGTGAGCGTCTCGGGGGGGGGGTGGATGTCTCGACGTCTCGGTTGGCCGTGAGAGCGCAACTCCAAATCCCCCCAGCCCCCCCCCACCGACGCGCTGTTCACGGGGACCTTCCTTTGTTGTTCACGCGACCAACCAGCGGCGCGGACGCTTTTACGCGCACGCGCACAATCACAAAACTGTCAGAGAAACTTTAGCGCCGGGTCCGGTGAGGTGGCTATAAATAGATGCGGAGCGATGAGGATGCCCACAGGGGCCTCACAACCCTCCCGTGCCGGGTGTGCTCCACGGTGGGGAGGGCGTGGGGAGGGCGTGGGGGGATCACAGGGGAAGCGGAGTGCTGTACCCCCCCCCACCATCACCGCACCCCCCAAGGCCCCCACTTCATTCACACAGAATTTCCACTCTGGTTGTTGGGATTTCGTAGCTGGTTGTTGTTGTGTGTCCCTCTCTCTCTCCTGCGTGCTCGTTAATCCACGAAAACACCGCGGCGGAGAACACAGATAAATCGGCGGCTTTCCCTGGCGTGTAGACGCGGCCAGTCACAGGCGAGCTGCCGCGCTTGTGAATGGGCAACGGGCTTGGTCTCACCGGTTGGATTCCATCTCCTGGGGCCGCCCTACGCCCCACGCCACCTCTGTGTCCACCACCTCGCAGGGTGACACGGGCAGAGCGCAGTCGATCGCCAGGTCGCGTGCGACGAGCTGAAGTGTGTGGGTACAACCCTCTGGGCTGAACGATTTGGGGGAAAATATCTAATTGGGATTTTTCTGACAGATATTGCGATTGCGATTTGATTTGCGATTCATTTTTTTAAAGTCAAGTTTCGGTTCAATATTCACTGTGTGATAGATTTTAAAAAATATGATGGAGCATTACCACATGATACCATCAAAATATGAACTGCTCTATATATTCTATTAAGCATGAGAACTTAAAGATATTAATTGCTTCCAATATTTTTTTCATTGAAATAGAACGAGAAAACATAGAACAATTGTTAAGTTAAATAAATAAAGTTATACTTATTAAAAATAAAACAATTCCAATAAAAATATGTTGGGCTTTTCAAATCGCAGCGTTTGCGATTTGCTAATCGCATTGTTTCAAATTGCGATTTCGATTTTAAATCGATTAATCGTTCCGCCCAACAACCCCCCACCCGTTCCGACTTAAACAAATCCTCCCGGATTCGACTCCCGATTCGTTTCATCGTGAATCTGGTAATCGGATCTGAGAACAACCCCGCACGGCTCTGCCTCGCTCCGCGCGAGCGAGCTGCGTGCAGTCCATGCACGGCCACCACCGCAGACATGCTGTGGTGTCTCAAACGACAACACCGTAGACCTATACAACGCACGCACTTTCATCAATCCACGTGCTGGATGAAGACCTGCCCCGTGCCGTGTGAATGCGGGGTGCTGTTTGACCGCGCGTTTGACCACCGCGGGTCAGGGCAGTTCGGCGAAGATGACAGGAGGTTCCCCCGCGATCGGTGTCAGCCGCGGCCTGGGACTCGAACTGAGGGTGGCTGGGTCCACAGTGCGGCGCGCTAACCACGACGCAGATCGCTACGCATTTGATATTCAGACGCAGCCACGGCAACCGGGAGGATTCCGAACTGAACGCGATGCTCACCGCGGGGGTCGCGCTGCGAAACGTGGCGGGTTCGTTGCGACGCGGCCGGGGGGGGGGGGGCTGGGGGCTTAGCGCGGAGCGGACCGCCTCGGTCCGCTGCGGCTACGCGAAGGTCGGGACTGGCTGCTTTGCGCTCCGCCATGTGACTGTCTGGGGAAGGGAGGAGAGGCGAGTTGGGGAGCACGAGGGAGGGAGGGATTGGGAGGCGGCGTGGCTGGGCGCGGGGGGCACGGCTTTGTGGTGTAAGGTTGGAGCGTGCGGTCCGTGCACAGAACGTTTTAAAACGCGAGCGGAGCGGGGGGGAGGAGGAGGAGGGAGGAGGAGGGGGGAGGTAGGGGGAGGGGGGCGGCCCAGCCAGAAGCGGGGTCACAAAGTCGCGCAACATTCCCCATTAAAACGCAGTCGCGTGCGCAGCAGGCACGGCCAGGATTAGCGCACGAATCGTGATCTTGTGGCAGAAAATCAGCGCACGAATCGTGATCTTGTGGCAGAAAATCAGCGCACGAATCGCGATCTTGTGGCAGAAAATCAGCGCACGAATCGTGATCTTGTGGCTATGGAAACAAACAAAAAAAACCCGTCCTCTCTATCTCTGTCTCTCTCTCTCTGTCACGCGCGCGCTCTGGGATCTCGACGTGGAGGTGGAATTCGGGGCCAATGTCCACGGCTGCGTTTCGCTTCCGTCCAAATGCCGCACCATCCGCAGTGCAACAACACAAGCATTGGCGTCGTTGTGCCGAATATCCGTCGTAACATCAGCGGACAACAACCGCCGCCTGCACATCTCTGTCCCTCGGCAGAACGAGAAACACAAATACACGCATCGAAGCATGTTCATTTACACATCCCATCATGCGCGCGGCATCAGTGGTAGCGCAACTGGGCTCCACGTTGTCCCCCCCTCAATCGTCAGGGATTCCCCGATCGGCTCATCCGGTGCAGCTGTCACCGGATGGATTCGCGTTGATTCCACACGCGTGGAGCGTTGTCAATGTGACCCGGGCGCGCCCAGGGGATCATAGAGGGCCCGGGCAGGATGCCACGTGGGTGTCCCCTTCTTTGTGTGAGGAATGGGGGGGGGGCGGCATATTAACCCTTTGCCCCCCACACAACTCCTCCTCGCATCCAACGTGAGCGGCCCTGCGGGTCACCTGCACCGCGAAGTGCGCATCACGAGCAGGAGGGAGGGGGATGGGGGGGCGGGGTGTTCCCGGCATGAACCCAATGGCTGGACTAAGCAGGGCACTCGGTGACGAGGCGGCGATCGCAGGGCTCAGTGGCAGCGACGGCAAGAGCCCTGAGAGCCCCCACGGAACCCGCCCCCACCCCCCCCCATACACGCGCTCGGCGTGCCACGTGCGCGGCGTGGCCACGTGCGCGTGGCCACGTGTGCGGCTCAACGGTGGCGCCCAAGTGAGCGCAGCGGGGTGTGCGGCACACAGCCCCCCAGCACCCCCCCAGCCCCCCCCCCGGGGGCCTGGGGAGAGTGCGGGGTCGGCAGTGGGTGCAGCGGCGACTCCCCGCCGGGCGATTCGCACGGCAATCGGCCGACGGTGCAGGAAATGGGCGGTCTTTAAAAGACAAAAATCCCCCGTAAAATATTAAGAGGCTGTTGGGACAAGTGCTGTTAGCGAGCGCCTATGAAGGCCGGCGCGGCACACGAGGGGGTGGGTAACATCACGCCCGGCCGCCTTTGTCTCCCCAGCGTGGATGATTTCACACCGCACCAGATATTCATTTAAGGCTGAGTCGATCTAGGGGAGGCCCAGAACCGGTTCAGATATTCGTCACTGGTGTTGGCCATGAGCTGGAATCGAACCGGGTTCATAGCGCAGCACGCTAACCGCTACACTACCGCTCCACACACACCAAGACACAAACACCAAGACAACAACAACCGCGGTGACGTCACCACGACGCTTGTGCCAGGCCATGTGCACGTTGAGAACACGTGAAGTGTTGAACGCCCGCTGGCAGGAGGTCACGGGGCAGACCCAGGTGCCACGGGTCGACTAACTGAGATGAGTGGCTGATGCACCACCTGTGCCCCCTACTATGCCAACTTGCTTTGCTTTAGTCACCCGGCGCTCCGCTCGTTGTTGTGAGCGTCGCTCCTCCCCCCTCCGTTGTTGTTGGACGGCGACTGCCTCCAACTGCCCAGTAGCGTCCTTCACGAGCCTCCTCCACAGAGACCGATCTTGACACCGCTGGTACCAGTCATCGGCAAGTCCACTCAGCTCCACATCCTCCTGTACCACATCACTCCATCTCTTCTCTAGCCCGTGCCGCGCCCGTTTAGCCCCCTCGATCCGGCCGAACAAAAGCTGTTTGGACATGCGGTGGCTGGGCATGTGGGCTACATGACCCAGCCAATGCAGCCTTGCCTGCCGGAGGAGCTCACCGTTGGGACTTTTTCCAGATCTTTCAAGGATTTGTGAGCTCCTTACACAATCCAGCGTTACACAACTGATGAAAGGATAATGCCGCTCGACTGATTCAAAGTGAGACCTCTGCTGTTAAACCGGAGCCGGTCATGAGCACACTGCCCAGGTATGGGAAACTCTCCACTCTCTCCACAACTGCCCCATCACCAATTGGGAGTTGTGTGGGTGGATTGTCCCATGGTACAAAATACCCAGGCAGGTGCTTAGATTTAGTGGGGCTGATGATAAGGCCCCACCTCTGAGTTGCAAGCTCTAGGTTCAGCAGCAGCGCCTCCAACTCCTGCTCTGAGTGAGCAGCAATTACCAGATAATCGGCATACATGATATGGTTAAGCACCCGGGCATCGATCAGCCTCCCATTGCATCTGTAACAGATGTAAATTCCTCCGGTACAGCTATTGAAGGCTTCACGAACGACGTGATCAAAATAGATGTTAAATAATGTGGGAGCCAGAGGACATCCCTGTCGCACCCCAAGGTGTACAGGGAATGGCTCCGACTCCCGGCCACGTAGTGTTATCCGGGCCCGCTCATCATCATGAAGATCGTGAGCAGAGGGTCAGGGATTCCGAAAGCACGAAGAACAATCCAGAGCCCAGGCCTACTGATGGTATCATAGGCCTTGACCAGGTCAATAAACACCAAGACACATACACACACCAAGACACACACACACACAGCCGTTGCCGAGAGTTGAACGAAACATCGTGATACTGCGTGTGCAGTGGTGCACAAGCACATGCAGACACACACGCAGACACACAGACACACACAACATAACAACTCATCACATGTGTCAACACCGCTGGCCGACAGAGGCAGCATTTGATTAGAGGCGACGTTTTTGCCAATGGCCTTCTTTCGTAGCAGGACAATTGCCTCGTCGGTGTGTCCGGTCGGTGGCTCTTGTTCAGCGACCTGGTGACTCGTTAGGGACTGCGTTGTCAGCCGTCCAGTCCTCGGCCGATAGCACAACCATTCCCGTCTCAAATAACGAGCGTGGCGGTGCTCACCCCTCCCGCTGTGCAGCCCCGAGCCTGGAAGAGTCTAGAGGCACTCCCGCATGAGGATGTGGCCACCCCGAGCCATCGCGACGAGCTGGGGGGGGGGGGCTCTCTGGCAGGACTCCACAGCGCTCACGGTGACGCAAACGCAGCGGCCAACCAACCTCGGACTGGACATTTATAATTGTCGCTCTATGTCAGACATGCGGGCGAAAGAAGCCGCGAGCCGTCGAACGTAAATTCCACGTTGCTATGGCGAGGGCGATTATATCCGCCTGCCATGCGCCGTCGTGTCCGCGTCAATCGTTGCCTCCTCGAGACGCGACTCGGCCGGCAGCCGGTGGCGCGCGAACTTTGGGCGCCGTCTCGAGCAGAGCGCGCTCGAGCGGGCAGGGGAGGCGACGGGCTTCGTCGTGGGCGAGGGGCGCTGCGCGGATCGTTGGGAGATAAACAGCGGCGGGCGGGCGGGCGGCTCACGCGTGACCCGCCCTCGCCGATGCCCAGCCGCTCGAGTGGGGGGTGAGGGGTCCCGAGCGCATTCATAATCCATGAGGCGCGTGAGCCAGGGCGGGTTCGCTCCGTGACCACGCCACCACCCTGCTCCTGTTGCCTGAGAGCGTTTCGAGAAAGGGTTTCCATTGGAGCCATTGTGAGGAGATTCTGGCGACGCGCAGCGCCGGTGTCGCGTGACCTCTCGGATTACGCGGCGCTCGTCGCTGAGACGCGGCGGCGGCGCCGGGGACCCCGAGCGCAACGCCACGGCGGAAAGATCGCGAATGAGAAGTCGCCGCGACTGTGACGAGTGCGCACGCACCCCCCACCCCTCACACCCCCCCCCCCCCCCCCACTTACATCGCGGTCTGTCTGTGCGTAGCGCGCGGGCGCGCGTGTTTATTTTGGCAATGTCGTACACGTGTCGTCGCTTTTGTTTCCGTTTGTTGCAAAGGTATTTTGGCTGCCCCCACCCTCCCGTCGCGTTTGCTGTTGACCCCGACGATGGGAGATGACGGTCGGTGAGTGGGGCGCGTGGCCCGTTCCGGGAGAGCACCGCATCGCAGAATCTCCCGTGTCTGAAATCTCACAGAATCTCTCGTGTCTGAAATTCTCACAGCATCTCCCGTGTCTGAAATCTCACAGAATCTCCCGTGTCTGAAATCTCACAGAATCTCCCGTGTCTGAAATCCTCACAGCATCTCCCGTGTCTGAAATCTCACAGAATCTCCCGTGTCTGAAATCTCACAGAATCTCCCGTGTCTGAAATCCTCACAGCATCTCCCGTGTCTGAAATCCTCACAGCATCTCCCGTGTCTGAAATCTCACAGAATCTCCCGTGTCTGAAATCCTCACAGCATCTCCCGTGTCTGAAATCTCACAGAATCTCCCGTGTCTGAAATCCTCACAGCATCTCCCGTGTCTGAAATCTCACAGAATCTCCCGTGTCTGAAATCCTCACAACATCTCCCGTGTCTGAAATCTCACAGAATCTCCTGTGTCTGAAATCCTCACAGCATCTCCCGTGTCTGAAATCTCACAGAATCTCCCGTGTCTGAAATCCTCACAGCATCTCCCGTGTCTGAAATCTCACAGAATCTCCCGTGTCTGAAATCTCACAGAATCTCCCGTGTCTGAAACCCTCGCGTGCAGGATTCCCCGAATGCCATTTCTATGGGTGGCAGATGTCGTTTTCGCAAATGACCCTAATTACGCAATCGCAAACCCCATTCCGTGCCCGCAGCAATGGAAATGAGCACGCAGCTCTTTGCATTTGAACCAACAACAAAATGGACCAACGCAACGATTTGTTCCTTCCCACTTCAGCAGAGCACTTTACATAATTGCCCCCTGTTGGTCATTCCGGCCATCTTCGTGGGGAATACGTAGCTCCCACTTAAAACGTTCGTGACTGCAGGAATTCACATTCTTTGGTTCTTTCGGTAAAGTCACATAGACATAAAAACGAATAATAAATAAATAAAGTGAATTCAAATATATAAATAATAAAAACAATAATGTAGACTGTAGCCTGGTTCTTATTCGGAGTGATTGTACTGACAGTCTATAATGTAGACTGTAGAAATTGTTATTAGTCTGGGTGATTGTTCTGGCAGTCTATAATGTAGACTGTAGTCTGGGTATTAAGTTTGGTGAGTGTACTGGCAGTCTATAATGTAAACTGTAGCCTGGTTATTAAGTTTGGTGAGTGTACTGGCAGTCTATAATGTAAACTGTAGCCTGGTTTTTAAGCTGGTGAGCGTATTGGCAGTCTATGATGTAGACTGTAGCAATGGTTATTAAACTGAGTAAGTGTACTGGCAGTCTATAATGTAGACTGTAGCCTGGTTATTAAGCTGGGTGAGTGTACTGGCAGTCTATAATGTAGACTATAGCCTGGTTTTTAAGCTGGCGAGCGTATTGGCAGTCTATGATGTAGACTGTAGCAATGGTTATTAAACTGAGTAAGTGTACTGGCAGTCTATAATGTCGACTTATTCTTGGTTCTTTCAGTAATTTAAATATGAAAAAAAAAATATTAAAACAAAAACCACGACGTTTCGATCGCTACACAAGCGGTCGTCATCAGGCAAAGGGGGGTTAGCCTCTAAAGGCGAATTGTTTATAAGGTTTAGAGATGGGCATTGCCCAAGTGTGTCAGCAGATAACCCCCTAAGAACCAGGCTACAGTCTAAATTATTGGTGTTTTGTTTTCATTTTTTATTTACTTTCTTTTGTATTTTTTTAATGATTATTTTTCTTCTATCTCCGTGACTTTACCGAAACAACCAAATACTATAACTCTTCCTTCTTCCTGACAAGCGCCGCGCGGACCGTAACAAGACCATTGCGTTATTCCACGCAGTTGACCCGTAGGAGGCAGATGGGTCATAGGCTCATGAAAGATTCAGCACTTGGCTGGAGGAAAGCAACCGAAGGAAGAGAATGAGATAAGACGGGGGGGGGGGGGGGATGTCCACGTGTCACAGCCGTCGAGTGCCATCGAGATGTGCCTGCTCGCTTCTTGTGTCGGTGTCCGCGTGACTCGTGAGGGCGCGGGCGGCCTCGGAAACAGCTTCAGGGTTCGACGGTGATGAAAAGGCGAAATCCTCCGAAACGTGAAGGTTCATTGGAGTTTGAAGTGACCAGCACAGCATTTGTGCTCGTTTGGTCTGAACCAAACAAGAAATAAAAGTCTAACTCCACCGCCACTCAAAGTGCAGAGACATTCGGGAGATCGTGTCATGTTAACGTGTGAACGCGTCTTGGTTAAGCAGAGTGACACCTGTGCAGGGTACAGAGTGAGTGACAGGTGAGCAGAGTGAGTGACAGGCGAGCAGAGTGAGTGACAGGTCAGCAGAGTGAGTGAGAGGTGAGCAGAGTGAGTGACAGGCGAGCAGAGTGAGTGAGAGGTGAGCAGAGTGAGTGACAGGCGAGCAGAGTGAGTGAGAGGCGAGCAGAGTGAGTGACAGGTCAGCAGAGTGAGTGAGAGGTGAGCAGAGTGAGTGACAGGCGAGCAGAGTGAGTGACAGGTCAGCAGAGTGAGTGATTGGTGAGCAGAGTGAGTGACAGGCGAGCAGAGTGAGTGAGAGGCGAGCAGAGTGAGTGACAGGTCAGCAGAGTGAGTGAGAGGTGAGCAGAGTGAGTGACGGGTGAGCAGAGTGAGTGACGGGTGAGCAGAGTGAGTGCCAGGTCAGCAGAGTGAGTGAGAGGCGAGCAGAGTGAGTGGCAGGTGAGCAGAGTGAGTGACAGATCAGCAGAGTGAGTGACAGGTGAGCAGAGTGAGTGACAGGTGAGCAGAGTGAGTGCCAGGTCAGCAGAGTGAGTGAGAGGTGAGCAGAGTGAGTGGCAGGTGAGTGAGTGAGTGAGTGAGTGACAGGTCAGCAGAGTGAGTGAGAGGTGAGCAGAGTGAGTGACGGGTGAGCAGAGTGAGTGAGAGGTGAGCAGAGTGAGTGAGAGGCGAGCAGAGTGAGTGACAGGTCAGCAGAGTGAGTGACAGGCGAGCAGAGTGAGTGACGGATGAGCAAAGTGAGTGAGAGGTGAGCAGAGTGAGTGACAGGTCAGCAGAGTGAGTGACGGGTCAGCAGAGTGAGTGAGAGGTGAGCAGAGTGAGTGACGGATGAGCAAAGTGAGTGAGAGGTGAGCAGAGTGAGTGACAGGTCAGCAGAGTGAGTGACAGGTCAGCAGAGTGAGTGAGAGGTGAGCAGAGTGAGTGACGGATGAGCAAAGTGAGTGAGAGGTGAGCAGAGTGAGTGACAGGTCAGCAGAGTGAGTGACAGGTCAGCAGAGTGAGTGACGGGTGAGCAAAGTGAGTGAGAGGTGAGCAGAGTGAGTGACAGGTCAGCAGAGTGAGTGAGAGGTGAGCAGAGTGAGTGACAGGTCAGCAGAGTGAGTGACAGGTCGGCAGAGTGAGTGACAGGTGAGCAGAGTGAGTGACAGGTGAGCAGAGTGAGTGAGAGGTGAGCAGAGTGAGTGACAGGTCAGCAGAGTGAGTGAGAGGTGAGCAGAGTGAGTGACAGGTCAGCAGAGTGAGTGACAGGTGAGCAGAGTGAGTGACAGGTGAGCAGAGTGAGTGAGAGGTGAGCAGAGTGAGTGACAGGTGAGCAGAGTGAGTGACAGGTGAGCAGAGTGAGTGACAGGTCAGCAGAGTGAGTGACAGGTCAGCAGAGTGAGTGAGAGGTGAGCAGAGTGAGTGACGGATGAGCAAAGTGAGTGAGAGGTGAGCAGAGTGAGTGACAGGTCAGCAGAGTGAGTGACAGGTCAGCAGAGTGAGTGACGGGTGAGCAAAGTGAGTGAGAGGTGAGCAGAGTGAGTGACAGGTCAGCAGAGTGAGTGAGAGGTGAGCAGAGTGAGTGACAGGTCAGCAGAGTGAGTGACAGGTCGGCAGAGTGAGTGACAGGTGAGCAGAGTGAGTGACAGGTGAGCAGAGTGAGTGAGAGGTGAGCAGAGTGAGTGACAGGTCAGCAGAGTGAGTGAGAGGTGAGCAGAGTGAGTGACAGGTCAGCAGAGTGAGTGACAGGTGAGCAGAGTGAGTGACAGGTGAGCAGAGTGAGTGAGAGGTGAGCAGAGTGAGTGACAGGTGAGCAGAGTGAGTGACAGGTGAGCAGAGTGAGTGAGAGGTGAGCAGAGTGAGTGACAGGTAAGCAGAGTGAGTGAGAGGTTAGCAGAGTGAGTGAGAGGTGAGCAGAGTGAGTGACAGGTCAGCAGAGTGAGTGACAGGTAAGCAGAGTGAGTGAGAGGTGAGCAGAGTGAGTGAGAGGTGAGCAGAGTGAGTGACAGGCGAGCAGAGTGAGTGAGAGGTGAGCAGAGTGAGTGAGAGGTGAGCAGAGTGAGTGACAGGCGAGCAGAGTGAGTGAGAGGTGAGCAGAGTGATTGACAGGTAAGCAGAGTGAGTGACAGGTTGCCGTGCTGTGCACAGCTGCGCGGCCCCCCCGCCTTGCCCTGCGATTTCATCTGAGCCCAACCCGCGCCTGTGCCAGCGGTCTGATACCTGCCCTGGAAGCAATCGAGTTGTGTGAAAACTGCTCATGAATATTGAATTGGACGTCAGTCATTAATGAGTCTAATGGAAACTTACCGGTCAGTAAATCTGAGAACTGTTATCCTTTACACAGCGGGTTCAAACAGACATTTGATCTCACACCTTAGCATAAGCAATGACCGGAGCCTCAATGGTCAATGGCATCTACAGTGTTACAAGTGAATATTTAAAAGATACAAAAGGTGGAATCGTTTATTTTCTTTTCTGAACAACGAAAACGGCGTCCTTGTGCGGAATGGCAGGTGCCTCTCGAGTCTTGTCGCAGAAAAAAAGTAAATTTTCCGCATTTGGGAATGTTTTTTTAAAAATTCATTGTTGTTAACGTTTTGTTGAAATTCCAGCCACCGCGGGGCCGTTTTGCTGCTTCGGGGCCGCAGAACGCGGCTAGGTCAAAAGGGGACGCGTGGCTTCTAGCGTGCGGGGATTAATGAGAAGAGAGGGCACGCGAATGAGGGCGGGTGGAAGCTGGAGATTGAAATCGGGGCCAAAAAAGTCACATGGCCCAATGGTGCACGACTACGCGATACCGGTCCGGTAAAACCTCCAAATCTGGCTTCCTGCTGCTGGACGCCTGCCTCTAAACCCGCGCCATCTCACCCTAATCATGTTGGTCGGGGACTGTACAGACATCTGCATGGCGAATCCTGAGCGCCTGCGCGCCGCTCAGCGTTGCAGATTTCAGCTGCATTCATCTGTCCCCCTCCCCCCCCACCTTCTTCTTCTACCATGAACGTAACCCGCCACTATCGCGGACCACAATAAATCCTCGTGTGCACGCTCTATGAATAGATTAGCGATAGATTAATAGAGCGTGCAGACCACTACAACGTCCGGCACACAGAGCCGAGCCCGATGGATTTTAGTCCTGTCGGGACCCATCCAGCCCATTATGAATCCTCACCAGGGCGAGCTGACTGCACTAGTCGGGACCATTTCGTCAGTCAGCTGCGATGACAGCCCGTGGTGCTGGTTATGCAAGCGCCTCCTTGGGGCAAGAAGAGCCAAACCGTTCGTGAGGATGAATCGGCTTTCGAAGGGGGTGCTGACACCTTCTTGGTTCTTTCGGTAAAGTCACGTAGAAGGGAAATAATAAAATAATAAAAATAAAACTATAAAATACAATTATCACGACGTTTCGGCCACAACGCAAGCAGCCGTTGTGAGAATTGTATTTTATTATGTTTTAGTTTTATTTTTATTATTTTATTATTTCCCTTCTACGTGACTTTACCGAAAGAACCAAGAAGATGAATCCCTGCAGTCACGAAAGCTTCAAATCGAAAGGTGCTGACACCGTGACGTTGAAAGCAATGTCCAGACAACGCAACGTGTACAGGCTCGGCATCTACACGGGGCGACAAGATTCGCCTCCTAAACAACATCAGCCAAACCCACCGAGCCAGCGACAACTCGCTTGGCGACCGAGGCCTCCACGGTAACTGAGCAATGGCCATACTTCTGTGTTGAGGTCTCCCATGGCTATTGCGCAATGCTGAGGTCCCATGGCTCTTGTCCAGTGTCACGTGGTGTGGTTATTGCCCAGTGTCACGTGGTGTGGCTCTTGCCCAGTGTCACGTGGCGTGGTTATTGCCCAGTGTCACGTGGTGTGGTTATTGCCCAGTGTCACGTGGCGTGGCTCTTGCCCAGTGTCACGTGGAATGGCTCTTGCCCAGTGTCACGTGGCGTGGTTATTGCCCAGTGTCACGTTGCGTGGTTATTGCCCAGTGTCACGTGGTGTGGCTCTTGCCCAGTGTCACGTGGCGTGGTTATTGCCCAGTGTCACGTGGTGTGGTTATTGCCCAGTGTCACGTGGCGTGGCTCTTGCCCAGTGTCACGTGGCGTGGCTCTTGCCCAGTGTCACGTGGCGTGGTTATTGCCCAGTGTCACGTTGCGTGGTTATTGCCCAATGTCACGTGGCGTGGCTTGTGCCCAGTGTCACGTGGCGTGGTTCTTGCCCAGTGTCACGTGGCGTGGTTATTGCCCAGTGTCACGTGGCGTGGTTCTTGCCCAGTGTCACGTGGCGTGGTTATTGCCCAGTGTCACGTGGCGTGGCTCTTGCCCAGTGTCACGTGGCGTGGTTATCGCCCAGTGTCACGTGGTGTGGTTATTGCCCAGTGTCACGTGGCGTGGTTATTGCCCAGTGTCACGTGGCATGGCTCTTGCCCAGTGTCACGTGGCGTGGTTATTGTCCAGTGTCACGTGGCGTGGCTCTTGCCCAGTGTCACGTGGCGTGGTTATCGCCCAGTGTCACGTGGCGTGGTTATTGCCCAGTGTCACGTGGCGTGGCTCTTGCCCAGTGTTAGGTGGCGTGGTTATTGCCCAGTGTCACGTGGCGTGGTTATTGCCCAGTGTCACGTGGCGTGGCTCTTGCCCAGTGTCACGTGGCGTGGTTATTGCCCAGTGTCACGTGGTGTGGTAATTGCCCAGTGTCACGTGGCGTGGCTCTTGCCCAGTGCCACGTTGTGTGGCTCTTGCTCAGTGTCACGTGGCGTGGCTCTTGCCCAGTGTCACGTGGCGTGGTTATTGCCCAGTGTCACGTGGCGTGGTTATTGCCTAGTGTTAGGTGGCGTGGCTCTTGCCCAGTGTCACGTGGCGTGGTTATTGCCCAGTGTCAAGTGGTGTGGTTATTGCCCAGTGTCACGTGGTGTGGCTCTTGCCCAGTGTCACATGGTGTGGTTATTGCCCAGTGTCACGTGGTGTGGCTCTTGCCCAGTGTCACGTGGTGTGGCTCTTGCCCAGTGTCACGTGGTGTGGCTCTTGCCCAGTGTCACGTGGCATGGTTATTGCCCAGTGTCACGTTGTGTGGCTCTTGCCCAGTGTCACGTGGCGTGGTTATTGCCCAGTGTCACGTGGCGTGGCTCTTGCCCAGTGTCACGTGGCGTGGTCATTGCCCAGTGTCACGTGGCATGGATCTTGTCCAGTGTCACGTGACGTGGTTATTGCCCAGTGTCACGTGGCGTGGTTCTTGCCCAGTGTCACGTGGCGTGGTTATTGCCCAGTGTCACGTGGTGTGGTTATTGCCCAGTGTCACGTGGCGTGGCTCTTGCCCAGTGTCACGTGGCGTGGTGATTGCCCAGTGTCACGTGGCATGGTTATTGCCCAGTGTCACGTGGCGTGGCTCTTGCCCAGTGTCACGTGGCGTGGTTATCGCCCAGTGTCACGTGGCGTGGTTATTGCCCAGTGTCACGTGGCATGGCTATTGCCCAGTGTCAGGTGGCGTGGCTCTTGCCCAGTGTCACGTGGCGTGGTTATTGCCCAGTGTCACGTGGCGTGGTTATTGCCCAGTGTCACGTGGCGTGGTTATTGCCCAGTGTCACGTGGCGTGGCTCTTGCCCAGTGTCACGTGGCGTGGTTATTGCCCAGTGTCACGTGGCGTGGCTCTTGCCCAGTGTCACGTGGCGTGGTTTTCGCCCAGTGTCACGTGGCGTGGTTATTGCCCAGTGTCACGTGGCGTGGTTATTGCCCAGTGTCACGTGGCGTGGCTCTTGCCCAGTGTCACGTGGCGTGGTTATTGCCCAGTGTCACGTGGCGTGGTTATTGCCCAGTGTCACGTGGTGTGGTTCTTGCCCAGTGTCACGTGGCGTGGCTCTTGCCCAGTGTCACATGGCGTGGTTATTGCCCAGTGTCACGTGGCGTGGTTATTGCCCAGTGTCACGTGGTGTGGCTCTTGCCCAGTGTCACGTGGCGTGGCTCTTGCCCAGTGTCACGTGGCATGGTTATTGCCCAGTGTCACGTGGTGTGGCTCTTGCCCAGTGTCACGTGGCGTGGTTATTGCCCAGTGTCACGTGGCGTGGTTATTGCCCAGTGTCACGTGGTGTGGTTCTTGCCCAGTGTCACGTGGTGTGGTTATTGCCCAGTGTCACGTGGCGTGGTTATTGCCCAGTGTCACGTGGTGTGGTTCTTGCCCAGTGTCACGTGGCGTGGCTCTTGCCCAGTGTCACATGGCGTGGTTATTGCCCAGTGTCACGTGGCGTGGTTATTGCCCAGTGTCACGTGGTGTGGCTCTTGCCCAGTGTCACGTGGCGTGGTTATTGCCCAGTGTCACGTGGCGTGGCTCTTGCCCAGTGTCACGTGGTGTGGTTATTGCCCAGTGTCACGTGGTGTGGCTCTTGCCCAGTGTCACGTGGCGTGGTTATTGCCCAGTGTCACGTGGCGTGGCTCTTGCCCAGTGTCACGTGGTGTGGTTATTGCCCAGTGTCACGTGGTGTGGCTCTTGCCCAGTGTCACGTGGCGTGGCTCTTGCCCAGTGTCACGTGGCGTGGTTATTGCCCAGTGTCACGTGGCGTGGTTATTGCCCAGTGTCACATGGCGTGGTTATTGCCCAGTGTCACGTGGCGTGGTTATTGCCCAGTGTCACGTGATGTGGTTATTGCCCAGTGTCACGTGGCATGGCTCTTTCCCAGTGTCACGTGGAGTGGTTATTGCCCAGTGTCACGTGGCATGGCTCTTTCCCAGTGTCACGTGGCGTGGTTATTGCCCAGTGTCACGTGGCATGGCTCTTTCCCAGTGTCACGTGGCGTGGTTATTGCCCAGTGTCACGTGGCATGGCTCTTTCCCAGTGTCACGTGGCGTGGTTATTGCCCAGTGTCACGTGATGTGGTTATTGCCCAGTGTCACGTGGCATGGCTCTTTCCCAGTGTCACGTGGCGTGGCTCTTGCCCAGTGTCACGTGGCATGGCTCTTTCCCAGTGTCACGTGGCGTGGTTATTGCCCAGTGTCACGTGGTGTGGCTCTTGCCCAGTGTCACGTGGCGTGGCTCTTGCCCAGTGTCACGTGGCGTGGTTATTGCCCAGAGTCACGTGGCATGGCTCTTTCCCAGTGTCACGTGGCGTGGCTCTTGCCCAGTGTCACGTGATGTGGTTATTGCCCAGTGTCACGTGGCATGGCTCTTTCCCAGTGTCACGTGATGTGGTTATAGCCCAGTGTCACGTGGCATGGCTCTTGCCCAGTGTCACGTGGCGTGGCTCTTGCCCAGTGTCACGTGATGTGGTTATTGCCCAGTGTCACGTGGCATGGCTCTTGCCCAGTGTCACGTGGCGTGGCTCTTGCCCAGTGTCACGTGATGTGGTTATTGCCCAGTGTCACGTGGCGTGGCTCTTGCCCAGTGTCACGTGATGTGGTTATAGCCCAGTGTCACGTGGCATGGCTCTTGCCCAGTGTCACGTGGCGTGGCTCTTGCCCAGTGTCACGTGATGTGGTTATTGCCCAGTGTCACGTGGCGTGGCTCTTGCCCAGTGTCACGTGGTTTGGCTCTTTCCCAGTGTCACGTGGTGTGGTTATTGCCCAGTGTCACGTGGCGTGGCTCTTGCCCAGTGTCACATGGCGTGGCTCTTTCCCAGTGTCACGTGGAGTGGTTATTGCCCAGTGTCACGTGGCGTGGCTCTTGCCCAGTGTCACGTGGTTTGGCTCTTTCCCAGTGTCACGTGGTGTGGTTATTGCCCAGTGTCACGTGGTGTGGCTCTTGCCCAGTGTCACGTGGCGTGGCTCTTGCCCAGTGTCACGTGGCGTGGTTATTGCCCAGTGTCACGTGGCTTGGTTATTGCCCAGTGTCACGTGGCGTGTTTATTGCCCAGTGTCACGTGGCGTGGTTATTGGCCAGTGTCACGTGGCGTGGTTATTGGCCAGTGTCACGTGGCGTGGTTATTGCCCAGTGTCACGTGGCGTGGTTATTGGCCAGTGTCAAGTGGCGTGGTTTTTGCCCAGTGTCACGTGGCGTGGTTATTGCCCAGTGTCACGTGGCGTGGTTATTGGCCAGTGTCACGTGGCGTGGTTATTGCCCAGTGTCACGTGGCGTGGTTATTGGCCAGTGTCAAGTGGCGTGGTTTTTGCCCAGTGTCACGTGGCGTGGTTATTGGCCAGTGTCACGTGGCTTGGTTATTGCCCAGTGTCACGTGGCGTGGTTATTGCCCAGTGTCACGTGGCGTGGTTATTGCCCAGTGTCACGTGGCGTGGTTTTTGCCCAGTGTCACGTGGCGTGGTTATTGCCCAGTGTCACGTGACGTGGTTATTGCCCAGTGTCACGTGGCGTGGCTCTTGCCCAGTGTCATGTGGCGTGGTTATTGCCCAGTGTCACGTGATGTGGTTATTGCCCAGTGTCACGTGGCATGGCTCTTGCCCAGTGTCACGTGGCGTGGTTATTGCCCAGTGTCACGTGATGTGGTTATTGCCCAGTGTCACGTGGCGTGGCTCTTGCCCAGTGTCACGTAGCGTGGCCCTTGCCCAGTGTCACGTGGTGTGGCTCTTGCCCAGTGTCACGTGGTTTGGTTTTTGCCCAGTGTCACGTGGCGTGGCTCTTGCCCAGTGTCACGTGGTGTGGTTATTGCCCAGTGTCACGTTGCGTGGCTCTTGCCCAGTGTCACGTGGTTTGGTTATTGCCCAGTGTCACGTGGCGTGGCTCTTGCCCAGTGTCACGTGGTGTGGTTATTGCCCAGTGTCACGTGGCGTGGCTCTTGCCCAGTGTCACGTGGTTTGGTTATTGCCCAGTGTCACGTTGCGTGGCTCTTGCCCAGTGTCACGTGGTGTGGTTATTGCCCAGTGTCACGTGACGTGGTTATTGCCCAGTGTCACGTGACGTGGTTATTGCCCAGTGTCACGTGGCGTGGCTCTTGCCCAGTGTCACGTGGCGTGGCTCTTGCCCAGTTTCACGTGGCGTGGTTATTGCCCAGTGTCACGTGGCGTGGTTATTGCCCAGTGTCACGTGGCGTGGCTCTTGCCCAGTGTCACGTGGCGTGGCTCTTGCCCAGTGTCACGTGGCGTGGTTATTGCCCAGTGTCACGTGGCGTGGCTCTTGCCCAGTGTCACGTGGCGTGGCTCTTGCCCAGTGTCACGTGGCGTGGTTATTGCCCAGTGTCACGTGGCGTGGTTATTGCCCAGTGTCACGTGGTGTGGCTCTTGCCCAGTGTCACGTGGCGTGGCTCTTGCCCAGTGTCACGTGGCGTGGTTATTGCCCAGTGTCACGTGGTGTGGCTCTTGCCCAGTGTCACGTGGCGTGGCTCTTGCCCAGTGTCACGTGGCGTGGTTATTGCCCAGTGTCACGTGGCATGGTTATTGCCCAGTGTCACGTGGCGTGGCTCTTGCCCAGTGTCACGTGGCGTGGTTATTGCCCAGTGTCACGTGGCGTGGTTATTGCCCAGTGTCACGTGGCGTGGTTATTGCCCAGTGTCGCATGGTGTGGTTATTGCCCAGTGTCACGTGGCGTGGCTCTTGCCCAGTGTCACGTGGCGTGGCTCTTGCCCATTGTCACGTTGCGTGGCTCTTGCCCAGTGTCACGTGGTGTGGTTATTGCCCAGTGTCACGTGGCGTGGTTATTGCCCAGTGTCACGTGGTGTGGTTATTGCCCAGTGTCACGTGACGTGGTTATTGCCCAGTGTCACGTGGCCTGGTTATTGCCCAGTGTCACGTGACGTGGTTATTGCCCAGTGTCACGTGACGTGGTTATTGCCCAGTGTCACGTGGCCTGGTTATTGCCCAGTGTCACGTGACGTGGTTATTGCCCAGTGTCACGTGACGTGGTTATTGCCCAGTGTCACGTGGCCTGGTTATTGCCCAGTGTCACGTGGCCTGGTTATTGCCCAGTGTCACGTGGTGTGGTTATTGCCCAGTGTCACGTGACGTGGTTATTGCCCAGTGTCACGTGGCCTGGTTATTGCCCAGTGTCACGTGACGTGGTTATTGCCCAGTGTCACGTGACGTGGTTATTGCCCAGTGTCACGTGACGTGGTTATTGCCCAGTGTCACGTGACGTGGTTATTGCCCAGTGTCACGTGACGTGGTTATTGCCCAGTGTCACGTGACGTGGTTATTGCCCAGTGTCACGTGGCGTGGTTATTGCCCAGTGTCACGTGGCGTGGTTATTGCCCAGTGTCACGTGGCGTGGTTATTGCCCAGTGTCACGTGGCGTGGTTATTGCCCAGTGTCACGTGGCGTGGTTATTGCCCAGTGTCACGTGGCGTGGTTATTGCCCACTGTTGAGGAGTTCCCGCGCCCGCCGTGCGCCACCTGGCGGCAGCGGCGGGAGGCGAGGAGGAGGAGGCGGCGGCGGCGGCGTGGGACTGCGTCACGGGCGGCTTCTCTCGCGATAGCAGCCAAGCAGCTCGGCCTCGCTAAGATGGCAGCGACTGCGAGCGAAACTAAGTTGAGGTGAGGGCACCCGGCCCGGGCCCGGGCCCCCCCGCGCGGCGTCTCCCCTCGTCCGCAACTCAACGGAGGCGACGTCGCAACCGCCTTCGGCTCGCTCGCGACGCGCTCCGCGGCGTCTCTCTCCCCTCTCTCGTCTCTCTCCCGTCTCCCTCTCGGTCTCCTCTGCGTGGCCCTCCTCTCGCCGCAGTGGCGGCCGCCGCGAGCAGCTTGCAGGGGGTGGCCCCTTGGTGGCCGCATCCCCATGGAGACCGGGGGGCCCCCGTGGGCCCCAGCGCGCCCATCTCGTAGTCTCTCACCGCCGCCCGCGGCTCTCAACTGCAGGCGGTGGTGGTGGTGGCATGAGCGGCTCCCTTCCAGCGCCGTCAAGCGAAGGGGATGAAGAAGCAGGAGGGGAGACCCCCCCCCACCCCAAACCCCTCCGAGCGCTGCCGTGAGCGAGCGGGGTGATGTCGGGGCTCTAGAGTTTTGTAGAATTCGTGGCTCCGTCGCGTTCTTGTTCAGAATGGGGTCTGGGTGGGTGTTAGTTGGGGGGGTGGGGGGCTCAGTTGTGGGGGGCCCACGGGGGCCCTCCCTTGTCAATGGCGCCGTTCGCTCGGGGCAGATTTGAGCGCCTCTGACGGGAGTGGTGGTGGTGGTGGTTGTTGTAGTTGTGTTGGTTGTTGTGGTGGTTGTGGGAGACGTTTTGCGCGTTGGGCGGGAATCCCAGCCGCGCCGTTCATCCCAAGTCAGATATCGCGGCGATCTGTTTCGGGGTCCGCCAGGGGTCACGGGGTCGTGATGAGGCATCACGGGGAAGGGGACGCGTGGCCCCCCACGCTGAGCGTGCCCCCCACGCCCAGCGTGGCCTCTGTGGAGGCCAGGCGGGAGGAACAGCGACAAAGCTGTCCAATAGTTCCATGGGACCCCCCCCCCCAAACAAAACCAAAGACCAATTTTTGGTACCAGCTTTAGAATGGTACCAACAAGACCAATTTTACTTGTTGGTACCAGCTTTAGAATGGTACCAACAAGACCAATTTTACTTGTTGGTACCAGCTTTAGAATGGTACCAACAAGACCAATTTTACTTGTTGGTACCAGCTTTAGAATGGTACCAACAAGACCAATTTTACTTGTTGGTACCAGCTTTAGAATGGTACCAACAAGACCAATTTTACTTGTTGGTACCAGCTTTAGAATGGTACCAACAAGACCAATTTTACTTGTTGGTACCAGCTTTAGAATGGTACCAACAAGAACAATTTTACTTGTTGGTATCAGCTTTAGAATGGTACCAACAAGACCAATTTTACTTGTTGGTATCAGCTTTAGAATGGTACCAACAAGACCAATTTTACTTGTTGGTATCAGCTTTAGAATGGTACCAACAAGAACAATTTTACTTGTTGGTACCAGCTTTAGAATGGTACCAACAAGACCAATTTTACTTGTTGGTACCAGCTTTAGAATGGTACCAACAAGACCAATTTTACTTGTTGGTACCAGCTTTAGAATGGTACCAACAAGACCAATTTTACTTGTTGGTACCAGCTTTAGAATGGTACCAACAAGACCAATTTTACTTGTTGGTATCAGCTTTAGAATGGTACCAACAAGAACAATTTTACTTGTTGGTACCAGCTTTAGAATGGTACCAACAAGACCAATTTTACTTGTTGGTACCAGCTTTAGAATGGTACCAACAAGACCAATTTTACTTGTTGGTACCAGCTTTAGAATGCACAGCCAACATTTTAGTTGCTAATTAAAAAGATGTAAATAGCACGACTAAAAAGTATTGCAAAACATAATCCACTTTCGTTTGCCCCATTGCTCCCGATTGGAAAAGGCTCACCACGGCTTGCTCGAAATAAACTTGACGTGATTGTCCGTACGTATACACAAACCGGTATACACGACATAGTTTACACTTTCCGTGGTAGCGAATTCTGTTGAGGCTCACACGGACGCAGTGATGGGCGCGACGTGGATATTGCATAGGGCAGGGGTCGGCAACCTACGGCTCCGGAGCCGCATGCGGCTCTTTACGGGCTGCTTCTTGACGATATGTACGTATGTACAGTATGTACTCAGATGCATTGCGGCTCTTGAAATACTGATTTTTGTACCGAATTGGAAAGAAATGGCTCTTCTTGTTATTTTGGTTGCCGACCCCTGGCATAGGGGAACGAGGGTACCGATTGGGCTGGGTTGTGGCCGGCGTTAGGGCTGGGTTGTGCTGGGTGAGTGCTGGGTGAGTGCTGGGTTGTGGCCGGGTTGTGGCTTGGTTAGGGCTGGGTTGTGTCTTGGTTAGAGCTTGGTTGTGGCCGAGTTAGGGCTGGGTTGTAGCTGGGTTAAGGCTGGGTTGTGGCCGAGTTAGGGCTGGGTTGTGTCTTGGTTAGAGCTGGGTTGTGGCTGGGTGAGGGCTGGGTTGTGGCCGGGTTAGGGCTGGGTTGTGGCTGGGTTAGGGCTGGGTTGTGGCTGGGTGAGGGCTGGGTTAGGGGAGGGTTGTTGCTGGGTTAGGGCTGGTTTAGGGCTGAGTTAGGGCTGGGTTGTGGCTGGGTGAGGGCTGATTTCGGGCTGGGTTGGGGCTGAGTTAGGGTCGGCGCTGATTAGCACGGAGGCAAAAGTGGCAATTTCTTTCGGGCCTCACAAAAAAACACGAGGGCTCCACTACAGGATTTTTGCATCGCAAAAGTTTGCTATTTAAAATTTTGGCAAATATAAGTGTACTCGCTTGTGATAAATGCATAATTGCCCAAAAATAAGCGGTCTTTTGCCTTGGGGACATGGGATGTAGGTTTGAACAAAGTGGACGGTGGAATAAGGGGCATGGCAGCCCTGGGCTTCTGGGAACCTCCGGGCGGCCCTGCTATTGAGGGGACCACCGATAGCGCCAAAGCGGCAGTGCGTGGTGAAGGTTGAGCGGGGCCCACGTAACACCTCGTGCTCACGCACCCTCGGCCATCAAACCCTGACACCTCCCCCCCTCACCTCCCATGATGGGAACCTCCCGAGACGAGGAGAGCCTGCTGATGGAATTCGTCAGTGGGCCTTTGGTCGTGGCTGTGGTTATGAATGTAGCACACATCCAGACGGGATGTGAAGATAACGTCTTTGGCACAGTCAGCCCCGCAGTGTTTGACGCGTGCTTGTCTGCAGTGCGCCACCATGAAGTCCCTCTGATGGCGAGTCTTTGCCCTACTTGGTAACGTCTACTTCAAGTAATTTAGTAAGCGAGGTGTGATGTCCGTGCCATTTGATATCTCCAGTAATTGGTGATGGCGTCCGGGCAAGAATGAAGTTCCAACTTCCTATTTGTGCTCCACTTAATCAGTCTCTTTGTATGGGTACCTCCATTTATATATGTATATTTAGTGGCTAAATTAGTCCGGCTGGCACGGATTAAGTGACGTGTATAATTTGGTTAAACTGTGCAGTAGTTCTCGTTAAAGAGTTTAAGTCAATTGCACCAGGAAATTAAGCATTACCTGGCAAAGCCAAGACTCCTAGATTTTAAACCTCAACATGGAATCTGCTCAGCCTTGCTTCGAGGAGTCTGCACGTGTGATGCCATGGGCAAAGGGCAGCATCACACCGTTTCCTGTAGCATCTATAACATCACATTGGTTCCTATAGCATTTATAACATCACACCATTCCCTATAGGATCGTACCGTTTCTTACAGCAGATGGGGCAGTGACGTCCAGCAGTAGTGCGTTCGCCGCTTGTTGCAGAGGTTTGCAGTTCGCATCTGGCACTGCCCTGGTTAATACTGCCGGTTAAATACTGCTGGCTAATACTGCTGGTTAATACTGCTGTTAATACTGCTGTTGATACTGCTGGTTAATACTGCAGGTGATTACTCATACGAGGGTAAGGTTTGTATTTGGATTACTGAGCTCATTGAACACGGAGTTCACTTCACCGGGGAATGATTTCCACTTTAAAGATATCAATATCAACTGAGATCGTATTAAACCGCATCAATTAATTTGTAATATAGATTAATAATATTGCAGCCTTTAGCCTTGTGAAAGAACAATTATATTATCGCTCACTGTAGCCTAGGTGCACGTTTCAAGTGCTTACATAAGGAGGGCATGACCGATGGATTACGGTTTTCCGATGTCTGTTAACCTACATTAACACTGAATAATTTGTTATAGTCTCGTGGCTTAAAATGTGGATTTTTTTTTCTTCCGATGAAGCTTGTTTTGCAGCAGAGGTGTTGTGCTCGTCAAACCACACGCGGCAACCATCATCGCCGTAGCTTGTGCACGCGCGTGTCGGGGTCATCCTCGACAAAAGCAACCAAGCAAAGGAGTCGCCGCTTGCGACGCGTTTGCGAGCTGCTGTGCCCTCCTGGCTCGTAGTTGGCGTGGGCTCGCAAGGCAGAAGGCGGTGCAAAATATGGCAGATTCACGTGCCTCTCTGGTTTCAGTTTGGACGCTGATTTGCTGTCATCATGCGATGCGCCTCGGGTGCACTTGTCAAGTTTAGCGCTGTGCGTTGAAGCCAGTCGTTATCGTTAAAAATACACAACTGGAGTATGTGCCAGCCAACTGAAAAAACAAAAGGCGCAGTTTAGATTACATTTACGTGGGAGCAATAAAAGAAACGCTCGAAAGCAACGTCTGCAATTTTCCTGGCGATGTGGCTGGAGGAGGAGAGGCTGAGTGGCTCAGAGGTCAGGGAGCCGTGTTGGCACCGCTGAAATCCTGGGTTAGAATCCAGGCAGTTACCTGAGATTACACTGGGTTCTCAAGTGTAACGAATGGCTGGTCTCAGCCCCGTCACCCGTGACTGCACAAAAAGAACATCGCGTTACATTTGGTTCCGCACTTAATTTGTTTGACTGTTACAGCGACAAAAAATTACTCCCAAGTAAAGCGGACGGGAAAGTACTGCCCTCTTGTTCGCCGCCTAGAGATCGCTAAAAGGGGTCTCAGAGTTGGCTCTGTGATGTCCACTTGTATGGGGGCATTCTCTCACATTGCTCTGCGAGAGTTCCTGCCCGGCTGGGCACTTCAACTCATGGCGTGACACCAAGGCCACAATCGGGACAAACAAATGAGAAAATACAACAAGGACGCATGTGGTCTGACGTGCCACGAACGAGAGCGGGTTTAGTCGGCCTGTCGATGGTGGCGACACTGAGTGAGAATAGGGTACCGCGTCACTGCAATGAATGAGTCATGAGCCTCCCCACCTCCTTCCACGACTTGGCTCCGAGCCAGATCACCGGTGCCGTGTGAGGACAGCTATCATGGTTTGGTTCCTGGCTAGGCACAGCCAATAGCCGGCGGAAAACCATCTGTGCCACGATGGCCCCTTGCTGGCTGAGCTTGGATGTCCCAGCAGCGAAGGGGCATCACAAGTGCAGTCTGCTCTCATATAGCTCTTCCTCCCGATATTAGGAAGCCACTGGAGCTCTATGCACATTGAAATCGAGATTGAAAACTCATTTCTTCAAACTGGTTTTTTGTGTTTGGGTTGTTGTCCTTCCCCCAGCATGGTTGGCGATGTGCGGTGGGACAAAATTTCAACATGCGTACATGTCACGCGGTAGTAGTTGCGTTCCTGAAGAACACCGCTTTATGGAAAACCACGTTATAATAAATAATATATCATAGAGGGCAAAGCGCAGTCCGCGATAACACGTGAGATGTGTACGCAGGCTGAACAAAGACTGAGGCGCGTGGGTAGCATCTACAAGTTTCCAGCAGCATCCCAATGCCTTGCGTGATGCTACGCCGAGGCAGCCGTACAACTGCTTATTCCTACTTGCGCTGTGACGTAGTTCTGTTAACTCGATCACGTTACGGGCAGTACTCGGGTTACGAACCTAATTCGTTCTAGAGACCTGTTCTTAAGTCGAACGGTTCGTAAGTCGGAACACAACAATGCACCGTATTTAAATGCCTTTTTCGGTCGGTGTTATGAAATGTTTTACAGTTCAACAACAAAGGGAAGCATTGTTAAACTCATAAATAATAATATTGTACATTGGCATGTAACACTGTAAATAATACTGGAGAGTAAATCAAACATAAAATAAAGTAACACAAATAGGATTTTTGTTAAAATTTCCACTTGCCTGGAGTCCTGATGCAAGCTTGTAGTCGGAAGGGGGCCAATGAGTCCCCACAATTGCATACACACACACACGGGGCATACACACACACACGGGGCACACACACACACACACGGGGCATACACACACACACACGGGGCATACACACACACACGGGGCACACACACACACACGGGGAATACACACACACACGGGGCACACACACACACACGGGGCACACACACACACGGGGCATACACACACACACACGGGGCACACACACACACACGGGGCACACACACACGGGGCACACACACATACACACACACACAGGGCATACACACACATACACGGGGCATACACACACACACGGGACACACACACACACACACGGGGCACACACACACACACACGGGGCATACACACACACACACACACGGGGCACACACACACACGGGGCACACACACACACGGGGCACACACACACACACACGGGGCATACACACACACACACGGGGCATACACACACACATACACGGGGCGCACACACACACGGCACACACACGGGGCACACACACACACACGGGGCACACACACACACGGGGCATACACACACACATACACGGGGCACACACACACACGGGGCACACACACACACGGGGCACACACACACACACACGGGGCATACACACACACACACACGGGGCATACACACACACACACACGGGGCACACACACACACACGGGGAATACACACACACACACGGGGCACACACACACACACGGGGCACACACACACACGGGGCATACACACACACACACGGGGCATACACACACACACACACACGGGGCACACACACACACGGGGCACACACACACGGGGCACACACACACACGGGGCACATACACACACACACAGGGCATACACACACATACACGGGGCATACACACACACACACACGGGGCACACACACACACGGGGCACACACACACACACACGGGGCACACACACACACACGGGGCATACACACACACACACGGGGCACACACACACACGGGGCACACACACACACACAGGGCACATACACACACACACACGGGGCATACACACACACACGGGGCATACACACACACATACACGGGGCACACACACACACACATACACGGGGCACACACACACGGGGCACACACACGGGGCACACACACGGGGCACACACACGGGGCACACACACACACACGGGGCACACACACACACGGGGCACACACACACACGGGGCACACACACACACACGGGGCATACACACACACATACACGGGGCACACACACGGGGCACACACACACACAGGGCACACACACACAGGGCACACACACACACACGGGGCACACACACACGGGGCACACACACACGGGGCATACACACACACACACACGGGGCATACACACACACACGGGGCATACACACACACGGGGCATACACACACACACACACGGGGCATACACACACACACACACACGGGGCATACACACACACACACACACGGGGCATACACACACACACACACGGGGCATACACACACACACACGGGGCATACACACACACACACACGGGGCATACACACACACACGGGGCATACACACACACACACAGGGCACATACACACACACGGGGAATACACACACATACACGGGGCACACACACACACACACACGGGGCATACACACACACACACACGGGGCATACACACACACACACGGGGCATACACACACACACACACGGGGCATACACACACACACACGGGGCATACACACACACAGGGCACATACACACACACGGGGAATACACACACATACACGGGGCACACACACATACACGGGGCGCACACACACACACACGGGGCACACACACACACGGGGCACACACACACACACACGGGGCACACACACACGGGGCACACACACACGGGGCACACACACACGGGGCACACACACACGGGGCACACACACACGGGGCACACACACACAGGGCACATACACACACACACACGGGGCATACACACACACACACGGGGCACAGACACACACGGGGCACACACACACGGGGCACACACACACGGGGCACACACACACGGGGCATACACACACACACACACGGGGCACACACACACACACGGGGCACACACACACGGGGCATACACATACACACACGGGGCATACACACACACACACGGGGCATACACACACACACACGGGGCATACACACACACACACACGGGGCACACACACACACACGGGGCACACACACGGGGCACACACACGGGGCACACACACACACACGGGGCACACACACACACGGGGCACACACACACACGGGGCGCACACACACACACACGGGGCACACACACACACGGGGCACACACACACACACGGGGCACACACACACACACGGGGCACACACACACACACGGGGCACACACACACGGGGCACACACACACGGGGCACACACACACGGGGCACACACACACGGGGCACACACACACGGGGCACACACACACGGGGCACACACACACGGGGCATACACACACACACACGGGGCACAGACACACACGGGGCACAGACACACACGGGGCACACACACACGGGGCACACACACACGGGGCACACACACACGGGGCATACACACACACACACACGGGGCACACACACACGGGGCATACACACACACACACACGGGGCATACACACACACACACGGGGCATACACACACACACATACACGGGGCACACACACACACGGGGCACACACACGGGGCACACACACGGGGCACACACACACACACGGGGCACACACACACACGGGGCACACACACACACGGGGCACACACACACGGGGCATACACACACACATACACGGGGCACACACACGGGGCACACACACACACAGGGCACACACACACACACAGGGCACACACACACGGGGCACACACACACGGGGCATACACACACACACACACGGGGCATACACACACACACACACGGGGCATACACACACACACACACGGGGCATACACACACACAGGGCACATACACACACACGGGGAATACACACACATACACGGGGCACACACACATACACGGGGCGCACACACACACACACGGGGCACACACACACACACACGGGGCACACACACACGGGGCACACACACACGGGGCACACACACACAGGGCACATACACACACACACACGGGGCATACACACACACACGGGGCACAGACACACACGGGGCACACACACACGGGGCACACACACACGGGGCATACACACACACACACACGGGGCACACACACACACACACACGGGGCACACACACACGGGGCATACACACACACGGGGCATACACACACACGGGGCATACACACACAAAGACACACACACACCCCAACGACAACGATTACCCGTATAGCCTGTAACAGACTGTTGGGGCAAGTGCTGTTAGTGAGCAGCACCTATGAAGGCCGGGTACGGCACACGAGGGGTGGGTGGTCAGCACCACACCCAGCTTCCTTTGTCTCCCCAGCGGTGATGTTTATACACCGCACCAGGTACTCATTTGAGGCTGAGTCGACCTGGGGGAGGCCAAGGTCCCATTCAGATAATCGTCACGGGTGTTAGCCGTGAGCAGGAATCGAACTTGGGTTGCCAGGTTCGTAGGGCAGCGCGCTCACAGTTGCACGACCGCTCCCCCCCCCACACACATGCATGCACACAAAGACAGGCCCCCCCGTATAGCCTGTAACACACTGTAGAAGCAGGTGCTGCTTGCGAGTTTCACTTATGAAGGCCGGTATGGCACATGAGTGGGTGTTGGCCAAAACCATGCCCGGCCGCCTTTGTCTCCCCAGTGGTGATGTTTACAGACCGTGAGCAAGAATCGAACTCAGGTCGCCGCTTTCGTAGAGCAGCGCGCTAGCCGCTACACTACCACTCCCCACACTGAAACTTTCACACACACACGTCCGCTCGCGCACACGCACGCAAACACTCCCAGTGCGAGGCCGACTCACTGCATCTCGCTGAGGATCGCTCCTCTGAACAAAATAATTCTGCGGTTATTACAATTTTGTGTTTTAAGTCAATGTTACATTTTTTTCCATCATGGAAGATGGTTCGTAAGTACGGGTGTTCATAAGTCAGGCGTTCGGAAGTCGAGGACTGCCATTGTATCCAATTCGCATCCGCGTTATAAAAAAATCGGTTGCAATACATTTATCGCGTTATATCCTATTCGCGTGATGGAAACGCACGTTGTAGGAGAACAGACTGTACCGTACCGGCTCAGCTTGTTGACGGTGCATTGCACATCGGAAGGATCTAATACAGTGTCCGACGTGGGCTTGGAATTGTTTCTGCAGTGAGGAATTTGTAAAAACGGACAAGCCAAAAGTGGACAAGAGCTGCCACGAGCGCTCCAACGATGGCAAAGAGGTGGCGGCGGCAGCGGCGGCCGCAGCGGCTGCGGCGGCAGAGGGAGAGGACGGGGCCGTTGAGCGCGAGGAGGAGGAGGAGGAGGAGAGCGACAAGCTGTTCATCCACGAGCCCAGAGGCCAGGGCGAGGGCGAGGGCAACTCGGTGGACGCCGTCGTCGAGAGCGTCGTGAAGGGGATCGGAATCGGCTCGTCGCCCCTGAAGAGGAAAAGGAGCAGCCGGGGGCCGCCTCCACCCCTCTTTGACGACCCGTCGCTCCCGGAGGGCTGGGTCAGGAGGCTGAAGCAGAGGAAGGCCGGGAGGTCCGCGGGGAAGTACGACGTGTACATATTCAAGTGAGTGCATTCCCGTAGTTTTCTGGTGTTGGGAGTTCACAGGATGCCATTTGATAAGGCCTTGAGACATTAATGTCAAAGTGATTTCCTGTTCAAAAAAGCGTTGAGGCGGTGACCTTCTGCTTACAGCCCTGAGACACTGGTGAACATTCCACATTCCCATGATGACAGGCAGTCTCTTTCATAGGACGACCACTGTTAACTTACCCACAAAGCTGTACTCATTTTAGCAGGGATTATGGGTCAACTGCTCACTGGAATTTGAATTTGTAACCTTATTGCGAGTTGGTTCTACCACGGAGCCATCTGGTCGGTATTTATATGGAGATTTTTTATGTTTTAAGTAAGCTTTTGGTCGTTGAAAACATTTTCAACCTATTTTTTTTGGCTAGCTACCCAAGTTTCACTTAATGTCACTATTTAAGTGCTGTTGCTCTTGCATAAGACTCTGTTTGCTTTTGAAATGAACACCTAATGGGAGTGCGTCCCCTGCCAAGGGTTGCCTAGCGGCCACTCTCACCAACAATAAAATGAACACGACCAACTACTTGACAGACTTTGTGCAGTCTTGCCAGTGGGAAGCGGCTTGTTTATTGTTCCACCTGCGGTTGGTCGACTTTATTGCCATGGATATTGTGGCTTTAAAATACAACCTTCCGTGCGATGTCTAACCTCTCGTTGGCAGCCCCCAAGGGAAGCAATTTCGCTCCCACGCCGAGCTGAGGAGTTACTTTGGCAAAACGGGAGAGGTGGTGCTCAAGCCGGAGGACTTTGACTTCACGGTGGCAGGGCGAGGAAGCTCGGACGGCCGTGGTAACCGGTCTCCACGACTCCCACGGCTTCCCAAAACGGCCTCCGGCACTTTGGGTTTCGGGAGGGGGAGAGGAAGGGGGAGGGGCCGGGGCCGAGGGCGGGGCCGTGGCAGGGGGACCACCCTGGCGGTGCTCCGCACCATCGGCAGGGGACGCGGGTCCCCCGGCAGACCCCGGAACGACCAGCAAGCCAGCCCCCTCGTTCAGAGCATCGTGGTGAAGCTGCCCTTCGCCCTGGCGGGGGCGGCGGCGGCGGCAGCAACGGGCGGGTCCGCCGTGAGCGTTCCGGTTAAACGAAAGCGCGGACGACCCAAGTTAAACAAAGACCCGCTGCTGAAATCGGTCCCCCCGCCAAAGAAGCCGAGGCTAGAAACTGTTACGCCCGCAGTCGGCAAGCAACGCGAGGATGGGAAGCCGCCGTCATCTTCCACAGAGGTTTCTTCCAGAAATGTCGCCGCAGCCGCCGCCGCCGTCCCCGCCGCCGCCGCTCAGGAGCCCACGGTGGGCAGCTCCCCAGAGGCGCAGCCGCAAGCGAGCCAGCCAGACCTGGGCGCGCCGCCCAAGGTCAACCTCAAGTTCTACAAGCAGAGGTCCAAGAATAACGTGACGGAGAAGCCCAAGAAGAAGGAAGAGCCGAAGCAGCCAAAGGTACTGTCCATTTCCATCAAGGTGGACGATGGCGCCCAGAAGCCTGCGGAGGAGGGCAAGCTGAAGGAGTGCGCCGCGACCGCCGCCAAGGAGCAGCCCACGGAGTCTGCGGTCGCCGTGCCAGACAGCAGCTCGTCGCCCTCGCAGCCGGACCAGGCCAAGGCTGTCGAGGCCAAGAACGCCCAGGATGGAAACTGAGGGCAGTGTCGGCCGGGGAGGCCGGCTCGGTGCCCGCGGTGGACGCTCGTGTGTGTGACGGGGGGTCGGGGGGGGGGTGGGAGGATCTTTTGGCATTCTCGCTTTCTATAAACCGTAGGGCTTGACCTGACACACGTTTTCCTAGCTTTCCCAGAAGTTAGGTTGCTAGTGATCAGTCTTTTACTTAACGTTGTACAGTGTTTGACAAAACACTTCTTTTGTTAACACTTTGAATGTATTGCATCGAAAGTATTTTCAACTTTATTTGCAAAGTCATTTCTATTGTTAGGATATGATTGTTTTTCTGTATGTTTTGGACCATACGATTATCCTTAACATCACGACCCAAAAACACATATCTGCACCGAAAGCTATCCATCCATGACCTACATGCAATAGATATTTCCTGAGATTTGTATGTGTACCTTGTGGGTATCTCTCCTGACCTGTAATACACATTTACGTGCCGGTGATTTCGAATTCTTCCATTTGACTCATGCACCAGTGAAGTTGTCAACCCGAGATGTTTTTAGTGTCCACCTATTTAACCAGTCTTTCTGATTAACTGCTTGCAGATATATCTACAAGTGTATTCTGCAGTAATGTTTAAAAACTACGTCCCGACATTTTCTATGTTTAGCTTTGTTTATAAGATTTCTGCACAGTACAAAGCTTTGCAATAACGTATACAGTAATAGGTAACTAGTATCTCATTTATTGTATCTCATTTATCCGTAGTCTTTTATTGGCCAGTGTCGAACGCTGTGCATATCGAGGCCTTCATGCAGTAGTTATTTATTTGCAAAAAAAAAAGTTAACCAGATATTCTGGTGGGAAGAACATGAAGGATTTATAAAGCCGCGTTTTTGCTACAAAAAATGTAATCCAACACGAGCGGTTTCCTGCTTTTTATTTTGCGATGTTTACGTAAACAGAGGAAAGCATAAACTGACGGCCCCTTGCCTATCCTACCAGTAGTAAAACCTATTCTTATACGTAACGCACTTACTGTATACGTAATGTATATTAAATGTTTGCACTGTCCGGGGTTTCTAAAAAACGAATGCTCGATGAGTGACTTTTTTCTGACGATCGTGAAAGTTGCGTGGACGAGTCTGTTGTAAACACACAGTGTGGGTGACGTGCGGCAGGCCTGTCTTCATAATCACGGTCGTCTATTTGCAGCACGGGACCAGCTGAGCTTTGCAGCCTCTCCCTGAACGTGTGATCAAGATTATTTTTTGTTGTCCGTGGTGTCTGCGTCACCCGTTATTCAGGACACGCTACAGGCCAATACACACGGCAGCGGTAAAAATGACGATGTACACACGCACAGCACAGCACCACCGCTTGTGATATTCTCATCGCAGCCTTCAGGCCACCCCGAGGACAAGACGGCCCCCCCTAATGGACTGTTGTCATTGCAAGCCGCTAAGATGAGTGGCTGAGGACTGCGGTGATGATGGACGTGCCACTCGCCTCGTGTGCCCTCAGCGAGGCCTCTGCCGAGTGGCTCAGCTTTGCTGAGGGAGCCAGCTCCGAGCTCATACCCGTCAACCCATGCGGCTTACCCCGTATTCTTGTACAGGGAAATTGAGTTTCCAGGTCCATACGGCGTACAGCCGTTTCAATGCAGGCAAAAGCAAGTTTTTTTCTGTGTTTCTCCCATGTGGTGGGACTTTGTAGGATGAAGGGCACGGGGTGACCAATAAGGTCTGATTTGGTCTGTAATAAAGGCACTGATTCGCCGTTCACAGGTTTGCGAGCTGCACCAGTCGATTGAGATGCACGCACCGAATCACTTTTCCTTTAAGATTCTGCATAACTGTGCCTTTGAATAATATACAATGACTGCTCTTCCATGTCACTAATTGTCCAATATTGGAAGCCTTTCACGCAGCTATCAATGAAACAAAGAAATTCCAGTTGTCATGAGCGTATCATCCCAGGTGAGTGGCAAGGTGTTAACTACCTCACCTGGTATACAGGAGGTTGCGAGTTCAATCTTGCGTGTGTCTCCACGTCGCCGTGTGGATTTCTCTCCGGGTTCTCCAGTTTTTCCCTCCACAGTTAGAATCAACATGCGTTTAAGAGTATTTGGCTGCTATAAATTTCCACGTGATAAGCCACTTTGTTGAGCTATTATTTGTGTCCAGGCCGCTTCTGAAAAAGAGCATTAGAGCTCCGTGGTAGGCCTCACCCGGTAAAATATAGTTTAACTGTTGAGAACATTTTAATTTAAAGCTTTCGTGACTGCAGGGATTCATATTCTTGATTCTATCGGTAAAGTCACGTAGAAGGGAAACAATAAAATAGTTTTATATTTTTTTATTTTATTGTTTCCCTTCGACGTGACTTTACCGAAAGAACCAATAATATGTTGAGAACATTTTTACAGATGACTGCCACGGCTTGCATTCCATTCTTCCAGCTCTGATGTTTACACGAGACAATTTTATTGACCTCAATGTTATTCATCGGGGCGGTAGGGTGGCCGCAGAGGTAGCGCTCATGCCTCCTTGTCCACAACGCTCTGGGTTTGATTCCCAACTTGGGCACCTTTGTATTTTCTCCCCCTGTTGTGCACCCATTCCTCCACGTTCTCTTCAATGTCTTCACACAACGCAACTGGTGATGGCCACACATCCAAACGGTGAAAAATTACCTGCAAATTACTCAATTGGGTTAACTGGCGCCCCCTACTGCAAACACCTGGCAGGACCCCCCCATCTAGGCTTTTCTGGGTAATGTCCATATATATAAGGCAAAGTTGTGATTGTGTGTCTGTTCAAAATGTTTAGCGTACTTCCTGACATGCGACAAACTGGAAATTTGCCATGTGGGTACTTTCCAGACTGTACACCATGCAAAAATTATAAAAAGACACGGGTTTTTTTTTGGGGGGGGGGGAGCTCAATAATGCATATATTTTTTGCACAGCAAGTGAGCTGTGACCTCAAATCTGTCACGTGACCCGCGCATGTGGAAGCGTAACGCGTTGTAGTGTAGTAATTAGCGCGCTGCGCTACGAACCTGGCGACCCGAGTTCAATTCCCGCTCATGGCCACCACCGGTAACGATTATTTCAACTGCTCCTGGGCCTCCCCTAGGTTGACTCAGCCTCAAACGAGTAACTGGTGTGGTGTGTGAACATTGCCACTGGGAACAAAGGCGGCCGGGCGTGGTGGATCCAAGTCCCGGGCGAAGCCGGGTAGTACAGCTAGTCGAGCATAATAAGTAATGCATTCCACTCCTCACATCCACATGTTTATGTATAAACATAAATGAAAAACTAAATCGTAGGAATGTTTAACCATGAAAAAAGGCAAATGTGTACTACATCAACAATGGTGAAAGCACACCCCCCCGTTTCATTGGACATGTTCAAATATTGACTGTCTTATAACAAATAAAGAATGACTCTTGAAGCTCAAAGTGCAACGCAAGTTACAGCTCTCAATTCCTACGACCTACAATACATGAGGCTGCGCTGGGAGCAGAAGGCCGACCACCTTCCAGACATGGCACTGAGATGTGGAACAAACGTACACCCAGTCAGGACAACCACGGACCCTCATCGGGACCTGAAATAAACGGGATCAACGCAAACCAACAATCTGCACATTTATTTAAGTACATAGGCGCATGTACATCAGACAACTATCGTCGACCAAAAGGGTTTCATTTAAAAATGTATTTTGCAAGTGGCGTGCGCATAAACACTTAACATTATAAAAGGCAGTATTTACAAAATTGCCACATCAATATATCTTCAAAATTAACGAGGGGGTCCAAATCGCAAAAAAACTTCCAACTAAAATAAAAGACAGCCAACAATAAGAGTTGTGTTTGTAGCAGTGTGGCAAAAGTACAGTAGTGTATATTGGCTGACAGGTGGCCTTAGGATGACGCTTAAAAAGGGTTGACCTCTCACTCACATTCCCTGCTC
This sequence comes from Lampetra planeri, assembly GCF_965212315.1. Taxonomy (NCBI): domain Eukaryota; kingdom Metazoa; phylum Chordata; class Hyperoartia; order Petromyzontiformes; family Petromyzontidae; genus Lampetra; species Lampetra planeri. The sequence continues at coordinate 10,977,677 of NC_136137.1, read as the reverse complement.
GCAAAGCCGCCTGGAGCCGTGCCAAGCTGTGCAGCGGCTCGTGCAGCGGCTCGTGCAGCGGCTCGTGCAGCGGCTCGTGCAGCGGCTCGTGCAGCGGCTCGTGCAGCGGCTCGTGCAGCGGCTCGTGCAGCGGCTCGTGCAGCGGCTCGTGCAGCGGCTCGTGCAGCGGCTCGTGCAGCGGCTCGTGCAGCGGCTCGTGCAGCGGCTCGTGCAGCGGCTCGTGCAGCGGCTCGTGCAGCGGCTCGTGCAGCGGCTCGTGCAGCGCATGCAGGCTGCTCCGGGTGGTGCAGGCTGCTCCGGGCGGTGCAGGCCGAGGAGCCTGGGGCGTGCGCGGTGCAGAGCATGGCTACTCGGGGACCTTCCAGTCACGCTTGCGTCCCTCCTCATACAGCTGCTTGAGCGTCTTGCGGAAGCCGTCGACGTCGTGACCGTTGTTACTGAGCGCCAGGTACTTCCTGTAGAGCTGCAGGGCGGTGTTGGCGTCCTCAATGCTGTCGTGCGTCTCCGCCTGGATGTGCAGCTCTGCCAGGGCACAGGGAGGGGGGATGCCGATTATTTAGCGAATGCTTCGACACTTGACTTGTGTGCGGAGCACCGGATACACAAGAAACATGGATAATTACATTTATACATATGTATGCCAATGTTATGCGAGTGACGTCAGCCCCCCCCCCCCCCCCCACATAGCCACAGGGCCATGACAGCCTCCTCCTCCAGCACGTGCAGGGTAACGGCACGCCGGGATCCCGATTACCTCTTGCCAAAGCACATGGCTCAACATACCAATAACAAACCAAATCTTCCAGGTCACCGTTCTCCAATGTGTTTCCGGATTTTACCACGTGTTGTTTGGACAACAGTACAACTGCAAAGAAACTAAGCGGAAACCTCGAGTCATCATATCAACAGAAACTTCATTGACACAATTTTCTCTGTTTACCTGATATGCTAGGATAGCGTATGTCCATAATACAGGTTTTTTTGGGGTTAGATCACGGAAATAGAAATGTGTCGTTAAACCCGCCACCACCCGACACAGCCAACTAGTAAGGTTTGTCATGTAAACAGAACGTGCCAATTCGTTACTAGTACAGCACACCGGTGTGTTGGAGAGCAAATCCACAACATTTACAATGTACGTGCTTGCTGTTAGTGATTAGTGCGGAGGTTTTTTATAGTCTTGTTCCATCCTGGAAAATGCTGAATGAGTTTAACATATTCCTCTGGCCGCTTAAAACTGATCACTAAACACCCCCGTGTAATGCTGGCGCGTCAGCATTATCAATGTCACCTTAAATGCGGCTATTTGCTGCACAAAGCAACAGTAATTTGTAAATGCGTCATATATAGTTACGTACCAAGGAAATGCCAGGCCAGGAACCTCAAAGAAATCATTCTCTTCCTGGGTATGTGGAAGAGGATGACCGTGTCGATGACTTGTTCCTTTGGGACCTAACCAGTGCAACACACGGAGTGAATCCGAAAGGCAACTGGAGAGCACAAAACCCATTCGAAGGTTCAGCATCCATTTGAGTTCACAGTTTTTCGTTACAATTCAACTTCAGTTCGTGCACAAACGTCAACTACTTTACATAAGTACAACATACATTAAGTTGTCAACCTATACAATGTATCTAAAAAAATACGTATTCACCGAATAGCGAATGTCGAATAATTGACTGTACTGGGGTGGAGTTTTTATTTTTTTATAAAATCGTTGGTGAAGTGCATTGCACATCCACGTACAAAAACGTGCACATCCACGTACAAAAACGTGCACAGCCACCGAACACCGCCAACGCGTTCCACACACGACCCTACCATGAGGTTGATGACACGGAAGTCCTTGCGCAGCCCGTGCCCAACAAACTTGACTCCATTGTCGATGAGGAAGCGCAGCTTGAGGTATGTGGACTTGAGGGTGGTCAGGTGCTTGGATGAGACCTTAGCATCCAAGTCTCCTGGTTTGATGCCCGAAAACTGGGTCAAGTAGTCCACGACCTACGTGGGATGATTCAGCGTGTTTATCATGGGTGTTGTGCAGGCAGATCTTTAACAGATGCGGTGAGGTTAGTGAGAGTGTTTACCTGCTCCTGAGTAGAGATGTAGTCGTCGATGAAGGGAATGCCCTCGTGGGCGCCCTGCCCGCGCACACACGTGATCCTTGCCACCGACATCTGGCTGGGTTTGATGGTCGACTTTGTTCCATCGCTCCTAAGCTCCGCTTCTTCCTGGAAGATGCAGCGCATGTGAGCACTACACAGGCCGATCCCTCCTCACTCATGCCGGGATGAAGATGAATTTCTCTTTTCCCGATCATAATACAAATCTTTCACCCAGCAGAGGCATTCTGTGTCCTGCTGGAAGATGTCCCATTTGTATGCGACATATCTGGGAGGTATCACAATTCACCCCGCCCGTGCCTCGCTTCACGGATCAATTCTCCTGTCTCACCGATATTATCCATATCGTTTGCATTATCTGCCTTGCTTGTTCTGTTCCGATCGCTCAATTGTCTGTGTGTATATCATCTTCATCAATCGTGAAATATTCTTACACGTATGATTTGATGCGTGTATCGTTGACTTTTATTTTAATCTATTAATTATTTACACGTCTACTGTGTGGGTGAGAGCGGGGCAAAGTGCATCTACGGCAGGAGTACACGCTTAACAGGGCGTGCCGTGTACCGGGTGTAATGCACGCGCTGTACGCAAATTCCGTACCTGATTGAGTGTGACAAACTCTGCGTCGAGGCCGACCAGGTCTCCCTTGTGCGGCAGCTCCGAGATCTGCAGTGGCATGAAGGTGGCGTTGCGCTTGCGCTGCTTCCTGGCCAGAGACGCCTCCGCCAGCAGCACACTCGGCTCGATCGGATTCTTGACTGGGGGCCAAGAGGTACAGCCGTGTCACGTGACCGAGCGCCACCGTCACTGTACTACGAGAAAACTGATAATAGTTTTTTTACCCTTTTATCTGGCAACAAAACTGACACCCTTTTTTTTAAAAGGAGTCATGTTTGCATAGACCACAATACCTGCAGTCATAATGCAAACAAAAAACACAACTCTGATAATGTATGCACTTGTCCTTGAAATTGATTGGTCCACACCCGAGACAGCTTTCCTTAGAGCCTAGTCTCACATGGTGTTGGACCAGATGACGCCAAAAGGCGCACAACTCAAAGACAATGCACCATCAGAGTATGAGAGCTCGGGGTAAGCATTTACACCATTGGAACCTCATTTGCCAGTAAAAAATGATAATTGTTTTTTTACCCTTCTATCTGGCAACAAAACTGACACGACCCAATGGTGTAAATACTATAAAACTATTAAACTATTTTTACCGTACCAGGTTAGGCCAACTGAGCTATGTAGCTCTTTTCCATAAGGGACCTGGCTATCACAAATGATTGCTCAACGAAGCGGCTTATCGCGTGGAAACTTATAGCAGCCAAGTAATCTTAAACGCGTGTTTCTAAATGTGGTGGGAAAAACCAGAGGACCCGGACAAAAATCCACATGATCACGGGGAGAACATGCAAGTGCAGGCGTCAGGGTCGGGTTTGAACCCACGACCTCCTGTATACCAGGTGAGGGAGTAAACGTCTCACCAATGCCGGAGACAGCAGTTCTAAAATTAAGATCAAGAAGGGCTATGCAAGTTCCCTGGTTCTCACATAGCCACTCGCCGAATCTCTCACTGGTATTCACTCACTTGATACATTGTACTTGGAGTTGAGGTCTTGCCGCACAAAGTACAACACGCACGGGATCTTCCAGCTCACGTCAAACTGCACCGCTTCAAACTGGTGGGCAGAGACTTTCATATTTGAGGTAGAAACAATACAAATGCGAACGTACGTAATTGTTTTGTACGATGATTTGGTTTTAATTACTTTATATTTTTTATACGTTTTATTTAGTTTATTAACACTTGCTGCTGTATCTGTCTGAGCTGGCCGAGTCACCCTTAAAAAAAAAGAGCTGTTGTAGCTCAACAGGTAATTTACTCGGAAAATAAACTTCTGAAGCTCATTCAAAAAATCCAAGTGATTTCCTGCTCAATTGAGCACTGAGGTGGTCCTCATCTCCTTTTTACAGCTCTGAGCCACCTATTTTATGGGGGGGGGGGGGGCGGACAAGTCGTTCCATAGGACAAACCGGACTTCCCTACAAGGTGATACTAATTTTATCGACCCCAGAGAGCCGATGGCCTGAGTTAACCCCCACCCAGGAAATGAAACTCCATAACTCTCGGATTGCGAGCCGCTCGCTCGACCGCCGAGCCACCAGGCAACGGGTCTTGCAAGAGCGGACGCCCACTTTCGCTCGTTCACATCAGAGCTTGCTCGGAATACGCAAGCCGCAGTTCTTCGTGCAACACACACTGTAGGCTTATGAGGTTGTTTTCCCAACTGCTTGTTGAATTATATTTCGATTAACACTCTGCTACAATTACAAGCTGCGTTCTAGTCATGTTTTAAAAGTACAGCGCTATATATATGTAAATGTATTTAGATACTCTAAAATCAGCTTTCAGTGCGTCAGTGCAAGGAAGTATGCAGACGCATTATCCTACAGTGGAAATAAGCTACAGTTCAGAAAATCAGTGTGACCTGGAGCCAGGGGTTGCTCACACATGTGACAGGACAGCCATAAACAAAAGCTACACACTGGGAGCACAATTTGTTCTTAAACATAAATGCTTCAAAGTGTCTGCAATAATAGAAAAATGAGGTCACTTACTTTATCAATAGGTTCAATGAGAAAGTCGTTAAACAGATACCACTGGAAGTGTGTGACACCCTGGGGAACAAACACGTGTTAGATGTCAGAGACAGCATCAGCAGGCACAATGTTAACGACAATAATGTACAGCCCTGCCTCTAGTGCTGGGTGAAGGCCTTTCACACCATCAGTCATGGGAGTTGTTTGACCATATTTCACCACGCCAATCAGTGCAGGCTGGTGAAGGGGGTGGGGCACGGGATGCGACGGTTTATTTATCACTCACCACCGATTTTAGCCGTGGTTTGAACCACAGTGTGATAACCATTGTGCCAACACTCACCCCACCCGTTGGTAGGAATGCAGACAATTAAATTCCCCTTGCGCTTCGTTTAAAGACAAATGCAGTGACCGTGCCTGTCACACCTGCCCCATACAATCAGGGGGCACAAAACCACAGAGTGCACCTCCACCATGTGACTGATGACCGTGCTGTCGCCCCTCTCCTATGCTGCCCTCCATCCCCCTCCGGGGCGTGTGGATTCTCACCTCCTTCCGATGGTGATAGGTTTCACCGACACGCACGTGCGCCATCAGGTTTCCCCCGGTGCGCTGGTCCAGCACGTGTGCCACGGACGCGGCCAGGTGGTACACCCCTCCGCCCCCATCTTCCTCGCCGTCCTCCACCTGCACCAACCACAGCGCGTTGTGCTCATCCACTAGCAAAACTCTTTGGCGCGTGTCGTGACGGGAACTGCAAGATCTTACAATGTCCGTCCAGGCCTCGCCGAGCCGCATTGGCTTCTGGTTGCCGAACGAATATATTATGAGGTTGCACTCATTACACACACAAAGTGCTTGCTACAAATGAACCACAATACCTTGTTGATCTCGGCAAAGAACATAAACCATCATGCATCCTCGCAGCGGCTTTGGCTAGCCATCGAACAAAGACTGTCACTGCATCGCGCGCATTCAGATGCACTTCTGCAGTCGTCTGGAATGTTCTTCCTTCCAATATTCGGAAGCCACTTGAGCTATGCACTTTTAAATGATCTCGATTGAAAACTCATTTCTTTAGAACTGCTTCTTGTGTTTAGTTTGTTGTCCTTCCGCTGCACCTCCAAGTATCAGTTGGCTAGGTACGGTGCGAAAGGAGTTCAACATACGTGCACACATGCAACCTCCACGTGGAACCACCCGCAGCCACCAGCTGCGAGCCATGTGCCGGGCAGCCGAGTGAAGACGGCGCGCGCACCTTGTCGAGTTCGTTCCAGGGCGTGATGTCCAGGCTGCGGTCTTCCGCGAGCTTGGTGCGAAAGGCGTAGGGAATCCACACGTTCTTCATCTCATCCAGGTTGGAACCCAGCTCCAGCCCCTCGGCCGCCATGGGCCTGGGTCAGCAATTACAACGCACCGCTTCACTCGTGCCCTACCCGCCCGTGACAAGGCGTCGACTGTAAAATGGAAGGCACGACACATTTGTTTTCTCCCCCAGTAGATGAGAAGGGGTGCGAGCGTGGTGGTGGTGGTGGCGGTGGGTACCATTCGGGGATCTTGGCGGGGGGGTGGGCCTTGGTGCCCTCGGCCTCCTCCTTGGCGACGAGCCTGCGGTAGGCGATCTGCAGGGAAGGAGAGAGCCACCGGCACACCGGAGAACTCAAGCTCTCAACCACACCGGGTCACCGTGTCGACACACTGATAATTATTTGATTACGGAAAAGAAAATCAAAGTTATTTAATGCAGATGTAATATATTTCATGGCAAGCAGGAGTTTCCCCTGTGGACTCCGTACGTACCTCCGACTGATTCCTCCAGAACTCACAGTCCTTGGGAGAGTTGACCTGGCAGTTTATAACGAGCACGTCAGGCAGTCGGCGCAGCTTTCTGGTCTGCACCTGTGGGTCACGGAGGCAGCCGGCAAGGCAGTATTCCACAACACAGGAACAGCACGCAGAGGAAGCTGCTGCATTGTACCAGTGCAGACACCACGAGGACACATGTGCAGGTTTCACCCAATGTAGCGACATGGATCAACTGGGTTAGCCTAGCGATCGAAATGCCCTCCTGCATGTTCAACCCAATCTGCAAACCTCTGATAGGGCGATGCATGACCATCTATAAATGCGTCAGAATGTTTAACATTTCATCATGCTCGTGATAGCCCAAAGCAGCAAGAAGTATCCACTATAACCAACCTGTCACACTACTATTGCACCTTATGCCAACGAGCATAGCTTGATTTCGCAGGTCAATTTTTTTCTCCAAAGCAGCGCAAAGCACGTGCACGACAGAAGTTGTGTGTGCGCAGACGTGTAAGCATGCGTGTGCCCTTCGGGGCCGACTCACCGTGGGCTGGTACTTTTCGCACACCTCACACCACGCCTGGGTGCTCTGGTCCAAGCAAATGCTCCTGCGAAGCAGCTCCACAAATTCATAAAACTTCCCCGGATCATCTTGTGGGAGACGACGGTGGACGTGAGACAAATTATCACCGTCAGCATCAGCATCCAATAATGAGCCGACAGATGCATTATTTCTGCATTAATGATGTGCTGTGACAACCTACAGATATCTAGAATGTATCTGCTGCTGGTACCCATGTAACATCCCTCAGCATTTTGAAGTCCCGCTTCGTTTCAAGAATCATTGGTTTGTCATTTGTACCGTCTCATTTGAGCTCTATGTTATGCCCGATTGAGGCTATTAACCTCATGTAAACACGTGTCAAATGTAAACGATTCTTAAACACCCGATTCGATGCATTATCTTGAGGATAACAATTAATTTAATCGTTGAATCATTACATATGTAGGGGGTGTTAATCAGCACTCCCCATCCTGTTGGCTGGAAGCTCTCCCTTCTCGTCAACAGGGGGCGGCAGCGCTAACACGCCACTGTTAGTGACCATGGCCCAAAGGGCCAACGACAATCCCTGGGAAGCGGATCCTGGGACACATTCCCCGGACCCCGGGAGGGGGGACTGGGGGATGATGTCACCTTCCAGAAAGTTCTGGAAGGGAGGCGTGGCTAGGGCGGAGCAAGCCACGAACTGGTATATAAGCCGGACCTCTCAAGGGTCTGGCTCAGTCATCTCCAAGCCGAATACTGAAGACCTGGGCTGAGGTTAGGACCCTGGGCCCCAAACTCCGTCGTCCTTCTCAGGGCCGGAACTCATTGAGGCCAGTGGTCAGGACCCGAAGACCTGGCACGGTCGGGTCAGCGTAGCCTCCCCTAGGGCTCCAGCCGGAGGACGGGAAGTTAACGGGTTTCCCAGTACTAGGGCCGGTGTAGTCCAGAGGCCATACCTCCCCACGTATCGGGTAAAGGGGCCGCTACCCCTTTGTGTTAGAAACCTTGTCCTAATAAATATCGTGTTGCCTCACAAGAAGTTCTCCGTCGATTATTACCCACTACACATACGTGAGTCAGCACACTGCAGTAAATATTAAACAACCAGTGGTCAACATAGTCCCCGAGCCCAGACCAGATGTCTCAGATGGGGTGGCATCACTTTAGGGGTTCCAATTTCTTTATGGGGTCAATAACAGTGAATTATTTGACAACGATTTGAAATGAGTGGGTCAACAATAAAGTCATAGCAGCCACAAATCAAGTGGCATTACAACATATTCCACCATAGCTGGCACCAATTTGTGCTCTGGCCCATAGACTAATCCGCAAGTTCTCTCCACCCTACACGAGGTCTTACCCTTGTAAGCCCCCTGGCTAAGAGGGCAGTGGGCCTGCCAGTCCAGAAGTGGCTTTGGTAGCATTCCAACAGCACAGTGGTGGAACCGTGTCCCCACACCTCATGATATGCGAGGCTCTGTGGGGCTGGTCCCCATTCTGTCACCACCCCCTCTGCCTCTTGACTCTCCACAGTTGACTGGAAAAGCAAGCTTAAACAGATATTTAAACATTTCTCGCAGCCTTGGATTATGAATGCCCCTGAATTTGAACAAAGTTCAAAGTTCAAAGCATGACTGCACAACATCCTATGGGCATGGTTTTATCACGATCTCCGCGAAGTAGGTGACACAAATACACGTCTTTGCGTCGCCGGGGTATGACTACTGGTGTTGTTGGTGATTTTCTGGGCTCGCCAGGGCTAGTACTGGCATGTGCGGTTTCAGGCTTTAGCACCTTTGCTGGTGTCCGGGTGGTGCAGCGTGAAGAGCAGCGCGGAGGAAACTCGCGACGTTTCCTTCCCACAGCGGCACGTGCTGCAGTTGTCCAACTCTGTGCCGAACAATTGGCTCACCACCGACTCGCTGGAGGCCTGCGCGCTGCATGCACAACAGCGTCACCTCACTAGTTCCACCGCGCCGTTACAGCAATGGTTACGGGTACACCTAACCCACAGCAGTTCAGAATTAGAGTCTGAATATTTATTTATATTGGAAGAATAAAATCCAACGAGCTATAAATCTCTTTTTCACAGATGTACAGTAAGGTGGGGTAAAATTTTTACAACAATACAAAAACATGATCGTAGTCCAAGAAAGGTAAATAAATCACCCATACTCATACAAATACAACTAAACCATCCCCATCCGACCAGGCAAAGCCCACTGAGGTATTAACTTATTTTTCAGAAGCAACCTGGTCACAAATGATAGCTCAACAAAGTGGCTTATCATTTGGAAATTTATAGCCGAAAAAAATCTCTAAATAATCTCAATGCATGTTTCTAAATGTGGAGGGAAAAACCAAAGTAGCTGGAGAAAAAATCCACATGACCATAGGAAGAACATAAAGCAGGAGTCAGGGTCAGGATCGAACCCTCGATATCCTGCATACCAGGCGATGAAGATAAAATCACACCACCGCTTGGTTAGTGACTTTAGTAGTAGCATGTTTAGGTATCACTGTTGAGGGAAGAGGCAACTAGGCTGCATCAGGGAGTGGCCAAGAGGAGGCTGGCACCTGCCAGTTATGCTGCGGTAGGCTGGCATGCCCTCTTGCTCCTGCATCTCCTGGTGCAGCTGCGTGAGGATGAAGCGATTCCAGCTTTGGATGAGTTGACCCAGATTCACTTTGCCCGTTGCCTCGTCGGAGTCCGCCAAGATGAGACTAAGGGCCGACGCCTCCGGAATGGTGCGGAAAGCACGCAGGAAGTTACTGGCCTGTGCAGCGAAAGCGGAATTAGATGGCAATTATGCATTTCCCATCCTCACAGTCGAGGCTATGTTAATACTGCATATATCTTGAATTTATTTCGCACTGTACGTAGCCACCCGTGCTAATCAGAGGTGATGTGCCCAAGTGCAATCACACTACAAACATAAGAAAATGCGTGCGCCACGTGGTGATGTCAAGTGTGGCCCGAGCAGGCGACGATCTTGCCTGGCACGGGTCCCCTTTGGAGAGATCGAGCATGTAGAAGAGGAATCCCAGCTCGCAGGCGAGGCAGAACTCCTTCTGGCACAGGTGGCTCTGGATGGAGCGGCGCACTGGCTCCAAGAAGTAAAGCACCTGCAAGATGTGCGGATCGAACACAGCACTCGGTCAACATACGGCAAAGACGAAGAATCCCCCAACCCCCCTCTATAGCTTACACAGGATGTTGGGGTGACTGCTGTTAGCAAGTATCAGCACTCCATATGAAGGCTGGCAAGGCACACGAGGGGGTGGTGTGGCCAGAACAAAGCACACACAACACACACCACTTAACAAAGACAAGATCCTCCCGTGCAGCCTTATTTAGTAAGCTGTTGGGACAAATTCTGTTAAGCGAGTACCTATGAAGGCTGGACTGGCGGAGGAGTGGTAATGCATGACCAGCACCGTGCCTGACCACCTTTGTCTCCCCAGTGCTGATGTTTACGCACCATGCGAGGTTCTCATTTAAGACTGAGTTGACCAGGTGGAGGCCCAGAACTATTTCAGATGTTCAACACTGATATTATCGAGGTCTGGAAATTTAACTCAGGTTGGCAAGTTCATGGCGAAGTGTGCTAACCACTACCCCATCGCTCCCCACACACCACCTAACATCCACACCATCTGACTCACAAACCAGGTGATACATATACACTTCATGCCACATAGACAAACACCACTCGCTTGCTTGCCTGGATCATGGAGTTGCAGTAAGCGTTGGGAATGTGGGTCTCCAGCCCTGCAAACATGGTCTTGTTGTAATGCTTGAAATCAAAATCCTCCAGGCCAAGTTTAGAATACTTGATAGTCACCTGTGAACAAAAAGAATAACTTAACACCTTACACGGAGGAAACGTAAACCCAAGGTATCCCCCGATTGCTCACAACGTTCAAACATGTGAGCTGGGTCCATAGGATACCTTTCCTTTGTTCACAAAGGTTATTTAAATGCAATATTGAATGTCCCGGACATTAAAGGAGGCGATCCCGTACTTGTGAAAAGGCTCGTGTTGCCGACTCGAGTGCGTGAGTGATTGGGCTGCCCCTAGAGACGACGGCACACGGCTCCCACGCATAAGCAAGTGCCCCCCCCCTCCCACCTGCTAAAACCACTGGACCAAGCTGCTGCCAGAAACCCACCTTCCTGTACTTCTTGGGCACCATGTAGAGGTGCGGCTCCTCCTCCCTTCCAATGGGCGACTCGGGCACCTGGGAGTAGCCGTCCGCCTCCCCATCCGCCTCGTTCAGCTTATAGGGCATCTGCTCATGTTTCACGCGGACACAGAGGCAGGCCTAACTGACTGTCTGTCGCAGGGAAAACGTCCACTCGTGCCACCACAGGCTGGACTCACCATGCAGGTGAAAAATATTCTTTGGGTCTTTCGGTAAAGCCACGTAGATAGAAAAAATGAAATAAAAAAATAACAATATCACGATGTTTCGATCGCAACACAAGCAATCGTCATCAGGTGAAATATATAGCGGGAGAGCTGCTGAGGCAGGAAAAAATATATGGCAGGAGTGCTGATGAGGCAGGGCGTTATAAAGGTTTGAGATGGGTGTAGCCCAAGGGTTAGTGGGCGGGGCTAGAGATGAAATTTGCATGTAAATGTAAGATGGGGTAAATCTTGACAAACGAAGCTGTGGGGGTGGCCATTGTATTGTGAGAGATTAGCATGTCAATGTTTGCTTGTAAATGTAAGCTCGGAGAGAGCTCGGAAAGAGCCATCACCACATGAAGGTGGAAAAGAATGGCAAGCCGCCATTTACTAAAACAGCTAACGGTGACTGTGTTAGTGAATGTAACTCAGAGTCGAAAATAACTGCTAACATAGGCAGGCAGGAAGGGAACAACACAGCCAGTTATGACCTAAACTGGTTAATAACGTCCTTCCAATGATTGCTCAGTTTGTACCCATCTTCTCAGCTGAAATTGTGTCTGTGTTTACATATCTGGATGGCTTCATGAACGAATCTTTGCTGATAGCCAGTGGGTTTTCAGAGTACCTTCGTCTTGGCAAAATCAATTTCGCGTGTGCCCACAGCGCTAAAATAATGATCAGCCACGGCTGAGAAAAAGAGCGTCGTAGCTCATCCTCCAGAATAAATATTCTGTTTCTGAACACAACGCCCGACCCCATTATAGCTCCAGCACTCCCAAATGCCCCCTCTTGTTGCCATGGCACCACCTATGTCCACAACCTATTTTTCTCTCCCACGGGCCGAACGCCAAAGCCCCGCAATCTCGAGCAGCACAGGTGCCGGTGTTTGTGCCGTGCGGGGCGCACACGCGGTGGCTGCGTGGGGTTACCTGGTTACGCAGTTTGGTGCGAGGGTTGGGGGCGTAGCCGATGAAGCCGACCATCTTCATGGAGCGCAGAATCTCGGGGTCTACGGGAGGGGCCCTCCTGCGGGGCAAGACAGCATTGAGCCACACTAACAACAACGACACCCCCCACCTCCTGGCGGGCCAGAGTTGTGGCACCGCGATGCCCACAGGAAGGGAGCTTCAGAACATTAGAGTGATCCGCCAGCCCTCGCCTCCACATGGCTGGATTACAAGCCACGTACACATAGCCACCTTGACCACCCGGCACATTAAGTTGCAGCGAGAATACGACGAGGTCAATTAAGATGTACAACGATTGAATTTTCCGAAAACTTTCAAGTGCCACCGTCAAAGAGCAAAACACAGTGGTTGTCGCGAACATGCGCAATGGCTCCGGGTCTTCACTGACCGGCGGATGGCGGCGCAGTTGGAGGTGGGCCAGTCGGACAGCAACGCGTCGCTGGTGTACGGCATGGAAACGAGGGACAGAGGTGCCAAGTCGTCGCTCCAGTCCAAGTGGGGCACGCTGTCCGACATGCACGGCAACGGAAACTCCGTTTCGCGGGAGTACTCGTTAAAGGTCACCTGTGCATCACGCCACGCCACAAAGACAAAGATCCACCTGTATAGCCTTAACAGACTGTTGGGGCAAGTGTTGTTCGCGAGCACCTATGAAAGCCGGCATGTCACACGAGCGGGTGCGTGGCCAAAAGCAAGCCACACACACACACACAAGCACAATAACAAAAGAGTGCTCAGAACGTCGCAACACAACCCATGCGCCGTGTGTGCCGTTCGAGGTGACGACGTACCTGTGGGCTATCCGCCCAGAGATGCAGACAGCCGCCAGAGTCTCCGAAGGCCAGGGCCTGGCGGCTGGAGGAGACGTCGAAGGCCATGATGAGCTGGCCCACCGTGTCCACGTGCATCATGTCGGCCGGGTTGGCCAGGCCTGTCGGCTCACAGAACTGGCACTGCCCTGTGTGTGGGGAGGTGTGGGGGGGGAGTGGTCGCATAGCGGTTAGCTCGCCGCACTTTGAACTCAGCGACCCGAGTTTGATTCCCGTTCACGGACAATGCCAGTGACGGTTATCTGAACTGGTTATGGACCTCCCTAGGTCGACTCAGCCTCAAGTGAGTACCTGGTAGGGTGTGTAAAAATCACCACTTGGGAGACAAAGGCAGCCGGGCGTGGTGTTGGCCACCCACCCCCTTGTGTGCCGTGCCAGCCTGCATAGGTGCTCGCTAACAGCATTTGCCCCACCATTCTGTTCAGGCTATACGGGGGATCTTTGTCTTTGGAGTGCACAGGCACACTTGCATGCAGGCTTTGCTAATGTCAGGGAGAATCATTGAAGATCAGCATCATTATCACAGCCTGCAAATTTTTTTTACCTGACATTAACACTGCATTGCCAATGAGAAATATGACAATTCCATGCAAATGTAAGACGGTTGAGTTAAATCTCTAATTTCAGTTTTATATACGTGTTTCTGCAAGGCAGTGTTAATGACGATGATAAGTATTCTAAGAGTGTGCTTCTAAACCACGCTGATAGTCTCTTGAGCTTCATTTGAATTGCATGACTGGGTGAGGCACTTTCCCCCACTCTTACACTAAAGAGCTCCGATTTCTTTCCCACCCCCGCCCCCCAGTTTAGATGTCTCGTGAGCGCCTAGATTTTTTTGATGTTGTTAATTTAGAGATAACGCGCGCACGCTTTAGAAATGGCGTGCCTTCGAGCGCCCCGGCCACCTTGGGCGCGTGCCTGCGAGGGCAGTGCTCACCAGTCTGGGAGATGATGGCGAGGCGCGAGGTGTAGGTGGGGATGAAGCGTACGAACGCGGGCTCCAGGTGCACTTGCAGCGGCGTGACGGCGCGCATCATGCGCATGTCGTACACCATGAGGAAGCGGTCACACGCCAGCCGGTTGAGGCGCGCCGTGAGCCCGCAAGTGACCAGCAAGTTGCCGTGCACGTCGAAGTCCGACAGGTTGTTCGCGTGGGCCTCAAACTCGTGCTCCGGCTTGAAGGTGCGCGGGTCATGCAGGGTCACCTAGGCGAGGCGTAATGGCGGAGGTGAACATCGCATACAGAGCTACCACTTCACAGCACACCACTTGTGAGATGTGCCGACGCAGTGCGACTTTGGTTAATAGACAGCGGCTAATATTTCAAGACCGTACATCCTGAGGCAATGTTGCCATTTTGGTACCTTGCCTCCAGCGTGGCCACAGAAGAAGAACCTGTTGGCTTGCTTCATGATGGTCACCCCTGTGGTTTCGACATCGTACTGCCAATGAGAACACAGGTGCGGGACAAATCGGAGAAGGTGCTGTCAACGCGACTGCCAAGTCCAATGCCCAACAGCGCTCAAAACAGTGAAACAGATCTTAATTTTTATACCAGTTATCAATGGCTGTGGGTGCCAATCTTATTTTATACAAAGGCATCCATATATCCGTGCTTAGTGCCGCCAGGGCGGTACCACGCACCTTCTGCATCTCCTGGGCACTGCTCAGGTCCAGCTCAAGAATGTGGTTCTGCTGGCCTCCAATCAGCAGCGAGTTGTTGGTCGTGAGCAACATGCAGTGCATTTCATGAGCCTCCTCCGTCCTAAAAACAAAGGACATGTCTACATCTTCTGTTCACACAGCGCGGCTGCAAGAAACGAATGCCGGGTGGAGTTTACTGTGTTGGCACGGGCCGCTGTAAATCTGAACACTTAACAAGGTGCACTGGCATCATATCCCACGAGTGCTCTTGAAACACCAATGGCCCGCTAAGTTATTAAAAGAGCTTAAGTCTCTTCTGGCCCTTGTGATAAATGCACCTGTGCAGTTGCTGCTAAGAGCCAAAAAGTGTACCTTCTTCCAATCTGTTTATCCGAGACATGGGCGGATTATAGTCAGCAGCCCAGACACACTCAAGTTCCTGACTCACGACAGCTCATTTTCACCATACGTCGCGTGCTAGGATTTATTATATCACGCACGAGTATGCCACCATGTAACTGCTTTTTTTTTTTAGCGCTCAACACAAGCGAAGTGGCTGAATGCAAGGCTAGGTGCTGTGCCCACCGTTCTGAAGTCAGCAATTCCTGGAGTCAGGGTTGTTATTAATGTGCACCAGGGAAAGAGGCAATGTAGATGTAAATCTAAAATCCCATCGGATCTTCTCCTGCATTTGATATTCTCGATATTACTACGACATTCAAACACAATCTCTGGAATCCAAAAATACATCTAACCAATGTAATATGTTATGAAGACTCCATAATCTCTTCAGACTCAGGGCAAGGTGCATATGTGTCCCACTAAAAAGGTTAAGAGGAACAACTTTTCTTGGAACATTGTGTTCATATAAACTCGGTGCTTAAAATTCTCAACAATGCTGTTTTCTTAAGCGTAGTGGAGATTATAAAAAGAACACTATTTTGGCAAAACAAATATTATTTTTTACCACCGAGCCCAGCAACATCATTGCAAGGCAGGTGCAAGATCACAAAACTGATTAGATCAGCACCCTGATGTGAAATGAAACCCTTAGTGCTACAAGAAAAATTCTAACGTAGGAGGGAAACATAAACCAAGTCCACGCTTGTGGGTAAATGTCAAAATAAAATCCATTCGTGCGTGCAAAACCATCACATACCAAGGGACATCCTTTCACATAGTCCTGTGAGGGGCTGCTCACTCAACACAGTCACAAATGAAGCGACCGAAAGAATCACAACTGTGACCCCCACTCACGCACATGTAGTCATTAGTCACAGACGATGTTATCCCTACTCACGTACATGTAGGCACACACACAATGACCCCTACTCACGTACATGTAGGCACACACGTAATGACCCCTACTCACGTACATGTAGTCACACACGTAATGACCCCTACTCACGTACATGTAGTCACACACGTAATGACCCCTACTCACGTACATGTAGTCACACACGATGTGACCCCCTACTCACGCACATGTAGTCACACACGTAATGACCCCTACTTACGTACATGTAGTCACACATGATGTGACCCCCTAGTCACGCACATGTAGTCACACACGATGTGACCCCTACTCACGCACATGTAGTCACACATGATGAGGCCGCCTCGTGAGAAGCACTTGAGGTTGTTTTTGGTAAGGAGGAGCACGCCATTGTCCAGGCTCTGCACTTGCCGCACTTCGTCCGCGGGGTGCACGACGAACGCCGAGTAGCGCTCCATCGCTGGCCCATAGTACGAGGCGACGCGGCCCTGCAAGGGAAGCGGCACGGTTGGCTACGTACGATGGGAAAGAAGTTCTACGTACATCAAGCCGCAGGCCAATCCTCCACGCCGCTCACGCGAGAGGCAGTCACGTCGTCCGGTACAACCCTCGCACCAACACAGGCGGAGGCGGCAAGTATAAAGACTTCCTAAAGCTGCTGTCTTTAACGCGAGAAGAAATTCAATAAGCGTTCACCAATAAAAGCTCCCCCACCTCTAAGCTCTCATAATCGCTACTGGCAGCTTAAGCCACGCTGCTCGTCAAGAGAAAGATTGGTAGTGGCAAAGGGAATAGAGCGCTCAACCACGAGACCCCAGTCTCCAAGAGACATGTTCCACTGTAACGCCCATTATAATTCCCATCATGCAGAGAGACATGCACTGGTGATGGAATGGCAACCAAAGGAGAGAGAACATGCCAGAGAGGCCCACCGCTATGGAGATGGGGCAATAATGTCGTCTCACATGCAGGAGCGATATCATGGCATCGTAAGACTATGAGGGATGGCGACGTCGTGAGGAGGCCTTCATCCAGCAGTGAATAGGTCATGGCTGCCACTGGAGCCATGTACTTTTAAATGCAGATTGAAGACTCATTTCTTCAGAACTGCTGTTTGTGTGTCGTTTGTTGTCCATCATCCCTCGCACCTCTGATTAGTACAGTTGGCTAAGTACAGTGCGAAAGAAGCTCAACATACATACACGAGCTATTTTGTTTCCATTACATTCCCTTAGCACAATGCACACTGCATCATATCCAAGGCATCACTGTTATGGCTCGTGGGTAGCACACTTTGCTTTAGTCTCCCCTGCAACCTGCCGCCCCCAATTCGTGTATTCGTGTGGTCTTAATGAAGGTTTCAGAAATGGCTAGGTTTACAATTTTAAACATAAATCAGGTGGAAAGTGCACGCCCACATGGCGGAGCCAGTGGGGGGGTAGGGTGGCACGTGTCCCCCCAATGATCCGATCGAAATCCATAATTTCGATCGGATCATTGGGGTTTATTAGTAATAAATTGGCATTTTGCAACCCCCACTGCCACTGTGTAGCATATTATTACGTGCCAGGGACTCTATGAGATGATCTGACAATAGTCTGAGTCCATAATTGGCAAAAAGTAACGGCAAAGCGGTTATAGGTGACTCAGAATTGTACGGAGTTGCGTATATAGCACACGACTTCCCTGAAGGCATTCACCTTCAGCGAGCGCGATCACACAAAGCAGTTCGAATTTGACTCTCGATCAATGGCTGCGCCATCGCCGCACACACGTCGAATAAAAAGCAAGGGACAAGTCCTTAGTTACTAACAACTGCTATCATTTTTCATTGCTGGAGGGGTTGCCCCCCTACCTGAAAATCCTGGCTCCGCCATTGGTCACGCTGCTATTTTTAAAAGGTCGAGCTCATTACACACAAAGTTCTTACCACAAATGAACCACAACAACTTGCCGATCTCGCCGAGGGGCATAAATCATCACACGAATTCCGGCTATCTTCCCAGCGGCTATTGGCTAGCCGTCGAACAAAGACGGTCACTGCATTGCGTGCTTTCAGATCTGCTTCTGTGGCTGTCTGGATCGCTCTTCCTTCCAATATTAGGAAGCGACTGGAGCCATGCACTTTTAAATCTGAATGGAAAACTCACTGCTGTGCTTAGTTTGTTGCACTTTGCCCGCACCTCCGATTAGTGCGGTTGGCTACATAAGGTGCATGTATGTATGCTGAACTTCTTTCGCACTGTACATAGCCAATCATGCTGATCGAAGGTGCGGGGGAAGGACAACAAACTAAACACAAACATCAGTTCTAAAAAAAATAGTTTTCACTCTACTATAGATTTAAAAGTGCATAGCTCCAGTGGCTTCCTAATATCGGAAGAGTGTTCCAGACGGCTGCAGAAGCGAAGATGAAGTTCAACATAAATATTGCACATCTTCCAATTTGCTGCAGTCATGCAATTCCCACAGACCCACCACAAGGTGGCGCGATTATACGCACAATAGATCACAAACATAACTACACATTATCCATAAATAAAAAGAGCCTCCTCTGATCGCCCTGCGCGCCACACGTCACACCCCCTAGCGCCGGCCATGAGTAGGAAGGTACAAAACTCACTTCTGCGGATGCTCGTGCAACTCTTGATAGAGTATACCTGGGTATGCTAAGGTGTACAAGAGCCTGGCAGAGTGTGCAAGCGTGTTCCAGTGAGTGTGTCAGCTTCTCGGTGAGAATCTGAATCTTTATCAGAATCTTGATTTATCCTCGAGAAATCTGATGAGCTATGAAGCTTTTGTTCAGTCAGTGAACCCATGGCACCTGGGTCTGTTCCGTGACCTCCTGCCAGCGAGGCCTTCTACACTTGACGTGGCCTCAAAGTGCACCTAGCATGGCACCAGCGTCGTGGTGACGTCACCGCCACCTAGTGCCGAACGGCGGTTGCTGTTGGTCCTGCCAGGGTGTGGGTGTGTGCATGGTGCTTGCTCATACCCCCTGGTTGCCAACCCAGAGCAGCTCCTCGTGGACGTCGAAGTGTGAGGTGCTGATGGGCACGCCCACTTCCGAGATGATGCTGTGCAGCTCCGAGTAGGCACCCTCCATCAGCGGAAGTCCCTCCTTCACACACACCGTGCACCACCATGCACCTCATGCAATGGTAGACTAAACATTCTGATTGACGAGTGATGCAATTCACCTAATCGTGTATCTTACGTCAAACTTGAAATATATAAATGTTCTGTCCTTTATATTGCAAATGTGGAATTGTATCACTGGACATAATTTGTAATAATTAATATTCCTTGACAGTGAAACCTCACCTATATGTCGCCTCTCTTTTGTTCTAAAACTTCCCCACTCAGACAATGTTATGTTCCAGCTAAAAACATTCCCCACACCCTCCCGACCGCACAAAATGTAGAGGTGGGAGGTAATTCGATTGACAGAAGCAGAGACAGACATGGAACAGACTTACAAAGAGCAGCAGACACACACACGGTGTGGGAAGCGTATGGACAGAGAGGCACAGCATGGAGGTGTGTGGTGAATGGCAAGCAGATACACATGGCAAGGAGATATCTTGACAGAGAAGCAGACACAGCACAGAGGGCTTCGAAATGGAGCGACAGAAGATTTGAAGAGAGATATACAGCACAACAGAAGCAGTGAGATAAAAAATACATAGCAGGGAGATAAATAACATTAAATACATGCTTTTTATGGGAAGTGTTCCCCTAGCCAACATTTAACCGGATATATAATTTTGGTTTGCTCTCTTGGAAAACCAATGATGTTTGACTGCAAATCCTAATGTTACTTTCCAAAAATATTCAGTCCCCTGGGTTATTTAAACGTTTTCACACCTAAAAATCCACCAATTTACATTAAATACATGGCTATGTGTTCAATGACACAAATGTAAGTGGTAAAAGGTTTAATTGAAACACTCCGTTCATTATAACATGTATTTTTAACTGTTACATAGAGCAGTGGTTCTCAACCTGTGGTCCGTAGCTCACCGGTCGTTCGGAATCTTTCAGAATTCAGAATCTTTAACCTGGAGGAATGCGATGAGCCATGAGGCTTTTTTTCCACACATGTAAGACAGTAAGAAGGAGCCAGCAGAATGATAGCACCTCTCCTTTTTAGGACCAAGCCCTTTTTTCAGGCCCACACCCCTTCCTCCAGACACCAGATTGGGCTGGTTCGAGCAGTGGCGGTGGTTGTGTCAGGGGTGGGAGTGGTGCACACACAAGTGGTAGTCGTGGGAAGGGAAATTATGGGGGTAAGGATGGCTTCACAATGACCAAAATTCTGCTTTGAGCAATATCAAATCCAAACATTATGAACGCATATCAATAGTAGCTTGCACATGGTACCCTGGTAACCATGTTGCAGTGTAGAATCTTATTGTAGTGACCCATTGTCTACTTTAACAACCCATGAGTGATAATTTATGTCCCAAGTAACTTGCGTGTAAGGGAAATAGTACATATTAATTAAGCAACGTTATGGAGAATATACGTAACAAATTAAATGAGCAGAGAGATCACCTCCTTATATTTGTCTCTCCACATAAAAACAGTGTAAGTTTGAGCACATCCCATTAGCCACACTGCCTTATTGGAGTGTGGTGATGTTTGGTGATCAACGGGGACTGGGCGGTGGCATACGCCTGTAATCCAGCACTGTGAACGCGAGAGTTGGTGATCACGCAAATGTTGTCAAACTCCCTTCCTGTGAGGGTCACGTCATGCGCTACTATATGTACCTGTGTGGGGGTCACATCATGTGACTACATGTGGTTGAACGGAGGTCACAGTTGTGATTATTTTGGTAGGTGCCACACTGACTCGCCAGGAGAAAGCAGTACAGCAAGTGGACTGCTCCGATTCCATCTGTACAGATAGAGTGCTGCCCCATCATACATGTGGGTTTACTCTGGATGCTCTAGTTTCCTCCCACACATGTGCACACTCAATACTTGGTTGAAAACATCTGAAAAACCCAATGCAGGGCCCTCAAAAAAAGTCCTATAGCTCGGCTTTTTCTATAGAGAAGTAATCATTAATATTATTCAATATTAATGACGCTCACCCCGACAGGCAGGCTGTCGATAGGCATTCCATCTCCATCCATCATTGTAGCACCAAGGCCCACGGGCTCCAGGCCACCGTGCAGGGCTGGGTCCAGGCTGGAGTCCATTCCGGGGTGCAAAGCCCCAGCGTAGTTGCCCAGGCTGCCGTTCAGCGCGTTGTACTCCATGGTTGGTGAAACGCAAGGCACAGTGTTCTTCGTCCGTTCAGGTTGCGCCCGTGCTGTTGCCTTCACCGACCAGCGCCCATCACCACTTTATTATCCGTTCAGCACGCGCTCTAGCAAATGTGTGGACCACATGACAGCCTGGAAAGAGAGACACTTAGATATGTGGCTGCCCTTCCCAGAGAAGGCATGAATACAAAAGAAGAGTTAATTTACTCAAGTCACTAACAAAAAACACATAATTTAATACCGGCTGGATAGGAGATTTACGAGGGGGTAGTGAGATCTGACGAGGAGTTATTGACAGAATAGGGGGGGGGATATTAGTACTGATGGGGGTGAGAATACTAACAGGGCCGCTGGTACTGATTGGGGAACTACAGTACTAATATCCCCCCACTGTTGTAGTGCCACGGTGGCGAGATGTTAACGACCTCGCCTGGTATACAAGATGTCGTGGTTTCGATCCGGACCCGTGTATATTTGGAGCTTGCACGTTCTCCCTGTGGTAGCGTTGATTTTTTTCTCCGAGTCCTCTGGGTTTCCCCGCCACATTTAGAAACACGCGTTTAGAGTATTTGGCTGCGATACATTTCCACGCGATAAGCCACTTCGTTGAGCTTTAATTTGTGGCCAGGTCGTTCCTGAAAGAGAGATACGTAGCTCAGTGGGCCTTACTAGGTAACATACGAGGTTTAGTTGAATACGTATAATACTTACGAGGAAGATTAGATAACGGAGACTGTAGCACTGACAGGGGAGTCCCCAAGTACTCAAGGAGAATGAGTACCAGTGGGGAGTAGCGATGGGAAATTGTTAGTAACGAGGGGTGAAGAAGAATGTGGCTCCTGTCATAGGAATATCGAATTTCCACTATATACATCGTTTCAGCTCTCACAGCGGAATGGGGCCCCAGTGAGAATTCGCGTGTCCTGCGATTGAGTCCATCACAGGGTAATAATTATAATTAGTTGTGTGATTAGCTACGTGACTGAGCGAGCCAATTAAATCGTTACTTAGTCCGGTAGTCAGCTGGTGGTGCCCGACTGATGACTTCACAATCAGAATCTTGTATTTTGAGTGCACGAGGAATCCGATGAGCTATAAAGCTCGTTTTGAAAGGCTTCAAGTATCGGACGGTCAGTTACAACAGCAAACAATACAACAAACGATACGAGTGCAAAAACTGAAGAAAATGGTAAGCAAGTCACTAAATATAAATAATTCGATTATATCAGTCCAATGCATCAAGATTGGGCAAGGGAACTAAAACAACAACAGCAGTTCCCAGACCACACAAAGATAAACACGCGCAGTCCCTCAATATTACGAGCTTGCGATTCAGTTTACATATTAAGCGATCAATTCGATAACTCATTCGGGTGACTATCTGTCTATAGTAGTTAGAGGCTCGTTACGCGAGCCGCTAACTACTACAGTTAGTTAATAAGCTCGGGTTAGTTAATAAGCTCGGCCAAAGAAGAATAACACTAGGCAGGCCCCGCGCGAAGCCTGCTTTGGCCTGATTCGGCTACCGGGAAACGAACCCCAGAGACGGCGCCGCGCGGGGCACTCTCGCGGTGGGGTGGTGAAGGGATCGCTTCTGAAATGTGAGGGCTGGTCCGGGTGTGGGGGGTGGAGCACGCTCACATGAGAGGGGTACGAGCGGGCTGGCCACGCTCACGCGGGGCCGATAAATCTCAGAACTTCAGCGCCGAGGAGATGATTCCCAGGCCGCTGTGGCGCCTGACCCGCGGTGCGCGGGGTGGTGCCAGAACAGAGGGATTCTACCTCGCAGCGACGCAGGCTCCTGGCTGCTATCGGGGAGGCGGGTGACGCGTCGGCGACGACCCCGAAGGGTTCCGAACGCGTTCAAAGTCGTGCCTGAGGACGGCGCCGTGAGACAACCCCGGCGAGAGACGCGGCCCTCAGCGCTGAACGGGTAACACGAGGGAATGCCACGGGGGGGGGGGGGGGTCACCCACGAGACCAATGGCATCGTCGAGCGGCTGTCGCGTGACCTCGTGCTCGTGTGGCCAATCAGGAGGCGGCGCGGGCAGGGTTTAAACCGGGACGAAGCACGTGACGATGTAGGAGCACTACATGTAGGAATAGTATTTAATGTGATTTAGTGTTTTAAATACTAAATACTATAAAATGTTGTATTTAATACGTAGTTAAATTCAGTTTACAATTCAATGGTAATAAATGTAGTATTTAATGCTAAATATATTACTGTTTTAGTATTTAACTGATTAGCCATTCAGTTTCATCATATGCAACTGAATGACTAATCGTACTCGGGTTGTAAATGTTGTGGATTTGCTCTCCAACACACCGGTGTGCTGTACTAGTAACAAATTGGCACGTTCTGTTTATGTAACAAACCTTACTAATAGGCTGTGTCGGGTGGTGACGGGTTTAACGACACATTTATATTTACGCGATCTAACTCACAAAAACCTGTATTATTTTACATTTGTTTACAACTGCTCGCAACCACTCGCAGAGACGTCCACACATAACCTATTCAGTTTCATGTAACCGAGTTGGCAACTGATCGATCAGGTATGGACCCGGATTAAGGATAGTTACAGAGTAAATTCCTCATCTCCATATTTGTCCACGGCTCAGCGTAGATTGGTGGCCATGATGATAATGTTGCTGTTGCGAG
The DNA here is from genome assembly GCF_965212315.1 of Lampetra planeri. Lineage (NCBI taxonomy): Eukaryota > Metazoa > Chordata > Hyperoartia > Petromyzontiformes > Petromyzontidae > Lampetra > Lampetra planeri. The sequence goes on along the minus strand of NC_136137.1, from coordinate 10,953,518 downwards.
CGATGTCCCGTATTGCTGTTGCTGGGCCATGCCCCACTCAGCGCAATCGCAGTTGTTTGTGCTGTGCATGAACAAGACTGACAATGAGGAGAACTTAGCAGGGTTGACCACCGTGGAGATGGAGTGATCAGATGCGGTACTATCACGTGAAGGCGTGTGAAAGCTTGCGATATAATATAACTGTGGGAGAGTGAAGGCACGGTGAAACTTCCATCCTGTAGCGCAGGGGTGGGGAACGTCCGGCCCGCGGGGCATATAAGGCCTGCAAAATCATTTGGTCTGGCCCTGCCAAGGCAACTGCAGGCGGGACTCGAAATTCAATAAATCTAGGAGCAAACCTGGAACAGCAGTTGTGAGTAGCAACATCATAAATACCAGCTAACATCACACGCCTCACCAAAGAGAAGCAGTTCCAGCCATCACATTAGGGGTAGGTTAATTAAATGTTTCACCAAATATAACAGGCTAATTTTTAAGTTGATAATTTAGTATGGCCCGCGAATGATGTTATAAATATCCTAATGGCCCTTGGTAGAAAATGGTTCCCCACCCCTGCTGTAGCTGATATAGAATGGCTGGTGTTGGTGATGTTAGTGGCACACCCTGTAAATCGCTCTACAGCCCTGCTTGGCAGCTGATTTCAGAACACGCAGCCTGTGGCTCATGGTCTGGTCAGAGGAGGAATGATATTTACCTGCTTTTGTACCGGGGCGCCGCAGTGGTGAGATGTTAACTACTTTGCATGGTATGCAGGAGGTCGTGGGGTTCGATCCCGACCATGACGCCTGCTGCTGTATATTTGTTTACACATTCTTCCCGTGGTCGTGTGGATTTTCCGCGAGTCCTCAGGGTTTTCCCTCTACATTTAGAAACGTGCGCTTAGAGTATAATGATAAACCACTTCGTTGAGCTATCATTTGTGGCCAGGTCGCTTATGGAAAAAAGCTATGTATAGCTCAGTGGGCCTTACCTGGTCAAATAAAAAAGTTTAGTTGTGTACAGCGTGTAGAGGTTTCAACGGAAACTCCTCTCCACGTGCAGTACACGGCGGACAATGAGTGATGCGGCTTTGCTGTTTTTGTTCTCAATGGGTCCCGCAGTTTTTTTCTTCTGTAAGCGTTCTTTGCTCTAAACCCTGGAAATCATCAGCAGCTTGTTCAGCAAAGCATTTCACAAGAGAGTTGGGGCTGTTTAAACAAATAGTAATGTCAAATATTGATTTGGAAGGCCGCATAATGCAGGTGACTTTTTTTTTATATTACTATGTTTAAATGAAAACAACCTGGCTTCCTGTCTGCTCATTATAGATCAGTGGTTGTCAACTTTTTTTGGCTGCTGTACACCCCCTTGTTGAATTTTGTTTCAACTGAGTACCTCCTGTGTCGTTAAACCCGCCACCACCCGATACAGCCAACGAGTAAAAGTTGTCACGTAAACGGAACATGCCAATTCGTCACTCGTACAGCACACCGGTGTGTTGGAGAGCAAAATTTACATTTTGTAAAAAATAAATCTATTTAATGGGCGGTAAACATGTTGGCAATATACGCCTCATATACTCACAAGCCCACCACTAGGTGTCAGACGAGTACCCTTCAACAACATTACGACGCTTGCAATCGTGGTCCTACGTGTGATGAGAATCCCACAGGTTATTGAGCTAAAAGCTGCGCTGGTGTCATGGTTGTGAAAAACACAGACGGGTGACGCCGACACGACGCGTAGCCGAAAAGAGTCGATTTAAAATGAGCTTCGCTGGTTAAACCTCGCAGCAATGTTTTTTTCTTAATTTATTATTCCAGATATAGCCCACCGCTGAGTTATGTAGCTCTTTGTCAGAAGTGACCGTTGTCATAAATGATAGCGTAATGAAGTGGCATATCACGTGGATATCCATAGCAGCCACACACTCTAAACGCATGATTCTAAATGTTGAGGGGAAAACCGGAGGACCCGGATAAAATATCCACGAAACAATGGGGAGAGAGACACACAAACTCCAAATATATAGGAGGCGTCAGGGTTGAGTTCAAACCCACGACCTGCTCCATACTAGGCGAGGGAGTTTAACACGTAGGCTTTCGCGACCAATATCATCCATAATAGAGGTTTTTTCGGGGGGGGGGGTTAGATCGCGTAAATATATAAATGTGTCATGAAAACCCGCCACCACCTGACACAGCCAACTAGTAAGGGTTGTCACGTAAACAGAACATGCCAATTCGTCACTAGTACAGCCCACCAGTGTGTTGAAGAGCCAAGCCACAACATTTACAATCTGAGCCAGATTTGTGGAGAAGTCCACCTGTTTCGTTCCTTATATAGAGGCGTCGATGTTGTGACTACATTTTTGCGCTCTTGCGCAAAGTAATGGTGGGGGGGGGGGGGGGTTAATGAGTCAACGTACATTATGCATGCGCATAATGCGAGCCCTATGATATTGTCCTTCCTTTTTAAAGCTTTCGTGACTGCAGGGATTCATCTTCTTGGTTCTTTCGGTAAAGTCACGTAGAAGGAAAATAATAAAACTCATTCAGACTCTGTCTACTTGACAGACATGGTCTCCACCTGAAGACGGCTGCTTGCGTTGTGGCCGAAACGTCGTGAGAATTATTTTATTATAGTTTATTTTTATTATTTTATTATTTTCCTGCTACGTGACTTTACCGAAAGAACCAAGAAGACTTGTCCTTCTTGTCCACTGTGTGTATTAAAATAGCCCGACCAACGGTAATCCCTATTGAAGTATGGTGGCCTGTATAGGCTTGCGTTCAAACAATGTATTCGCTTCCACGCAGTACTAAGTTGGTAGCTATCCGAATGGTTAACATTGTTTTGATTCATTTCAATTTTGATAGATTATCTCATTAGTCTTGGCCAGTAATAGCTAGTTTTGCACAGAACTTCAGCATCAAAATCAATTGAGTGTCCTTGTTGGCACGCGTGTTCTGCTACTGCTGACAGTTGTATTTGGGGGTATTTCATATTTCTCTGATGTTCCTTTAGTCTCGTGCTGATCATTCGTCCTGTTTGCCCAACATAGCATTTGCCACAAGTTCAGTTAATCCTGTACACACCTTCTGTTGATAGCTTCGGTAATACATCTTTGTACCAGATATTTATTTTCGTATTTTATGTACCATGCCAAGTCTGACTCGGATGTTTTGTTTTTCCAAACATCTGGCTAGTTTATCAGTTGCTCCCGCAATGTACGGTATTTTGATCGTTTTAATTACTTGGGCAATTTTAATGCTCGTGTTATTTGATTTGGTTTTGGCATTCAATGCCCTGTTGATTTGTGCATCATTGCAACCGTTCACCACAACACTTTCACCCAGTTGTCCTCTGAATCATTCAGATGTTCATTGGCAAACTTCAGACGGGCATGTATATGTGCTTTCTTGAGCAGGGGGACCTTGCGGGGTCTGCAGGATTTCAGTCCTTCATGGCGTAGTGTGTTACCAACTGTTTTCTTGGTGACTATGGTCCCAGCTGCCTTGAGATCATTGACAAGATCCTCCCGTGTAGTTCTGGGCTGATTCCTCACCGTTCTCATGATCATTGCAACTCCACGAGGTGAGATCTTGCATGGAGCCCCAGGCCGAGGGAGATTGACAGTTCTTTTGTGTTTGTTCCATTTGCGAATAATCGCACCAACTGTTGTCACCTTCTCACCAAGCTGCTTGACGATGGTCTTGTAGCCCATTCCAGCCTTGTGTAGTTCTACAATCTTGTCCCTGACATCCTTGGAGAGCTCTTTGGTCTTGGCCATGGTGGAGAGTTTGGAATCTGATTGATTGATTTCTTCTGTGAACAGGTGTCTTTTATACAGGTAACAAGCTGAGATTAGGAGCACTCCCTTTAAGAGTGTGCTCCTAATCTCAGCTCGTTACCTATATAAAAGACACCTGGGAGCCAGAAATCTTTCTGATTGAGAGGGGGTCAAATACTTATTTCCCTCATTAAAATGCAAATCAATTTATAGCATTTTTGACATGCGTTTTTCTGGATTTTGTTGTTGTTATTCTGTCTCTCACTGTTCAAATAAACATACCATTAAAATTATAGACTGATAATTTCTTTGTCAGTGGTCAAACGTACAAAATCAGCAGGGGATCAAATACTTTTTCCCTCACTGTACGAGGCTGGCAGTTGAGGCAATTAAGGAAGTTGTAGTGCAGATAAAAAGGGGTCAAATTGCAGTTGGAGTTCGTGAAGCCTGGAGAGGAGAGGGAGTTTCTGTGTTGTGAGAAGTCTGTAAGAAGTTATAAAATAAGAATAAGTACCGCATAAGAGTGAAAGTAAACACGTTATGGCGTGTTACAATTGTGGAGGAGAATATTTCATTCTATTGTGCACCACTGTCACCGCAGCAGCAGCATCAACACACAGTTCGTTACAGAGTGTACTTGGACTGCATTTTTTTCTCGTTTGATTTAATAATGACTGTTCCCTACATATTCAAGTATTCACATGGGTAACAATATAAACAAATGCAATTCATTATAAGCAATTTCAGTCGTAGATCGCTTTAAATTGTTTTATCTGCCAAACAATGTTCTTTTTTTATATATATAAGTACAGTGACTGCTTACAGAACATCCTCCAGTTGCATTCGGCCAAAGGAAACGTATACATGAAGAGGTTGTTATCATTATAAGCAATTTCAGTCGTAGATCGCTTTAAATGGTTTTATCTGCCAAACAATGTTCTTTTTTTATATATATAAGTACAGTGACTGCTTACAGAACATCATCCAGTTGCATTCGGCCAAAGGAAACGGAAACATGAAGAGGTTGTTACCATTCCAATAATCACAATCAGCCGCGCTCAATCCACTGCTGGATGACGGCCTCCCCAAGCCGCCGCCACCTCTCACCACCCCGCGGTGTGAATGGCAATCCACTACCCAGCACCTGCACACAGACGGGTTCATCGCTCCATCTTTTCCTGGCAGATGGCCTCTCCGGCGCGTTCCGTTCATTGGGCGCCAATTTCGTTATTATTCCTTTCCCAACAACAGTGCGGTAATTCTAATCGTAGCCTCGGACGTAAGTTTGAATCAGAACCATTCAAACGCTGTCTTTCCGACATACCTGTTCTTCACCTGAGGACGGCTGCTTGCGTTGTGGCCGAAACGTCGTGAGAATTGTATTTTATTATGTTTTATTTTTATTATTTTATTATTTCCCTTCTACGTGACTTTACCGAAAGAACCAAGAAGATGAATCCCTGCAGTCACGAAAGCTTTAAATCGAAATTGAATCAGTAGTTAACTGTAATTTCACGATTACTATTGTCACATTGCATTGTTTTACGACCTATTACTGTGGTGGAATTGTTGGAGGACCATTCCTTTGTAGCAGTCCGTTGTAATTGTAGTCGACATTTAATAGCCACGACGAATCGGGATTTGAGAGCCCCAAATATTTGCCAAAATCTCCGTGACTGGACTCAGGGCCGGCTCTATGGGTTGCTGCGTGGGCCTTGTTTCTCCAAATGTGGCACCACCCGAGTTCTCTCTCCTTAGCGGTACAATCACTGTTACTATGGTGCCCCCCACAACACAGCTCTGCTGCCCCCCGCCCCCGCCGTGCCTGTTTCGAGTGCTCGTAATGTGCGATTCTCGCAGTGCACATAACTCGATGCACGGGATACATTACGCGGTGGCCAGATGCTAACTCTCTCGCCTGAATATATAAATGTTGTGTCGTTAAAACCCGCCACCACCTGACACAGCCAACGAGTAAGGGTTGTCACGTAAACAGAACGTGCCAATTCGTCACTAGTACAGCACACCGGTGTGTTGGAGAGCCAAACCACAACATTTACAATCTGAGTACGACGTTTCGCCAGTAATTACAACCAGCTTCATCAGGCGAAAGCCAGATTTGTGGAGAAGTCCACCTGTTTCATTCCTTATATAGAGGCGTAGATGCGATCTTGCGCAAACTGGGGGGTGAGGGATGATTAATGAGTCTACGTACATTATCCATAATAGTATCCATAATAGTGTTAAACATACATTATGCATGCGCATTATACGAGCCCTTTGATATTGTCCTTCCTGTCCATTGTGTATTAAAATAGCCGTACTAACGGTAATCCCTATTGAAGTATGGTGGCCTGTATAATTACAAAGTACAGATCACTGGAATATAATCGACACAATTACACAGCAATCAGCTGATAATGTATTTAACAAAACTAACACTTCCCAAATTAACACATTTGCTCGACTGACTAACAAACTCTCAACTAAAAATGAACATTTTATACACAAAACGGTTATCAACATGAATAACGTTGAATTATCAAGCGACATGGTTTTGGTCCTGTCTAAAGGTCTTAACTTTGCTGTTGCCCCACGTACAATCCCTGTCGATGAGATAATTGCTGAAGTGGAATCAGCAGTTAGACAGCTCCACCATAATTAAGCTAAGATGACCAAGCATGAGGTTGCCAAAATTATTGATAACAGAAAATTGTCAAAAACAAATATTAACTTCAACCTTAAGAGAATTGAGAGCAAATAAAAATATCCAAATTCTTGCTGCTGATAAGGGCCGATCGACTGTGCGATGCCCCGTGAGGACTACGATAATAAAATCAAAGATTTACTCGATGAAGGTACCTACCTTAAAATTAAACGAGACCCAACCAGCACCTTGGAACGTAAAACAACGGCAGTCATTGCCAAGTAATCAATTCCAAAGAAAGAGCAATACCTAATCAAACCAAGGGTATAGTAAACCACTAAGACTTTTTGGGATACCAAAAACTCACAAACCTGATGTCCCATTGAGACCCATAGTTAGTACAATAGGCTCTGCCACGTACAAATTAGCACAATACGTAATGAAACAAATACAGCCATACATCGATAGGACCTCTTCGTTCATCAAAAACTCTGAACATCTCCTAAATTTAATTAAAAATACCAAGCTTAACCCTAATGATATTTTCGTACGTTTTGATGTGACTTCTCCATTCACGAGGGTTCCAGTCAACGAGTCAATTAAATTACTCGACACTCTGGTAACGAACAAAGGTTTAGCCAAAGATATCCAAAGACTAGCTGAACACTGTCTAAAGAACAGCTACTTCTTGTGGAAAGGTGACTTCTATAAACAAAAGAAAAGGAGCAGCAATAGGCTCTCCTTTGTCTCTTGTGATAGCGAATTTGTACATGGAAGATTTTGAAACAAAGGCAATAGCTCCAATGACAATAAAACCCTCTGTTTGGTTTAGATATGTGGATGACACATTGGTGGTCTGGCCACACGGCGAAAAATACACTTAACGAATTTCTAAATCATCTCAACTCGCAAAACCCATCCATCCAGTTTACCATGGAAGTGGAAGCTGACAGAACTCTACCATTTTTGGATATTCTGCTCGGACAGGGTCGAAATTGTAAAATAACACACAGCGTTTACCGAAAAAAAACGCATGCTGGTGCCTATCTGAATGCAGAGTTGTGACTGCATTCAGATAGGCATCAGTATGCGCACAAAAATCTGCCCGTATCAAGACGCTCATTCGTCGAGCTAAGAAAGTGTCAGATGGTGACAGTCTGAGAAGTGAAATTAAACATGTTAAAGAAGCACTGCAGATGAGACCAAAATGGAGCTCTTTGGCATCAACTCAACTCGCCGTGTTTGGAGGAGGAGGAATGCTGCCTATGACCCCAAGAACACCATCCCCACCGTCAAACATGGAGGTAGAAACATTATGCTTTGGGGGTGTTTTTCTGCTAAGGGGACAGGACAACTTCACCGCATCAAAGGAACGATGGACGGAGCCACGTACCGTCAAATCTTGGGTGAGAACCTCCTTCCCTCAGCCAGGGCATTGAAAATGGGTCGTGGATGGGTATTCCAGCTTGACAATAACCCAAAACACACGGCCAAGGCAACAAAGGAGTGGCTCAAGAAGAAGCACATTAAGTTCCTGGAGTGGCCTAGCCAGTCTTCAGACCTTAATCCCATAGAAAATCTGTGGAGGGAGCTGAAGGTTCGAGTTGCCTAACGTCAGCCTCGAAACCTTTATGACTTAGAGAAGATCTGCAAAGAGGAGTGGGGCAAAATCCCTCCTGAGATGTGTACAAAACTGGTGGCCAACTACACGAAACGTCTGACCTCTGCGATTGCCAACAAGGGTCATGTTTTGCAGAGGGGTCAAATACTTATTTCCCTCATTAAAATGCTAATCAATTTATAACATTTTTGACATGCGTTTTTCTGGATTTTGTTGTTGTTATTCTGTCTCTCACTGTTCAAATAAACCTACCATTAAAATTATAGACTGATCATTTCTTTGTCAGTGGGCAAACATACAAAATCAGCAGGGGATCAAATATTTTTTCCCTCACTGTAGCTGTCCATCAACTGCCTCAACTGACAGTCTCGTGGCTGTCCATCAACTGCCTCAACTGTCAGCCTCGTGGCTGTCCATCAACTGCCTCAACTGTCAGCCAACTGGCTGTCCATCAACTGCCTCAACTGACAGCCTCGTAGCTGTCCATCAACTGCCTCAACTGACAGCCTCGTGGCTGTCCATCAACTGCCTCAACTGTCAGCCTCGTGGCTGTCCATCAACTGCCTCAACTGACAGCCTCGTGGCTGTCCATCAACTGCCTCAACTGACAGCCTCGTGGCTGTCCATCAACTGCCTCAACTGACAGCCTCGTGGCTGTCCATCAACTGCCTCAACTGACAGCCTCGTGGCTGTCCATCAACTGCCTCAACTGACAGCCTCGTGGCTGTCCATCAACTGCCTCAACTGCCAGCCTCGTGGCTATCCATCAACTGCCTCAACTGTCAGCCTCGTGGCTGTCCATCAACTGCCTCAATTGTCAGCCTCGTAGCTGTCCATCAACTGCCTCAACTGCCAGCCTCGTGGCTATCTATCAACTGCCTCAACTGACAGCCTCGTGGCTGTCCATCAACTGCCTCAACTGACAGCCTCGTGGCTGTCCATCAACTGCCTCAACTGACAGCCTCGTGGCTGTCCATCAACTGCCTCAACTGACAGGTTTAGTGTTGCGTGACACTGTGTGTAGGGTCAGTGCTGTGTGACACAGTGTGTGGGGTCAGTGTTGGGGTGAGCGTACTGCGCTATAAATCCCATGACCCCAGTTAGAAGATTCCAGCTCACGGTCAACATCAGTGACAATTATATGACCGGTTCTGGGCCTCCCCTAGGTCGGCTCAGCCTCAAATGAGTTCCCGGTGCCGTGCGTGCACATCGCCACTGGGGCAGACAAAGGCGTAGTGCGGTCCACCCACCCGCCCCCTCGTGTGCCGTAGCCGACTCTCTATAGGTGCTACTCGTGAACAGCACTTGCTCCAACAGTCTCCTTAGGCTACACGGGGGATCTTTGTCTTTGGGTCTTTGGTCAGTGTGCCTCGGAGCAGGGCACGCGTGCGGGAGAGGGGGGGGGCTGCGTCTTGGCACGCGGCCAAACCCCAAGACGTTTCGTTCCACTGGCTGCTGCTGCTGCTGGTGGTGTCGGTGGCTTTACTTTTTATTTTAACCGCAGCGGGTACAAGCAGCAAGCTGCGCCGCGCCACTGCTAGCGGTTCGCAGCAGGGCGTGTGTGACACGCTGCGTCCTGTACACAGGGAGGGCAGCGCTGATATTCGCCCATTCAAACCGTCCCCCTGGCATGCTGTTGCATAAAAAATAAAGTTATAAACCGACAATTCACCACCGGCACACATCTGTTGCTCCACAGGAATTTACTCTTTTTTTTCTCGAGTCGCCATCGGCCACACGCGAGTGGATACTTTCAGAAGGATTGATTCAAATCGAGAAGAAACATTCTGCAGCGGTTTCCACATTCAGTGTCTCATGAGCAAGCCCGGATTGCTTATTGCCCACAATGCTGATGAATTGCTACGATGTCTATAGGGCAAGGGAGCCACTCTGTTCGATACGGGTCGTAGGATTGCTTTAATTAGAGTTGCTTATCAGAGCTCTTCAGCTCTTTGTCATTATGTTGAACAGCCCATTTCAATTCGTGTGATAATTGATGACGTGCGAGTCCCAAGGCGGGTGATAATGACAACGCTGATGATCGTGATGGCACGCGTCGCGCTGTGCGTCCGTACGTGCAGCAGGCACGCAGCCCTCTTGTCAGTCCACTCCTTGGGGCGAGCGCCTCCCCGTGCCCGCTTCGCTCTCGTGGCGATTACTTTGAGAAAGCGTCAGCACGCACGTGGTGCAGCTGAGGATTAAAGACGACGGAGCATTGTGCATGACAGCGATGTGTGTTGCCCTCTATTGAAAGTGTGGCCCCGTGGCAGCCTGGAGTGTCACGGTGGCGAGATGTTAACTACCTCGCCTGGTTTGCAGGAGGTCGTGGGTTTGATCCCGACCCTGACGCCTGCTGCTGTTTATTTGGAGTTTGCGTTCTCTCCCGTGGTCGCGTGGATTTTTCTCCGGGTCCTCCAGTTTTCCCCTCCACGTTTAGAATCAACATCCGTTTGAAGTAACGTCGCTGCTATAAATGTCCACGTGATGAGCCACTTGGCTGAGCTATCATTTTATTGGTTCTTTCGGTAAAGTCACGTAGAAGGGAAATAATAAAATAATAAAAAGAAAACATAATTAAAAAAAATAATATAATTATTATTTTATTATTTCCATTCTACGTGACTTTACCGAAAGAACCAAGAAGATGAATCCCTGCAGTCACGAAAGCTTTAAATCGAAATTGAGCTATCATTGTTTGTGATAGCCAGGTCGCTTCTGAAAAAGAGCTAGACAGCTCAATGTTGAGCCTTACCTGGTCAAAATATAAAAAAATAGTTTGAGTTTTTAGCATCTGCGTTATGCACGGGGTCAGTTTGCCGACTGGAGCACTCCACTGCCCATGCTCGCAGTGGCGTAGCGAGGCGTGGGGCAGGGGGTGCCTTGCCCCAACCGCCCCCTCCCCCCTGGTGGCCACAGCTACGAGTTGGGGTACCCCCTTGACACCCTGAGATTTGATTTCAACAACAGTTGTGAAAGAGCAACAGACGTGTTTAAAACGCGGTTTAAAATTAGTTTTCATGAAAATGCTTTCATTTACGTTCCACGTTTCATTTAAATTTAAAAAGAAGCAGTAACATCATGGGACCTCCTTTGCCAGTACCAATATATGAGAATAGGTTTTCCCCTTTTTTCTGGCAACAAAACAGCTGTGTTAAGATGTTAAAACACCAAACTGAAACATTTTACAGGGAATCATGTCTGCATTAACCACAATACTCGTGGTCAGAATGCAAACAAAAAACATACTCTGATAATATATGCATCGTCTTTGAAACCAGAGAAAGCTGTCTCAGGTGTGGACCAATCAGTTTCAAGGACAATGTATTTATTATCAGAGTACGGTTTTTTTGCATTCTGACCACAAGCATTCTGGTTAATGCAGACATGATTCCTTGTAAAATGTTCCAGTTTGGTGTTTTTATATCTTAACACAGCTGTTTTGTTGCCAGAAAAAAGGGGAAAACCGATTCTCAAGGAGAAGTAACTTGTTATTGCAAAGAGATACTAAGGAGCTGTCGTGGTTGCATTTTGCGAAGACGGAGTGCCCCTAAAGCATTAAATACTGGAGACCGTGAGTGTAACGACGATTTGATTAGGCAAAGAGGCAGCAGCGATATACAACAAGAGCCTGGGTGCGACCGTGCGAAGAGACAAATCAAACATTGGGGCCCCTCCTGACCGATCGCTGCACCCCCTGAGCTGATGAAGTCGTCACTCCGCCCACGTGTGTGTCACCGCCCTCCTCCCGGTGCGCTGCAGCCTCACTCGCGAGCGGCGGCGTGAGAGAGAGCGAATGTCCGCGTCATGGGGCTGTGGGGTGTCACGATTATTCAGCCCGCCCAATTCGCTTTCAACACTGCTCGATAACAGATGCCACTATTCTGGAAAGGGGTCATTGCCCGAAACGTTAACCGACTAGATTCATTTTGCTAGTATGTTGTCCTTCCCGATTAGCACGGTTGGCTACGTACGGTGCGAAAGAAGTTCAACATACGTACACACATGTTCTCTGTTAAACGGCAGCGGTAAGTACGCAGGATCAATCCGTGTAACAAATCAACTTAAACGACGGACTTCCCCAGTTGAGTTGTATCTTGCCCGACTACGTTATATGCTGTCGTTTAATTTAGTAACGCGCATGATTCTTAATTATGTTGGGTTAGGCCACTAAACAATCTTCACCACATACACAGCCTGCATTGTTAGTCCGCCTTCCTGGAATCTCGTCATGATGATGATGATTGACGTTTGATTTTTTTTCAAGCGAAACGTCGCGAATCGAATTGGTGCTCAACTCTGTTTTGAGATTTAGCTCTCGAACATTCGCTGGTGAGTGAGCTCCTTGTTGTTGTTGCTGGTTTCATTTCATCTTGTCGTTCGGCTGGTGTATCGATGCAGAACATCAACTACGATTTCACATTTCAGGCGGTCAAGCCAGCGGAGTGTTTTACCACTGCGACGTTTCCTTCGTATTTGTGGATCGGTGCACTGCGTCGTCACGCGCTGTGCGGCCTGTTCTGGATGACCACAGTCGGATACTACTGGAGACTTTTAAAGTTTTCCATTTGTGCACCATCAGGTACCCGCATCTGCTGCCATGGTTTGTGCAGTGGATGCGGTTAGGGGTGGACCATGAGCTTCGTGGAAGATCAAACCCAGGGAGGGATCTTCTGCGTTGGGTCTTTCACAACACAAGGTGTTTGTGAGTTATTTAGAACTCCATTCAGCTCTCCAAGCCTCATCGGGGGGGGGGGGGGGTGAATTCCCGCATGGGTGAGCTGAACCAATTGGCAAATTGTCGCTTTAAACAAGCCCCTTGTACACCCCGTGACTATCTAACTTGTTTGTCGGGTGGTGGAGGGTCTTAACGACACACGTCTGGTCGGATCATTCATTACGCGGCTACGAGAAAAAAAAAATTGTGAGTCGCAATTCTGTCCGCGGTAAACCGCACGTACCGCAGTTCAAGACGCGAACTCGTCGCGTTGCGCGCGCCCTGCTGGGTGTTGCGTCATCCCCCACGGTTCAAGTGTCACGCCGCTGTCGAGTCCGCATTGGGCGGCTTAGAGATTGAGACGTGACGGCAACGGGCACTCATCCGCGTGCGCGCTTATACGAGCCAGCCGTTAATACCCAAGAGTCGATATATCATCAGCACGATGTAAAAGCTTCACAGTTATCGCGTGGTCCGTTTTGCAAAATTACGTTGCTCATTAAATGGTATTTAAAATAGATATCGTATTTTGTTATATACTGCTTTAAAAAAAAAGTATATATATAGAACACGATCATTACTATGCTAAGCGATTGTGAAGTCAAGATCGCAATGCTTATTGCCGGGCTGGCCCATGGTATTGGGGCGCCATGGTGGCTAGGAGATGTTAACTACCTCGCTTTGTTTACAGGAGGTCGTGGGTTCGATCTCGACCCTAACGCCTGCTGCTGTATATTTGAAGTTTGCGTGTCTCTCTCTCTCTCATCATCACGGTGGCTAGGAGATGTTAACTACCTCGCCTGGTTTACAGGAGGTCGTGGGTTCGATCTCGACCCTAACGCCTGCTGCTGTATATTTGGAGTTTGCGTGTCTCTCTCTCTCATCATCACGGTGGCTAGGAGATGTGAACTACCTCGCCTGGTGTGCAGGAGGTCGTGGTTTCGATCTCGACCCTAACGCCTGCTGCTGTATATTTGAAGTTTGCGTGTCTCTCTTTCTCTCATCATCACGGTGGCTAGGATATGTTAACTACCTCGCCTGGTTTACAGGAGGTCGTGGGTTCGATCTCGACCCTAACGCCTGCTGCTGTATATTTGGAGTTTGCGTGTCTCTCTCTCTCTCATCATCACGGTGGCTAGGAGATGTGAACTACCTCGCCTGGTTTACAGGAGGTCGTGGTTTCGATCTCGACCCTAACGCCTGCTGCTGTATATTTGGAGTTTGCGTGTCTCTCTCTCTCTCATCATCACGGTGGCTAGGAGATGTTAACTACCTGGCCTGGTGTACAGGAGGTCGTGGGTTCGATCTCGACCCTAACGCCTGCCGCTGTATATTTGGAGTTTGCGTGTCTCTCTCTCTCTCCCCGGAACCGCGTGGATTTTTCTCGGGATCCTCCGGTTTTTTCCCCCTCCACATTTAGAATCGACATCACCACGCGTTTCGAGTATTTGGCTACTGCTGGAAATGTCCACGTGCTAAGCCACTTTGTTGAGCTCTCATTTGTGGCCGGGTCACTTCTGATAAGGCGTTACATAGCTCAGTGGTGGGCCTTATCTTGTAAAATAAAAAATATATATATATAAAGTTTAGTTTTAAATCGTTATAGGGAGAACTTTCACCTAATCTTCATTAATACTGGACGTACAAAGAACAGAACCCCACAAACGCAATACGATAAAATGCGAAATAAACTTGGGGGGAAAGTTAGGGAAAGTTAATGTCGCATTTTAATGGTCAGATCGCATTTCTGGGACTGTATTTGGGTATCCAGATTAAAACAAAAATCGCTCGATACGTGCTTACAATTGGTCGTCGATTCCGCGACGTAAAATGAGCTCAGTTTGAGCAAAACAACGACTTTGAAAGCCGGCAGAAAGCGCCGACTGATTATATATACGATCAACATTATATCTGTGTTGTATTATATATTTATAATTGAAGCGAAATACCAAAGCGCTCACATGAAACGCATTTCCGAAATGTACGAAAAAAAATGCCTTTTATTATTTCGAACCCAATCGGGTCAGGCTGACTAATAGCGGTGCTGCCGTGATTTGCATAATGAGTCAATCAGCCCATCGCACGTTTCGATAAATTTGCATGTGCGGCGAGATGACAGATTTAATATTTTTCACAGCACGTGATGCGTGGAGCGATTTACTCGAATTCTAGGACCGTAGCAGCCCATGACACGCGGCTCTGCGAACGCCACGCACACACCAGCACGAGACCGGCCACTCGGCGATTCACTCCGATGTTGGTGGGCCACCGTAGTTACTGTTCTCCTGAACTCGACTCATTGTTGATTCCTTCTCCCACGTTGACAACTCGGTTCTAGCAGACGCTGACTGCTTTTGTCTCATCCACGCTGTGTTCAACCAACACCACCACCAACACACTGTGTTCAACCACCACCACCACCACCACACTGTGTTCAACCAACACCACCACAACCACCAAAGACAAAGATTCCCCGTATAGACTTAACACACTGTAGGGGCGAGTGCTGTTAGCGAGCACCTATGAAGGCCGGCACCGAACACGAGGGGGTGGGTGGCCAATACCACGCCCGGCCGCCTTTGTCTCACTAGTGGCGATGTTTACACATCGCACCAGGTACTCATTGGAGGCTGAGTCGACCTAGGGGAGGCCCAGGTTCGGTTGAGACAATCGTCACTGGTGTTGACCGTGAGCGGGAAACAAACCGGGGTTGTCAGGTTCATAGCGCGGTGCGCTAACCGCTACGGAACGGTGTTGAAGATTTACGATCGGTGATAACGGCGGAGAGACAAACCGACAGTGCCTATGAATTATGGAAAACCCATGAACACAGGAAAATGCGTCCAGGCTGGAAAACGAATAGAAATCACCACTCAGAGGTGTGCGCACGATCAGCAGCAGCAGCAGAGGCAGGAAGGGGATAACTACAATTTGGGAGCATCGCCGTTTGGGAACAGCACAGTTTCGGAGCACCGCCGTTTGGAAGCATCATTGCGTCCACTGGATAAAGACCGCCTCTTACAGCTGTGGCCCCAACTGTGCCACGCGTGGCGTGCGTTGCCTGGGAAGGACTGAGTCACGGTGGGAAGGCCAGGTCGTAGGTGACACTGGTTGAGTAATTTATCACGAAGCAAATCCGAAGCATCGTATGTTGAAAGGTCAACTGATTTACATGTTTTCTGCCTTGCGGCGTGTCCTGCTATTATTTTTGGAGGCCTCGGATGCGGAGGCGTCGGGGGATGAGGGTGGGGGGGCCGTGGGAGGGAGGCCGCAGACCCCAACATTATTTACCAACGAGAAATAAATAAACGTTTACATTTAGCTCCCACGAATTACTTCTTGATGCCAATGATAATGTTCGCGGGAAATGCTCAACGTAGTTTTGCTCTACCAAGGAATAGGAAAGTTCCAGTGGATTACATCATCGCGGGAGGAGCGTGGGAGTTCACGAGCGCACCCCAGATGCACAACTCTGAGGATGCGACAAACATCGCGTGATGCTCAACGCTTGTGGTTGGATGTTCACAGAGAAGAGACCAAGACCACGCTCCCATCAACTCCCTCACCTGTTTTTCAGGAGGTCGTGGGTTCGATCCCGACCGTGACGCCCGCTACTGTATATGTGGAGTTTGCGTGTCTCTCTCTCTCTCATCATCATCATTACGGTGGCTAGGAGATGTTAACTACCTCGCCTGATAATACAGGAGGTCGTGGGTTCGATCCCGGCCGTGACGCCCGCTGTATATGTGCAGTTTGCGTCTCTCTCTCTCTCCCCGCGGTCGCTTGGATGTTTCTCCGGGCACTCCAGTTTGTGCCTTCACGTTTAGAATCAACAACATCACGCGTTTGGAGTAATTTCGCTGCTGCTATACATTTCCACGCGATAAGCCACTTCGTGGGGCTATCATTTCCGATCGCCAGGTCGCATCTCAAAGAGAGCTATATAGCTCAGTGGTGGGCATTACCTGGTAAAATAAAATAAAAACATGTTTAGTTTTAATAGGCGCCCATCCACTTGTCCGCCCCTCCACGTGGACAATACTGCACACGTCCTCCCCGTACTACCGTAGGGCCCAGAGACGCGGTCAATGACGGCGTCCCTGAGCAGGAAGCTGGCTGCCTTTGACCGGTGGTGCCGGCCAGGGACACTCCGTGTCCACTTCAGTGAACGCGTCACCAGTTCCGATCTCCGCACGGGATGCCCGGCAGCGGCATTAAACGGTCAGAGCCAGAAGACTTTCGGCTCCATAGGAGAGGGGTTTTTTCACGAGTTAGATCGCGTAATTGTATCCATGCGGCGTTAAACCCGCCACCAGCCGACGCAGCCAATACCGACTATAACACTGGTCAACACACTTTTTCTGGCATAAGGTATTCCAACGGTTTTAATGTAATTTTGGGGTGCTGATTCCAAATCTGGCATCAGTTTTTGTCTATCACATCAGGTTTTTGAGATATCAAATATTGCATTTTTAATAAAAACTGCAGAAGAAAAATATTAAATTAACGTGGATATCTACATAAACTGATATTATAAACACACTATCCTAAAAATACAGCACCATATTTTAACACTAAAGCAGTCACTGACTCGCAAGAACTTGCAATCATATGTGACAGAGTTAATTTCGGGTAAAATCAATGAAAATGGGCATAAAAATTAGATGTGATAGAGCAAATCTGATATCAGATTTGAAATCAGCACCCTGAATTAGTCTTAAACAGCTGCAAAAGTCCAGCCAAGAAAAAATGTTTTTTTTGTTGACCAGTGTAATCACCCAGGAATGTCTGTCCTTAACGCTCGTGACGTCACTCCACATCGACCAGCCCCCCCCCTCCTCACTAATAATCATGAGCAGGTGACATCCTCCAAATGGACCCCCCCCCCCCCGCCATTAATAATAATTAGCGGCTGACGTCACTCCACATGGGGGGGGGGGGGCGAGGCGCCTCCTCCCCCCTCCTCGGCGTCAACTTACAACCCTCAATACTACAAAGGCAGAACCCTCACGTCACGCGATCTCCGTAACGCTGTTGAGACATCGAAGTAAAAAGGACGTCGTGATGAACCAGGGATTATAACCTTTAACTGAAATAGGTCTGTGTCACCGCGCCCTTACAAACTGCACACGCATTGATGCAATGAATATCACGTCGCGGTCTGCTTTTCGTTTGCAAGTTTCAGATTAACTTCAATGCACCCGTCCTTGGACGAGCAAAAGGCGAGTATCGTAAGGTTCGTCACGTAAACAAAACTTGCCAATTCGTCACGAGTACAGCAGCACACCGGCGTGTTGGAGAGTACAGCAGCACACCGGTGTGTTGGAGAGTACAGCAGCACAGCGGTGTGTTGGAGAGTACAGCAGCACACCGGTGTGTTGGAGAGTACAGCAGCACACCGGTGTGTTGGAGAGTACACCAGCACACCGGTGTGTTGGAGAGTACAGCAGCACACCGGTGTGTTGGAGAGTACAGCAGCACACCGGTGTGTTGGAGAGTACAGCAGCACACCGGTGTGTTGGAGAGTACACCAGCACACCGGTGTGTTGGAGAGTACAGCAGCACACCGGTGTGTTGGAGAGTACAGCAGCACACCGGTGTGTTGGAGAGTACAGCAGCACACCGGTGTGTTGGAGAGTACAGCAGCACACCGGTGTGTTGGAGAGTACAGCAGCACACCGGTGTGTTGGAGAGTACAGCAGCACACCGGTGTGTTGGAGAGTACACCAACAACATTGACATCTCACGGTGTGCTGTACTTGCAACGAATTGGAGTGTTTTGTTCACATGACAAACCTTCCTAATTGGCTGCGTCGGGTGGTGGCGGGTTTAACGACGCATTTATATTTTTATTTAAAGCTTTCGTGACTGCAGGGATTCATATTATTGGTTCTTTCGGTAAAGTCGCGTAGAAGAGAAATAATATAATAATATGAAACAATAAAAATTCTCACGACGTTTCGACTGCAACACAAGCAATCATCATCAGGTGTGAAATCCACAGCAAATTTTCTTGCTGTGGATTTCACACCTGATGATGATTGCTTGTGTTGCAGTCGAAACGTCGTGATAATTTTTATTGTTTTATATTTGTATTATTTTATTATTTCCCTTCTACGTGACTTTACCGAAAGAACCAAGAATATGACACATTTATAGTTACGCGATCTAACCCAAGAAAATAAAAAAAACCCCTCAATCATGGATACTATTGGTCGCGAAAGCCCACCGCGTGTTAACAAGACTTCGGCTCTTCGGACGCGTTGCCCGAGCGTACGCATCGACAGATCCCGCCAGCGTCCTGCGCGCGATCGTCCACGGCTGGCGTGAACACACGCGGTCGAGGTTCGATCTACGACACCACGTCCTTGGCTTGCCGGCAGCGTGGCGGCTGCCGCGGGATAGGATTGCCTGGTGGCGGCTCGTGGGGACTGCGACGACCAGAGGGGCATGAACACGATGACGATGATCACGTGGGGCATGCACACGATGATGATGATGACGTGGGGCCATGCACACGATGATGATGATGACGTGGGGCCATACACACGATGATGATGACGTGGGGCATGCACACGACGATGATGATCACGTGGGAGCATGCACACGATGACGATGATGACGTGGGAACATGCACACGATGATGATGATGATGATGACGTGGGGGCATGCACACGACGATGATGATGATGACGTGGGAGCATGGACACGATGATGATGATGATGATGATGACGTGGGAGCATGCACACGATGACGATGACGTGGAGGCATGCACACGACGATGATGATCACGTGGGAGCATGCACACGATGATGATGATCACGTGGGAGCATGCACACGATGATGATGATCACGTGGGGGCATGCACACGATGATGATGATGACGTGGGAGCATGCACACGACGATGATGATGATGACGTGGGGGCATGCACACGATGACGATGACGTGGAGGCATGCACACGACGATGATGATCACGTGGGAGCATGCACACGATGATGATGATCACGTGGGAGCATGCACACGATGATGATGATCACGTGGGGGCATGCACACGATGATGATGATGATGATGACGTGGGAGCATGCACACGATGATGATGATGACGTGGGGGCATGCACACAATGATGATGATGACGTGGGGGCATGCACACGATGATGATGATGACGTGGGGGCATGCACACAATGATGATGATGACGTGGGGGCATGCACACGATGATGATGATGATGACGTGGGAGCATGCACACGATGATGATGATGACGTGGGAGCATGCACACAATGATGATGATGACGTGGGGGCATGCACACGATGACGATGATGACGTGGGAGCATGCACACGATGATGATGATGACGTGGGAGCATGCACACAATGATGATGATGACGTGGGAGCATGCACATGATGATGATGATGACGTGGGGGCATGCACACGATGATGATGATCACGTGGGAACATGCACACGATGATGATGATGATGACGTGGGAGCATGGACACGATGATGATGATGATGATGACGTGGGGGCATGCACATGATGATGATGATGACGTGGGGGCATGCACACAATGACGATGATCACGTGGGAACATGCACACGATGATGATGATGATGACGTGGGAGCATGGACACGATGATGATGATGATGATGATGACGTGGGGGCATGCACACGATGATGATGATGATGACGTGGAGGCATACACACGATGATGATGACGTGGGGGCAGGGACACGGTGATGATGATGAAGTGGGGGCATACACACGATGATGATGACGTGGGGGCATGGACACGATGATGATGATGACGTGGGGGCATGGACACGATGATGATGATGATGACGTGGGGGCATACACACGATGATGATGACGTGGGGGCATGGACACGATGATGATGATGACGTGGGGGCATGCACACGATGACGATGATGACGTGGACAATACGAGCGGTTTTATTTTTCTATTTAAAAAACCTCCCATGACAAGTGAGTTGTACACATCCCATCATCCGCATCACCTTCTTGGAGTTAATTGATTTCGGCAGCGCCGGTTCAACAAAAGCAGGACTCAGGACCATTTCCTACATTCAGTGTCTCGCCAGCAGAGTCAGGCTTTCCTGAACCGTCACCTGATGCAAGAAATACATCTGCAGTGGGCCCTGTTCAGAGATAACATCCCGACTGGTAAAAATCTGCGCTCTGCTTAGCTACTTCATTAACACCATTGTCAAACTCAAGAATCCCAAGACGTCCATCTAATTGACCTTTAACTATCCCAAGAACAAGAATAGGTGACAAAGCCTTTGCCGTTGCAGCACCAACGTTTTTGAACAACAACAACAGCAACCGTTACACTATGAGACTTCCTTTGCCAGTAGCAAGATATAGTAATATGTTTTTACCCTTTTATCTGGCAACAAAACTGACACCTTTATACAAGGGTTCATGTTTGCATTAACCGCAACATTTGCGGTCAAAATGCAAACAAAAAGACAACTCTGATAAATAATGTATGCACTGTCCTTGAAGTTGATTGGTCCACACCAGAGACAGCTTTTGTTAGAGCCTAGTCTCACATGGTGTTGGACCAGATGACGCCAGAAGGCGCACAACTCAAAGACAACGCACCATCAGAGTATTGAGAGATCGGGGTAAGCATTTACATGCAAACATGTTTCATCCCCTAAACATCGTAAATCTTCCTTCAACAATAATCTGAAGTAGAAGATTAGTACTGGGTACAACCATATCTGTGATTTGTAACTTTGATTCTTACCCATGTATTGATAGTTTTACTTCAATTTGAAATTTTATTCAGGGGCTGTGTTGTTGTTGTCTTGCTGTAGTCTGGGACTGTTGTTGTTGTTGTTGTTTTGCTGCCTTGGCCAAGTTTGCATTTGGTGTTGAAATATTTGGAAGGAATAGATGTACTTATGCTATTTGTACTCATACAGTATATAAAAATTGGTTTTACCCTTTCTGCCAATAAAACTGGTCTTAAGATGTTAAAACACCAAAGACAGTGTATATATTACCAGAGGATGTGTTTTTGTTTGAATGTTCACCACAATTATGTGTGGTTAATGCAGCCATGATTCCTCGCAAAAGGTTTCTGTTTGGTGTTGAAACATCTTAACACAGCTGTTTTATTGCCAAAAGGTGTAAAACCCATTCTTATATTTTTCTAATTGCAAAAAAGGCCCCATTATGTACCCATATACTTTATTTATTTGTATTTAAACTTAGTGAACTGCTCAGCTTCCATACACTCTGCACTCCTGTCGTGCTGCTGCTGCTGCGCTGTTTGTTGCTGCAACGTTCAGAGCCGCCCCTGCTGGACACCTGTGACAAAGCGCTTTATAGCTCATCGGATTCCTCCTGCAGTCTCAATAAAGATTCTGAACCTGAACCAATGCTGATGAAGTGACTTGGTACGTACGGATCCTCGCTGTAATGTATGGGTTCGACCCAGAACTAGTATGATGTTATACTGGTAGGAGCCTCCTGGTTACACCAGCCCACAGGGGATTATTGTGTCCGTCCGTCCGTCGTGCAGGGAGGGGCTGGGTGGGGAGGGAGGGAGGGGCTGGGTAGGGAGGGGAGGATGGAAAGGGGCTGGGTGGGGAGGGTGGGGCTGGGTGGGGAGGGGAGGGTGGGGAGGGGCTAGGTGGGGAGGGTGGGGAGGGGCTGGGTGGGGAGGGTGGGGCTGGGTGGGGGTGAGAGGGGTGGGGCTAGGTGGGGAGGGGCTGGTCACCCCGTGGTGCCCTTATCAAACTCAACGTTTAACCTACTCACGCCGGCTTGTGCCCGCCCTCACAGTCGGGAATATTTGCGGAATACACCACGCTCCCGTTCACCTTGGCCATTGACCGAGCAACCCAACGTTCCTACCAGCTCCCTCCGCAGGAATGTGTAAACGTAACACTCCTTCGTGGAGAATGCAAGTGACGCAACTCGTGACTGGTTTCGAAACTTAACGGATGCTTTGTTGTGGCATTGATACAAATCAAAACCCACGAAAAAAAACACATGAACGTGTTACTCTGAATAAACTAAACTATTGACATTAATATAATCTGGGCCATCACCATTCCTTTCTTCATATTGTGGATAGTCGTGCTTACTCATTGGAACCCTCTCAGGGTTTGATTTACTCGGGATAAGCGAGGTTTATGTTTTGCTTACATGCACTCGACAGATTTGCATTAAACGTATCCGTCTATTTAAAGATATCTCCGTCGTCTGTCAAGGTTCCCTCTTGCGTTTGCGTTTGTTTTTCTGTCCTTGCTGATGAGCACGGCTCTGCCGCCAGGATCCTTTAAAATTTTCTTGCTGTGTTTTTCACACCTGATGATGATTGCTGGTGTTGCAATCGAAACGTCGTGAGAATTGTATTGTTATATTTGTATTATTTGTATTATTTCCCTTCGACGTGACTTTACCGAAAGAACCAGGAATATGAATCCCTGCAGTCACGAAAGCTTTAAATTGACATTTAGGATCCTTTAGCTTCGCGAAACTTTCACCTGCCATCAAATTAGCCGGGGGACGTCGGACACGCCGAGTTCGCAGATCTGCTGCGCCGGAGGAAGAGAGAGAGAATAAAAAACTCGCGAGAAAACCGACCTTTGGAATGGGTCTGAGACTGCTCCGCGAGCCTAGCAACCGCTCTGCAAAACAACGTGGGGGAGATGATTGTGGCGTTACCAAACCTGGCACCCGTTGCACCAGCGAGCCCTCGCGATCGCCGATTTTGGAAAATGAGCCCCGAACGCCACTACAGACACACGCCATCGACTGAGCAATCCATGACTCGTCGTGCCGCTTGATGATTTACTTACCTAGCTCCCTCTGTCACGCCTCACCCAAACCTGCCCCCCTCTGAATTTCCTCTCTAGCCTCCCTGCACGGCCCTCCCCACCCACCGTAACACAAAAAGGGACCGTACCATACGATTAATTATAATGCACAACCCTGCCAAGCTAAGCCCTTGTCCCCCCCCTCCCCCAGTTGGCACAGGACATTGCTACCTGGACATAAGCTCCCTTCTTCATCTTCACTCTGCTGCCCGCACATGGAACTGCCTCCCTGAACACATTGTCGGCGAGATCACCGATTCCGGCCTCCAGGCCTTCACATGCGGAGCGCACAACGCACGGGACATCTCCTGACTTTACCACACGCCTTGTAGGACTACCGAGTCTTTGGGCTGCAATGAACCCAATGATTATGCCGATTATATGTACTAATGTCTCACACGGTTGTTGTTCACAATCGTACCCAATCATAAAAAAAACCCTCAGCAGAAAGACTCACACTCACTGTTGGATCGCATGTTTAGTAGGTAATTTAATTTCCGTTTAAATAACGCCGACACACAAATGACAAGTTTTACTGTCGCGATGCAGCAGGGCAGGTGGGAGAGCGCCGCCCTGTCGTGTGCGTCAAGAGGTCACGTGTCGAGGCACAGAAGTAGTTCTGGGATGCCTCCTTCCGCGGACCGTTCTCGAACACGGGGCGGTGTTTACCGGTCAGCGAGCGGTCTCGATGGATCTGTCCTGGCGACGCGATGCCAATCGCTACAACTCCGAGGTTGAGTGTAACATCAGCACAACCATGCACCACTGACAGGCCCAGGAAACGAGTCCACATTCACGCCGCGTATCACGGTTACATTACACGATAACACAAAACAAACACATCGTATTTGACACAGTGGGTACAAGTGCATAAGCAAAACAATCGATCTGCATTCACATTCAGTTGAGCGGTTATTAATACATTCACCAAACAGTTTTTTTCGAAATCTATACAGTAAACTATGATAAAACACTCTGAGAATACTTCCCTACCATTGTAGGTACACACCCGAACAGACCGTGGCTTCCAATTTAAAACGGTGAACTTACATTGTTATTAATACGCTTGTAATTTATCTCAATATTTTCAGTTTTGTATTCAACTTGGAGCGTGACGCCGGCACGCATTGGCGGATCTTCAACGGCCACTGCGTGGCGGAGGGCGCGGAAAGAGGTTTTTTTTGTGGCAGCATTGACCGGGGCGGCCTCGCGGATTCGAACCCGCGAACCTCTCTGCAACAAGGGGCGAACGCGGCGCCGCTGGGCCATGACGTCACGAGTTAGACCCCCCCACCCCTCCCCCTTACGAGAGGGGGGGGGGCTCATGCCCCCACGAGGGATCCATCATTCAAGGCGCATTCAATTTGCCCCGAGGCTGAGCACCCCCGTATGTCAGGAATACTAAACGATTAAACTATTTTGTTATTTTACCAGCTAAGGCCCAACTGAGCTATAGAGCTGTTTTTTTTCTTCTTCAGAAGCGACCTGGCTATCACGAATGATATCAGCTCGAAGCAGTGGCTTTTATTATCACGAGGGAAATGTATCGCAGCCAAATGACTCTGAAGGCGGGTTGTCGAGTCTCATTGTGGAGGGGGTGGGGGGGGTAAAACAAACAAACCGGAGGTCCCGGAGAGAGATAAAAAACCAATGAGGAAGGTGGAGCGTGCGATCGCCTTGCCCGGGTTCAGGCACCTGGACCCATCTCACCGAGGATGCTCACTGGCAATAAGCGCTAGAGCGGGACAGAGGGGGGAACGATCAACGCCGCCGCCGCTGGGATTTGTTATTTTTACAAATCGGCCGCCGAAAGTTAAGAGGAGTTTCAAAATGAGTTCACCGTTTCAAGTTGTAAGAGGCGCGCGGTCTAGCGTACACGTGAACTATAACGCTCATACGTGGCTTGGCCTTGAAGGCAAGGCGTACGTAGTGTTGTGCGGCGGGGCCTGGCCCGCAGGTCGCCTCCGCGTCCCACGCGGACTGGGACGAGGACTGGGACGCGACGGACTCCGGCCACCGCGCGAGAGGGCGCGGGGCGCACGGCCACGGAGTCGCTGTGGAGACGGCACCGCCCTCCCCCCCACACGGTCCTTCCCCCCCCCCCCCCCCACACTAAAGAGGTGGAGGGGTTCGTACGTCTCGCAGGGAGCAGCAGTAGCGAGCCGCATCTTGTCTATTTGGTCTGGAAGGCGCATCTTGTCTCTCTGGCCTGCGAGGCGGCATCCTCTGCTTGCCGGGGTAATTCTCCTCGTGCCCGCCCGCTGTTGTTTGAATTTGCGGTGCAGGCCCCGCGCGGATCGTTCTGCTCGACGCCTTTTTGTGGTTTTTTTTCCTCCGCGGCCTGGAGTGGGATGGTGTCTCGCCGCCCTGCAACGGCTTCTCCTCACGCCGCGTGCGCTTTACCTGCAGCGTCCCACCTGCAGCTGCTGCTGCTGCTGCCGGGTCTCAAGCGAGGGAGGAGGCCCCTCTCGCCTCAACACGGAGGTCATCTCTGTTGACCCGCAGCCTCTCTCTGTGAGGAACGAGCGAGTGATCACAACTGCCCCGGGTTATTCATATTGTCTCATTGACTGCGGGGGGGGGGCTGCTCTTTAAGTGATTGTGTGCCGGAGCCAATTGTTGCCCCCCCTCCCCACCCTCTGCGTGTCGCCTTCACAGATTGTCGGGATGAGTGGCATGAGCGAGCGCCTATGAAGGCCGCCACGGCACGCGCCGTGATGGGCGGTCGGCTTCACGCCACACGCCGCCTTTGTCTCCCTAGTGACGATGTGTATACACTTCGGCACCAGGTACTCATTTGAGGCCGAGTTGATCTAGGGGCTGCCCAGAACCGGTCAGACAATCGTCACTCATTGCTGTTGGCCGCGTGCTGGGAACGAATGTCGGCTCGCCAGGTTCGTAGCGCAGTGCGCTAACCGCTGCGCCACCGCTCAAACTCGATTCAGTGACCCCCACCCCCTCTGCTCTCTGCTCCACGTGTGGACTCGCCCGTGCCCACGTGGGTGCAACGTCTCGATGCCTCTGTCTCTTGGCTTTCCTTCTCACTTTCCTCGCCTCCCCACCCACTCCCGCGGCGTCGTCTCCCGTCGCCGTGGCCTTCCCCCTCCTCCTCTCCTTCTTCCCCCTCCTCTGCTTCCTCCCCCCCCGCCCCCTCTGCTTCTTGCGCCTCCGCCGCGGCGTCTCGGTCACGACCCCCCCGGGCGTTCGAGTGGCGCTCTCCGCGACGACGGCGACGCCATCTCGCCGCCGGCACGCGCCAGCGTGGCCGCGGCTCATCGCGTGCCTGTGGACGTTGGCGACGTAGAGGCGCAGGTGGAAGACGCCGCAGTCGAGCAAGCCGCCCTCCAGGCTCCGGGGGGGCGCCGCGGGCGGTGGCCGCGCCGCCTCGGGGCTCTGCGCCTGGAGGGGTCGTGGGGGGCGGCGAGAGCGCGGTGCTGTTAGGTGGCGCTGGGAGGGAGGCGGTGGTGGTGGTGGAGGGTGCAATGTTACAGCGATGTTGCTCAACCTTCTGGAGCTATTCGGTAAGGTGGCCACTCTACCCCTCCCCCCACCACCAAGCTCGACCACTGGTGCCCGCATCTCCCTCACCCCACCTCTCCCCACAAACAAACGTGCTCTGATTATAATTATATGCATTGTCCTATAATTATCGTAGCGTGTCTGTTTGCATGTTTTGTCACAAAGTCTGAGCGATTAATGCAGACTTGATGTCTTGCAGAAAACGCAACAATTTGGTGTTGGAACATCTCATCACGGGTCCTGTCTTATTGCCAGAAAGGGGGGGGGGTGGTGGGGGTGAATCAACCTCACTGTTATTTTTAGTCATTTTTGGTACTAACAAAAAAGGTCCCGTACAACTATTTCATGTTGCGTTTTCGGTTGTGCCGGTGTTGTTTTTCAATTGTCTCCTGCACGCTATCAATGCCGCAGCCTTGCGTCTTTCCCTGCACTGCCTTGCACGAACTTTTCGAGAAAAAGTGTTTCCACTCTTACTGCCAACTTTCACTGCGCTGTTTGCTGCTGCTGCTGCTGCCCGATTGGCGTACCTTGGTCGGGTGAAATATGTTGGAGTTGAGGAAGATATCCCGGATGCTTTTTAGGGTGTCACAGGATTCGGAGCAATTATTGCCGAAAAAGAAGTCTCTGAAGTGATTGAGTCCGTCGACAATTTCAGCCAAGCACGCCTCCTGCGCTCAAGACACACGGCCACACGCGACAAGGGGAGCGTTAAACACACGGCCAACACAGACGCGCCCTGGGCATGCCAAGGGCAGCAGCCCCGTGCGTCCCATGCGCTGTAAGCGGAGTCTGCATGAGTCGCACAACTGAATATGGATCACGACGCAAAAAGCTGGTGCATTGCCGTGTATCTTGCGTGACACAGCAGCGCCTTCTGATACCGTCGCCTCTGCCGAATGAGTGCGTGGAGCCCAATAGCGTATTTGTGTTTAAATGAATGGAATATGTACAGAGTACATTCTGAGTAATATCCGGCCAGATAGCTGATCGGTAGAGCGTGTCGCAATCGGAAGGTCGCGAGTTCAAATCGTGACTAGGGGTTGACTCGGCCCATAATCCACCCCCCCCCCCCCAGGAGCTGACACAATGGTGAAGTCGACACGTGGTTGCCGTCTGGATAGGCTCAGCCCGCCTCGCCCGCCGCCAATGCGAATGTGAAGACTCCTGGCGCAAGCTCAGGGTTGTGGAGTTAACACGAGCACCACCACAATGCGGGGTTTTTTTCTAATAAAGGATGTCACTTTGACCTTGCTATTGTTGTTGTTGTAGTCATGCCCGGATACGTGTTAGTGTGTGTGTGCACATGTTTGAAACGCAAAGGCTTGGTTGCACAATCGTTGACAACTGATGTGTGTAGTAACACCTACCATCGCCGTGTCGTTCAGCTGTCCTCCTGCAAGGCACAGGAATGGCTTCCCCTTGAGTTTCGCCAAAAAGTTTGAATAGTTTGCGCAATTTGTCTGAACAAAATGGGGAAAAGGTATCGTTTGAAAAAAAAGAACAACAACAACAACCAGAACATTCGGTGCACATTGCGGCGTCTCTTGGTGGCGAGACGTTTACAGACAGCAAACATTTCTGCACGTGAAATGGCAATGGAGGCGACACAATGAGCGTATTTACCTGGAGCGTGTTGATATGCGTCATCCTGGACAGGAATATCTCAAAGCGCATATTGAGATCACAGAAGTCGAATTGCGCCCTCGACGCCAGACTTTCTGCCCAGCTCACAGTGACGAAGATGAGCAAGATCTTCACACCTAGGAGACAATCATCGTCGTCATCATCATCGTCATCTCCGTCATCATCGTCATCATCATCATCATTCCTGACACGGACAAAACAAAGCCATGAGTGTGAACGATAATTTGGTAACGCTTTAAAAAAGCTATACAACTATAATTTTGTTTTATTTCAACAGGCAAGGCCCACTGAGCTATATAGCTCTTTTTCAGAAGCGACCTGACTATTAAAATGATAGCTCAACGAAGTGGCTTATCACGTGGAAATGTATAGCAGGCAAATACTCTCAAAGGCGCGTTTCTACACGTGGAGGGAAAAACCGGAGGACCCGGAGAAAAATCCACGCGACCAAAGAAAGAGATACGCAGACTCCAAATATACAGCAGCAGGCGTCAGGGTCGGGATCGAACCCACGACCTCCTGCACACCACGCGAGGTAGCCTCGCCAAGGGGCTGGGGCTGGGTCCCCCCCTCCCCCCAGACCGCAAGCCTCACGCACCGTGCGCCGTCATCTCTGCCCCCATCCTGCCCCCGGGTCTTCTTAATGCGCAACATTTAGTGCAGCCAAGAACCGATTCCTCTGCATTAGAGGCAAGAGCCCTAAAGGCAGGGCCAAGCATCGCCCCCCTGGTTCTGTCCGCGAGCAGCAACATCAGCACCGCACCCCAGACCGGGCTTCATCTCTCACGGGACATGTTTTCTGGATCGCTGGTTAACCGAGCGAGTCGTCACGGAGCTACGCCGAATTAGGCGTGCCGATGCAGACGGACGCGACTGAGCCCCCGTTTGTCACGGCTCCGCTCGGCTGACAAAAGATGCGCCCGTCAGCCGTCGCCACCGCGTCGCGCTTCTCGCTTTTAACAAAAAAAAACCTCTGAACCAACTTTTAGAACCGGCCCGTTCTCTTTCCTTTTGCGGCGACGGCGCAGCACGGGGGCGACTCGTGGCGATGCAGGCGCATGCCTGAGAGGGCGCGCGTGTTACCCATGCGTGATGCCTCCTCTCTCTCTCTCTCTCGACCGCGATGGGTATCAAATCGCGCTGCATTGCAGCTCGTTCTCGCCCTCTCTTTCCACCCGTTTACAAAATCGTAAGCAACTTTCGCTTCGAAATAATAATGATGATGATTGTTATATTTCGACAATTCCCCTCATCTCAAACCTAAATGTGCAGAGTTGCGGGATACAAGGTGACTCAATGCGAGCGGTCAATTGTCGTAGTTGTGATTCCTGATTGCGCTGCGCACTTGGCAGGGCGAGAGGCTCGCGATGAGAGCTCAAAATCCTGGACGAGGCGTTCACTCGGACCCATCATCCTTCTGCGATCAGTACAATAAGCAGCGCTTTGCTGGGAAGCCAACGGCGGTTGTCCTATGGAGAACTCGCCCCCCACCACCCCCTCATCACCATAGGAATGACGAAATTCCACCACTGGCTCAGGACTGTAAACGGGAGATGAGTACCACCTCAACGCTTATTAGAGCAGGAAATCACTTCCACACTGCACACCTTTGGTCCACGGTAAAATGCTCGTGGGTCTGTATTATAACACGGGCGGTGGCACTGTGCTCGTTCCCCAACCCCACAGCCCCCCACCCAAAAAAAACCTCAATTCACGATCGCTCAATTAAAATAAAAGACACAAACCCAACATTACCTTTGCAAAACATGTTTGAAGCGAAGGAGACGACTCTGCGATCCCCACTCTCCCTCTCCTCCGGAGGAGTGCGACGGCGGCGGGGGATGAGAAGTTTGGTTGGAACGCGCCCTCGCTCGCCCCGTGCCCCGTGTGTGGCCGAGCGTCGCCCGCAGAGAGTGAAGTCCACGCGCTCTCTGTCTGTGGGCTCCTGCGGGTGCCGGGCGACTATTAAATAGGCGACTGCGCGGTGGAAATGCCGCCCTCGGAATTGCCATGCAGAGCGAGGAGTTTTCCTGCAGAGGTGGAAAACACTCAAGCTGCAACGTAGCCAGAGGTAAAACATTTTTTTCCAAAAGGGAGATATTTCTGTAAGCGAGAATGCTAATCGCCATCTCAGCGGGAAAACCCCACGCTGGCACGACGCGAAGAGAGCCCCAGAAATAGTGCAGGAAGCAGCGGTGGTAGCGTGCCCCAGGTGCTTAAAAAAGCTACATGACACGGGTGTTCGTTTGTTTTTTAACATCTCACAAAACTCTGGAAAGTCCCAGGGCACAGCACAATGCGTGTAAAATTAGCCCTTGACGATCTCGTGGATGCAAGAGCCGCGCTGATGTGTTACGTGAAGATATTAAAACACGCGGCACATTCGTGGCCTCTGTGATATGATCTCCGTACTGCCCGTGAACGCACTGAGTTGTTGAAGAAGCGAACCGTGATAATTATGGAAATGCCATCGTTTAACCATGATAGCCTTCTTGAATCAAAACCGGCCAATTCTTAAATATGCAATGGAGTTCATATTTACCAATTCCATCTTCTTGGTTCTTTCGGTAAAGTCACGTAGAATGGAAATAATAAAATAATAAAAATAAAACATTATTAAATATTTTTATATTATATTATTTTTTGTTATGTTTTATTTTTATTATTTTATTATTTCCATTCTACGTGACTTTACCGAAAGAACCAAGAAGATGAATCCCTGCAGTCACGAACGCTTTAAATCGAAATGTAACCAATTCCATGTTTTTTTTTTAAACAAAATGATGTATGAATTAGACAAACAATAGGTGATTAAGGTTCAGATTATATGAAAAAGTGAACCCCTGGTTTCATTAGGCCAATCAAGGAAACAATTAGAATCAGGTGTTTAAATATAATTAGGTAGATCATCAGGGGTGAGTTGGGAAGGCCCCACACCGTATAAAGACCAGAAGCGTTGTGAGTTTGGTCTTCAGCATAAAGGTATGTGGAAATAAGCCATGAACACGATAAAAAAATAAATCTCTGAGGATCTCAGAAAAATTATTATTGATGCTCCTAAGTCCGGAATGGGTGCAAAACCATTTCTAAGAATTTGGAGTTCCACCAATCCACTGTCAGACAGATAGTGGGCTATTCCCTCAGCCTTCCCCCGCGGCCTTGTGAGCCACTTCCCTCGACCTTGTGAGCCACTTCCCTCGGCCTTGTGAGCCACTTCCCTCGGCCTTGTGAGCCAATTTCTTCGACCTTGTGGGCCACTTCCCTCGACCTTGTGAGCCACTTTCCTCGGCCTTGTGGGCCACTTTCCTCGGCCTTGTGAGCCACTTTCCTCGACCTTGTGAGCCACTTTTCTCGACCTTGTGAGCCACTTCCCTCGGCCTTGTGGGCCACTTTCCTCGACCTTGTGAGCCACTTTCCTCGGCCTTGTGAGCCACTTTCCTCGGCCTTGTGAGCCACTTTCTTCGACCTTGTGAGCCACTTCCCTCGGCCTTGTGAGCCACTTTCCTCGGCCTTGTGAGCCAATTTCCTGGACCTTGTGGGCCACTTTCCTCGGCCTTGTGGGACACTTTCCTCGACCTTGTGAGCCACTTTCCTCGGCCTTGTGAGCCACTTTCCTCGGCCTTGTGAGCCACTTTCCTCGACCTTGTGGGCCACTTTCCTCGGCCTTGTGGGCCACTTCCCTCGGCCTTGTGAGCCACTTTCCTCGGCCTTGTGGGACACTTTCCTCGGCCTTGTGAGCCACTTTCTTCGACCTTGTGGGACACTTCCCGCGACCTTGTGAGCCACTTTCCTCGGCCTTGTGAGCCACTTTCCTCGGCCTTGTGAGCCACTTCCCTCGGCCTTGTGAGCCACTTTCCTCGGCCTTGTGAGCCACTTTCCTCGGCCTTGTGAGCCACTTTCCTCGGCCTTGTGAGCCACTTTCCTCGACCTTGTGGGCCACTTTCCTCGGCCTTGTGAGCCACTTTCTTCGACCTTGTGGGCCACTTTCCTCGGTCTTGTGAGCCACTTTCCTCGGCCTTGTGAGCCACTTTCCTCGACCTTGTGGGCCACTTTCCTCGGCCTTGTGAGCCACTTCCCTCGACCTTGTGAGCCACTTCCCTCGGCCTTGTGAGCCACTTCCCTCGGCCTTGTGAGCCAATTTCCTCGACCTTGTGGGCCACTTCCCTCGACCTTGTGAGCCACTTTCCTCGGCCTTGTGGGCCACTTTCCTCGGCCTTGTGAGCCACTTTCCTCGACCTTGTGAGCCACTTTTCTCGACCTTGTGAGCCACTTCCCTCGGCCTTGTGGGCCACTTTCCTCGACCTTGTGAGCCACTTTCCTCGCCTTGTGAGCCACTTTCCTCGGCCTTGTGAGCCACTTTCTTCGACCTTGTGAGCCACTTCCCTCGGCCTTGTGAGCCACTTTCCTCGGCCTTGTGAGCCAATTTCCTGGACCTTGTGGGCCACTTTCTTCGGCCTTGTGGGACACTTTCCTCGACCTTGTGAGCCACTTTCCTCGGCCTTGTGAGCCACTTTCCTCGGCCTTGTGAGCAACTTTCCTCGACCTTGTGGGCCACTTTCCTCGGCCTTGTGGACCACTTCCCTCGGCCTTGTGAGCCACTTTCCTCGGCCTTGTGAGCCACTTTCCTCGGCCTTGTGGGACACTTTCCTCGGCCTTGTGAGCCACTTTCTTCGACCTTGTGGGACACTTCCCGCGACCTTGTGAGCCACTTTCCTCGGCCTTGTGAGCCACTTTCCTCGGCCTTGTGAGCCACTTCCCTCGGCCTTGTGAGCCACTTTCCTCGGCCTTGTGAGCCACTTTCCTCGGCCTTGTGAGCCACTTTCCTCGGCCTTGTGAGCCACTTTCCTCGACCTTGTGGGCCACTTTCCTCGGCCTTGTGAGCCACTTTCTTCGACCTTGTGGGCCACTTTCCTCGGTCTTGTGAGCCACTTTCCTCGGCCTTGTGAGCCACTTTCCTCGACCTTGTGGGCCACTTTCCTCGGCCTTGTGAGCCACTTTCTTCGACCTTGTGAGCCACTTTCTTCGACCTTGTGGGCCACTTTCCTCGGCCTTGTGAGCCACTTTCCTCGACCTTGTGGGCCACTTTCCTCGGCCTTGTGAGCCACTTTCCTCGGCCTTGTGGGACACTTTCCTCGGCCTTGTGAGCCACTTTCCTCGACCTTGTGGGCCACTTTCCTCGACCTTGTGAGCCACTTTTCTCGGCCTTGTGAGCCACTTTTCTAGGCCTTGTGTGCCACTTTCCTCGACCTTGTGGGCCACTTTTCTCGACCTTGTGGGACACTTTCCTCGGCCTTGTGAGCCACTTTCCTCGGCCTTGTGGGCCACTTCCCTCGGCCTTGTGAGCCACTTTCCTCGGCCTTGTGAGTCACTTTCCTCGGCCTTGTGGGACACTTTCCTCGGCCTTGTGGGCCACTTTCCTCGACCTTGTGAGCCACTTTCCTCGGCCTTGTGGGACACTTTCTTCGGCCTTGTGAGCCACTTTCCTCGACCTTGTGGGCCACTTTCCTCGGCCTTGTGGGACACTTTCCTCGGCCTTGTGGGACACTTTCCTCGGCCTTGTGAGCCACTTTCCTCGACCTTGTGGGCCACTTTCCTCGACCTTGTGAGCCACTTTCCTCGGCCTTGTGAGCCACTTTTCTCGGCCTTGTGAGCCACTTTCCTCGACCTTGTGGGCCACTTTCCTCGGCCTTGTGAGCCACTTTCCTCGGCCTTGTGAGCCACTTTTCTCGGCCTTGTGAGCCACTTTCCTCGACCTTGTGGGCCACTTTCCTCAGCCTTGTGGGACACTTTCCTCGGCCTTGTGAGCCACTTCCCTCGGCCTTGTGGGCCACTTCCCTCGGCCTTGTGGGCCACTTTCCTCGGCCTTTTGGGCCACTTTCCTCGGCCTTGTGGGTCACTTCCCGCGACCTTTTGAGCCACTTTCCTCGGCCTTGTGAGCCACTTCCCTCGGCCTTGTGAGCCACTTTCCTCGACCTTGTGGACCAATTCTCCAGACTTTTAGGGTCACAAGAACCAAGAAGATGAATCCCTGCAGTCACGAAAGCTTTAAATCGAAATTTAACCGCCACTACGGGGTGGGATTCCACAAAACTTTAAAATCCTTCAACAAACTCCGGGATAAGAAGGCTCAGCTAATCGAGTCTCTCACCTTTCTGAAAAGATGCCGCGACTCTAGGGTAATACCAATCGCATTTACACTAACCTCTGCTGCTGTAACTTCTTCTCCTCTTGATATGCAAATTTCTTTGTCAAGGCGCCCTTCCCCCTCCAACCCAGCTTAAATATACGCTGCCAAGCTTGGTGGTGCTCATTCAGACGCTGTCTTTCCGACAGACCTGTTCTTCACCTGAGGATGGCTGCTTGCGTTGTGGCCGAAACGTCGTGAGAATTGTATTTTATTATGTTTTATTTTCATTATTTTATTATTTCCCTTCTACGTGACTTTACCGAAAGAACAAAGAAGATACATTCCAGCAATTGCTCACTCCACCCACTGCTGGCGAAAGGCCTCTACTCGAGCGAGATCTGGAGATTCCCTCGAGAGGGCATTTGGCCTTCTCTTCCACGCTGGCCACACGGTGGAGCGGGAGCAGGCCACATTGTACCCCACCCGAAAGATTGGATTTGCCAATCGACGGCTGACTTGCACCTGTGGCGTCCATCGTGACACTTGGTGGGTGGACAGAGGTTGGGGCGATCTATTGAAGGTTGCCCCCCACTGCGTCCACTGCCGCTCGGGCTCGTGGAAGCGGCGGCCTCTGGGTTGCAGGCGCAGAGTGATCACCGTAACACCACGTTGGCATCATCCCAGAAACAAAACATGCTTGCGGTTTTTTACATTTTCACGTTTTTTGTTTTACACACGGGAAATGTGCTGCCAATTGGTCCTTCGGCCTCTCTTTGGCTGATCGCACGCAGAGTTCACGATGTACTCTATCCATCTATTTAAAAAAATGTACCAGGTAAGGCCCACTAAGCTATACAGCTCTTTTTCCAGAAGCGACTTGGCTATCACAAATGGTAGCTCAACGAAGTGGCTGATCGTCACGTGCACATTTATAACAGCCAAATCCTCTATACGCGTGATGTTGATTATACATGTGGGGGGAGGGAGGGGGGGGAGAAAAATCCATACGACTACGGGAAGAGAGACACACACGCAAACTCCAAATATACAGCAGCAGGCGATAGGGTCGGGATCGAACCCGTGACCTCCTGTACACCAGGCGAGCTGGTTAACATCTCCCAGCCACCGTGGCGCCCTTATCCATCCACTCGCTGTGTTGCAATCACTGAGGAGGCTCACCGCCGAGTGACCCACCTGTTGGTTGGCAGTGACACCATCACGAGCCCGTGGAGCGCTCTCCAACCTCAAAACTCCCACGGGGTGCGGATATTGAACCGTCGCTGGCGAGGAGACGCTCAGGGGAGTCGCGGCCCCAGGTGAGGAGCGCCATCGCGGCTGCGGATTCATGTTTTGGGTCGCTCTGGAAATCCCCCCCCGGGTGCGAAGTTGGTGAAACAATGCTCTGGTGGCACGGGGAAGTGATATCCGAGACGCATTTTTATTTTACGTGCAAAAAAACATGCGCCGCGGAGTTAATCGTGCCTGCATTGGTATGCGCCCTGGGGCGGGTATCTGCTGCACGCCACCTCGAAGGGCGGGCGGTGTTCGTGAGAGGGTGCGCGAATTCGTAGCGTGGCTCCAGGCAGGCTCAAGTTAGGGGCCGTATGAAAGGGACGATAATAAAAATCTATTTTACGTGGGCAGGGATTAGGGGGCCCCCACAGCCAAAACGCTGCACCGGGCGCCCCCCCCCCCCTATGCCACGTTTCTCTCCACGCTTCTGTCTACCGCGACGTTCATCCCGAGGCGGCAGGGCCGCTCCTCCACTCCGTGTTGCTGTCACGCCAGCGAGGTTGGCGAGGCCAGCGAGGTTGGCGAGGCCAGCGAGGTTGGCGAGGCCAGCGAGGTTGGCGAGTTTAGTGAGACTGGCGAGACCTGCACGCAGTCGGCTCAAAGGCGCTCCTCGTCGTGATTCGCTCCCGCGCCCCCCGGCGTGCATTCGCCTTCGTCCACACTGCAATGTGTTGTTGTCGCCATGGCAGTGATTGAGGCTCCCTACTCCTCCTCCTCGTGACATCTGCAGCGCACCTGCAGAGGCGAGCCGGTTCGAGGGACACAGGATTGTTCGCCTTGGGGGAACGTGTCAGTTAGCAATAGGGGTTCACTCAGGCTGCGGGCTGCTATGAATGTCCGCGTTTTTTTCAGTTAAATTTATTAGGTTTAGCCCTGTGAGCCATTCGGCTCTTGAATCGGGTGCAACCGCAACAAACAAAACACAAAAACATGAACAAGAAACATCTTAAATTGAATATGTGACTACGTGCAAACAGAAAAGACAGCAAAATATTGCAAAAAAGCACCGTACACCAACGCTGTGTGCAAAAATCCCAGTGGGATGCAAGTCAAACAACAACAACAACCACAAGCCAACTTATATTAAGGCCACCAGTCTAACTCCGTACTACAACAAACAAACATGGCCAAACCAATAAAACTTTTCGAAATCACCAAATATAATAATCACCAAATATAATAATCACCAAATATAACGTAATAAGCCGCTGCGTTGAGCTGTTGTTTTTGATAGCCAGGGGTCGCTTCTGGAAGAAAAAAAGCTCTGTAGCCCAGTGTGCCTTACCTGGTAAAGAAAATTGTTTGAAATAGATTATATGACATGCCCCTCTCGTATTATATGACTTGCCCCTCCCGTGTATATTATATGACATGCCCCTCCCACAATGGTAGCAGCAGCAGCCCGAAATCGATTTAAAAAAAATCGTGGTTGCTGACACCTGGGGTAACCTGTCACGGCATGGCGCTCACGTGACCGAGACGCTCACTGGTAGACTCAGGACCAGCCCAGCGTGTGGACACTGGAGCCGGCTTCAACTGCCCAGTAGCAGCGTCCTTCACGAACATCCTCCACACAGGCTAATCTTGACCCCGCTGGTACCGGTCATCGGTAAATCCACTCAGCTAAACATCCTTTCGTACCACATCAGCTTATTCTCTTCTCTAGCCCGTGCCGTGCCCGTTGAGCCCCCGCTATCAGACTTGAAGTGGCTGGGCATGGGGGTTACTTAGCCCAGCCAACGCAGCCTCGCCTGCCAGATGAGTTCACTAAGGGGTATGTGTCCAGATTGTGTTAATTTGTACGTGCCTCACACAATCCAGTCTGCTTAAATCCAGGGTGGATTGTAGGCAAGCCAACTTGAATGTTTCAAACCGTCGTAGATGTTTATTTGTTCATAAGCAGCAAATCCCAGGAGTGGAAACTATTCTACTCTCTCCACAGCTGCCCCATCCACAAACACAGTGAGGCAGTCATCCACACGAGTCAAGCCCTGGTTGAATGAGTGCCTCGTGCAGTGTGCAAACATCGGCATTGGAGAGCTGCATTGAGTTCAAAATAACTCACAAACACCTTGTTGTGAACGAC
Organism: Lampetra planeri; assembly: GCF_965212315.1. NCBI lineage: Eukaryota > Metazoa > Chordata > Hyperoartia > Petromyzontiformes > Petromyzontidae > Lampetra > Lampetra planeri. The sequence continues at coordinate 10,915,234 of NC_136137.1, read as the reverse complement.
CCAACGCAACAAATCCCTGGGTTTGCTCTTCCATGAAGCTCATAGCCCACACTAAATCGCATACACCGCACAAACCATGGCAGCAGATGCGGATACCTGATTGACAAATGGAAAATTAAAAACTCTCCAGTCGTGTGCGACCATGGTCATCCAGAACAGAGCGTACAACGCGTGACGACGCTATGCCACGATCCACAAACACGGAGGAGGCATCACAGCGGCGATACCACTACTCCGTTGGCTTGACCACCTGAACGTGCAATTTGTAAGTCGCTGGTCTGCATCTCCACGCCGGCCGTACGACAAGAAGGCGCGTTGGGGAGACAAGGGCGGAGATGTCACCACAAACAGCAAGCTGCGCCCACGAATGCGCCGTCTCTGATCACCGCTTCGCGTGTTGTAGGCCGCGTGTCTTCGCAGAAAAATGCCATCACAAGAGTGATGGATGGAAAGGCGCCCGGCTGGTTGACGTTAAGCGGAGCCCACGAAGCCCATGGTAATTGGTTCGGTAATAGTGAGCAAGCAAGACGGTAATTTATTTGCAGGAAAATAAATGCTGACTTATATTACAATTTATTGCCACATTTATCGCGTATTAGTCTATCCTCTTAGGCATCAGTCGCGCGCTGTAAAGCAACATTTACCCGTGAATTGAGGACCCACGTGTAGCGAATACGGAACATCTCCTGCGAGCGAGTCGGGCGCCACGGTGGCGAGACGTTAACTCTCTCACCTCGTATGCAGGAGGTTATACTGATAGGAACCACCTGGTTGCACCAGCCCACAGGGGATTATTGTGTCCGTCCGTCGTGCATCAAAAAATGGGAGGGGTGGGGCTGGGTGGAGAGGGGAGGGTGGGGGGGCTGGGTGGGGAGGGGCTGGGTGGGGAGGGGACGGTGGGGAGGGGCTGGGTGGGGAGGGGGGGATTTGTGGGGCTGGGTGGGGAGGGGCTGGTCACCCCGTGGTGTCCTTATAAAACTCAACGTTTAACCTACTCACGCCGGCTTGTGCCCGCCCTCACAGTCGGCCATATTTGCGGAATACACCACGCCGCCGTTGACCCTGGCCATTGACCGAGCAACCCAACGTTCCTACCAGCTCCCTCCGCAGGAATGTGTTGGGTTCGATCCCGACCCTGACGCCTGCTGTTTCTTTGGAGTTTGCGGTGTCTCTCTCTCTCTCCCCGTGGTCGCGTGGATTTTTCCCCGGGTCTTCAGGTTTTCCCCTCCAGATTTTAGAAGCACGCGTTTAGAAAATGTGACTGTTGTAAATGTCCACGTGACAAGCCACTTGGTCGAGCTAAAATTTGTGGCCAGGTCGCTTCTGAAAAAGAGCTACAGAGCTTAGTGGACCTTGCTTGATGAAATGTTAAAATAGTTTAGTTTAAAACAGTTTGTTAGTTTTAACACAAACACCAAGCTATTGTAAATACATGGGCGCGCTCTCCTTTTTCATTGCTGACCTGTTCCGTGGGGGGAGCACATGTAAACGAGATCAGGTAAGAGAGAGAGCACAGGTATGTTGGAGCACAGGTAAGGGAGTGCACAGGTAAATTCACTGCGGGTAGCGGGTCTCTGCGGCGCTTTTAGTGCCGCATTAAACGCGCCTTGTCCTTCATCCAGCAGTCGCTCCATTGCAGCAGAGTCCCGCATTGGAATGTGTTAATCCCATGAATGATTATTCGCGCAGACTAATCATTGGCGCCCTTTGTGGTTGAAATAAGTAACGGTAACTAAGCAGCGCGTGCGCTTCCTCCTTCACGCCGCCGCCGCTGTCCCAGCGTCCTTTCACTAAAAACCACAGCGGGTTGACAACCTGCGGCTCTCGAGCCGCATGCGGTGCCTCTTTAAGGGCTGCAGTGCGGCTCTTGAGATTCGGACAAAACTGGTTGCCGACCGCTGACCATGGAAGTCAAGTTCATGGAAATCAAGTTTACCATGGAAATCAAATTTACCATGGAAATCCGGTTTACCATGTAGGTCCAGTTTACCATGGAAATCAAGTTGACCATGGAAATCCAGTTTACCGTGGAAGTCCAGTTTACCGTGGAAGTCCAGTTTACCGTGGAAGTCCAGTTTACCATGGAAGTCCAGTTTACCGTGGAATTCGAGTTTACCATGGAAGTCCAGTTTACCATGGGCAGGGACCGGCAACCCTCTGGAAGGACTGCTTCGTGTCGCCGTTTGTTCAGGACCCCACCACCGTCTCGTACTCACCACCACTGTGGCATTGCGGTTCATTAAATGTTCATTTTTTTACCGAATTAAAAAACATGGCTCTTCTTGTTGTTTTGGCTGCAGACCCCTGACCTAATTCGACTCTCCGTGCTGCTGTTGTTATTGCTGTTGTTGCTGTTGTTGCTGTTATTGCTGCTGTTGTTGTTGCTGTTGCTGTTGTTGCTGTTGTTGTTGTTGCTGCTATTGTGTTTTGCTGTTATTGTTGATTTTGTTGTTGCTGCTGTTGTTGTTGCTGCTCCTGCTGTTGTTGTTGCAGACGTCCCGGCACCCGTCACGGCCGAGCGCGAGTGCACGCAGCCCGGCAGCAAAGTCCGAGCCGGTGTCGACTGGCAGTGCCTTATCAGTAGAGTCGGCATTGCTCAAACCACAGTAGCTCTTAGATACAGGTCCTGGTTCCACCGTGGCGAGATGTTAGCTACCTCGCCTGGTATGCAGGAGGTCGTGTGTTCGATCCCGACCCTGACGCCTGCTGCTGAATATTTTGAGTTTGCGTGTCTTTCTCTTTCTCTGTGGTTGTGTGGATTTTTCTCCTGGTTCTCAGGGTCCTCCGGTTTCACATTTAGTATCAACATCACGCGCTTTTGAGTATTTGGCTACTACATGATAACCAGCCGCTTCGTTGAGCAATGATGTGATTTGTGGCCTGGTCGCTTCTGAAAAAGGGAGCTATATTGCTCAGTGTGTCTGACTTGATCAAATAAACACTTTAGTTTATTATGAATGATCGATGGGCTACACGTGGGGGTGCAGTGGTGTTGCGCACGCGACACGCCACACAGAGGTGACCGGCTCGACCTCCCGTCGCGGGAGATGCAAGCGTCTGAACCCACCGAAAGAACCAAAGAGTAATTCCTGCAGTCACGAAAGCTCCAAATTAAAGTTTGTCTGAACCCACTCCCCATCCACACCGCCTCTCTCTCCACCCAGAAAGACTAAACGGCTTCACCAGTCCCGTGGGGGTGGGGTAAAGTGTGGGTAACGGTCCTCCCACCTCTTCTTCCAACACATCCGATCGGCGTGGAAGAGTAGGCCAAATGCCCCCGGAGCTCGCCGCGAGCGGGAGGGCCCTTTCCGTCTGCGGTGGCGCGAGCGCGACATTGCAAGGGCTGCGCCTTGTGCTACACGCACCTCGTACCCCCACCAGGGCAGGCTCCGATCGAACCAGGTCAGAATCGGAATCGTTATTCATCGTGGAGGAAGCCGATGCGCTTCGCAGCTCTTTGTTTTCGCAGATGTCCAGTAAGGGCGTTGCGGGCCAGCGAGTGACATCGACAATCGATGCGAGTGCGAGACAGAGAGAGAAGATCAGGCAAGTCGCCGGTGCTTTGCGGACGGCAAGTTTTGGGAACCCGCTGCCGCTGTTCAACCGCGTCGCTAAGCCTCCATCACATTTGTATTGAATCGTACGTGAAATAACAAAACGGCGTCTAAATATGTTGTGTACTTACGATGATGGCCAAAGAGCAACTCAATAAACAAGCAGACACGCGCCCCCTTCCTTTCTTCTCATCTCTCTCCCTCCACGAAAGCAACATTCCTCATCAGTTTAACACGGAGCAGGCTTTCGCGACCAATCAGTTTAACACGTAGGCTTTCGCGACCAATATTATTCATAATAAACGTTTTTGGGTCAGATCGCGTTATTTATTAATGTGTCGCGACCCTCCACCGCCCGACACGGCCAATCAGTAATAGTTCACTACTTTAGCCCACCGGTGTGTTGAAGAGTCAATCAACATCATTTACAATTTTTTTTTTAGTTCGACGTTTCGCTGGTAATTACATCCAGCATCATCGGGCAATTCGCCAGAATGGTGAAGCCCTCCACTTGCTCCCGGTCTTAGATAGAGCAGCAGTAGGGTGACGTCATCATTTAACCCAAGCAGGAGCAGTGATTTGAGGCAGAGAGGGGGTATTGTAATTATATAATCGATTGGTAATCATTCAATTGTTTTTAATTAGTATTTGTTTCCCCTATATGGAATTATAATTGTAATATATTTTATTTATTTAATAATACGCTTCCAGGCCGCACTCAGCCTGTAGCTGTCAGAGCGATTACAGTTATTTGTATTTCTCTCAGTTTCAATGGATTCTCTCATTAGTCTTGGTCAGTAATAATTCGTTTTAAACAACACTTCAACGTTATCAAAATCAATTAGTTTGTGCTTGTTGGCAAGCATGTTCCGCCACTGCCGACAGTTGTGTTTGAGATAATTGAATATTCATTTGCTCTTCTTTTAGTCTTACGCTGATGTTACGTCCCGTCTGACCAATATAGCATCTGCCACGTAAACAATTAATCCGATATACACCTTCTGTTGATAATTTAGGTAATTCGTCTTTAGTGCAAGATACTAGTTTTTGAATTTTGTGTACTGTACCAAATCTGACTTTAATGTTTTGCTTTTGCAAAACACGGGCTAAAATGTCTACTCCTGTGATATATGATATTTTGATGGTTTTAACAATCTGATCGCTTTCAGCAGTGTTGCTTTGCGTTCGTGATTTGGCATTCAGTGCTCTGTTAATTTGAGCATTATTGTATCCATTCTGTTGTAGTGCTTCTTTAACATGTTTAATCTCTCTCACTAGACTTTCATCACTTGCCACTATTTTATCCCGATGAGCGTCTTGATGAGACAGGATTTCTGAGCTGGGTGATGATGTGAATCTGCATTCAGATAGACATCAGTGTGCGTTCTCTTTCTGTAAACGCTGTGTGTTATTTTGCCATTTAGACCATGTCCAAGCTAAATATCTAGGAATGGGAATGTGTTATTCACCTCCATTTCCATGGTGAACTGAATGGCCGGGTTTTGTGCATTGAGATGATTTAGAAAATCATTAAGTGTATCTTTACCATGTGGCCAGACAAGCAAAGTGTCATCAACATATCTAAACCAAAAAGATGATTTTAATGTACTCGAGGCAAGTGCTCTTGTTTCAAGGTTTTCCTTGTACAGATTTGCTATAGCTGGACGCATCCGCAAGTTTTTGAAACCCAATGCCGCAATCGACACGCGTTGTTCAGCCTCCGCTTGTAAAACACCGGCTGTTAAATTGCAGTCTCCAATTGCGACATTTACAAGAACAAAATATATTCGTACTTATTTTGTGCACTCGCAATGACTTGTGACCCTGGCCACCCTCGGCAACTTAACCGAGGTCCAAAATCCTTGCGAGCCTCTGAGGTTGAGACGCGAGTGGCGGTGGCGGTGGCCGTCTCTGACGATGCACCCTGCACACACACACAGGGTGACGATGCACCCTGCCCCACACACAGGGTGACGATGCACTCTGCACACACACAGGGTGACGATGTGCCCTGCACACACACAGGGTGACGATGCGCCCTGCACACACACAGGGTGACGATGCACCCTGCACACACACAGGGTGACGATGCACCCTGCCCACAGACACAGGGTGACGATGCACTCTGCACACACACAGGGTGACGATGTGCCCTGCACACACACAGAGTGACGATGCACTCTGCACACACACAGGGTGACGATGCACTCTGCCCCACACAGGGTGACGATGCGCCCTGCACACACACAGGGTGACGATGTGCCCTGCACACACACAGGGTGACGATGCACTCTGCACACACACAGGGTGACGATGCGCCCTGCACACACACAGGGTGACGATGCACTCTGCACACACACAGGGTGACGATGCACTCTGCACACACACAGAGTGACGATGCACTCTGCACACACACAGGGTGACGATGCACTCTGCCCCACACAGGGTGACGATGCGCCCTGCACACACACAGGGTGACGATGCACTCTGCTCACACACACAGGGTGACGATGCACTCTGCCCCACACAGGGTGACGATGCGCCCTGCACACACATAGGGTGACGATGTGCCCTGCACACACACAGGGTCACGATGCACTCTGCACACACACAGGGTGACGATGCACTCTGCACACACACAGGGTGACGATGCACTCTGCACACACACAGGGTGACGATGCACTCTGCACACACACAGGGTGACGATGCACCCTGCCCCACACAGGGTGACGACGCGGCCTCTTCGTCTTCTTCGTCTTTCGTATGACTGATGATGTTCGATGCAGAAAAACAATTCCCAATTTGAACATTCGGGTGGGTCTCAAGCCAGCAGATCACCTCGTCCGGGAGCCGGCCGGACTCTACCTCTGCTGTGATGTCTACTTCGTATTTGTGGATGCGGGCATTGCGTCGTTACACGTTGCACTCTGTTCTGGATGACCACAGTCTACTGGAGATGCATCTGCATCTGCCGTGAGTGTGTGCAGTGGATGCCATGCCGGGTAGACCGTGAGCTTCGTGGAAGATCAAACCCAGGGGGGATCACGAATCGCGATGGAAAAAAAACACGCGGCCGCTGCTGCCCTCTGCCGGGCATTTAGCGGATGGCTTCGTGAAGCGCCTCATCGCTGAACGGATCCACAATCATTGACTGTGTCATTGCCGTGTTGTCATTAATTAGCACTGCCGTATTGTTATTTCCGTTTTGTCATTGCCATATTTTCATTTCCGTACTCTCATTGCACTGATTGTCATTGCCGAATTGTCGTTGCATTGATTGTGTCATTGCCGTATTGGCATTGCATTGATTGGTATTGCCGAATTGTCGTTGCATTGATTGGTATTGCCGAATTGTCGTTGCATTGATTGGTATTGCCGTATTGGCATTGCATTGATTGGTGTTGCCGAATTGTCGTTGCATTGATTGGTGTTGCCGTATTGTCGTTGAAACCCAATGTAGGACCCACCTGAAAAAAAGTCACGTGACTTAGAGTGGCTATCCTAACCTAAAACTACGAACTGTTTTAATGTCACCAGGTGAGGCCCACTGAGCTCTTTTTCAGAAGCGACCTGGCTATCGCAAATGATCGCTCAACGAAGTGGCTCATCACGTGGACATTCGTAGCAGCCGAATACTCTAAACGCGTGTTGTCGATTCTAAATGTGGAGGGAAAATCTGGAGGACTCGGAGAATAATCAACACGACCACGTGGAGAGAGACACGCAAATGTACAGCAGGCATCCAGGCGCGGGATCGAACCTATGACCTCTTGTATACCAGACGAGAGAGATACTATTTCGCCACCGTGGCGATACGAATTTATCCGGAATAAATAATTGAATTATTAAAATAAAAATAACTAAATCACGACGTTTCGGAGGCAACACGAGCTTCCGTCATCAGGTGGAACAACCCCAGCAATGTTTTTATTTACTATAGTGGGCAGAGGAAAGAACCAAAGAGTATGGATCCTTGCAGTCACGAAAACTTCAAATCTAGAATAAAGTGAATTATTACTCATAATTGAATGTTTTTGGGTTAGATCGGGTAAATATAAATGTGTCGTTAAACCCATCATCACCCGACACAGCCAATAAGTAAAGTTTGCCACGTAAACTAACATGCAAATGAGTTACTAGTTCAGCACACCGGTTGTGTGTTGGAGAGTAAACTAACAAGTACGACGTTTCGGCTGATGATCCTCATCAGGCGATAGCCAGAATTGTGGAGAAATCCTCCTCCTGTTTCGGACTTAAATCGAGGGGTAAATGTGATGTCGTCACTTGTGAACAAATCAGGTGTGAAGAGCAGAGGGAGGGATGTTAATGTCGTCATGTAACTTACAATGTATATCTATTTTAGTTGGGCTATTCAGAAAAATCCACGCGTCCATGGGGAGAACATGAAAAAACTCCAAATATGCATGCGTCAGGGTCAGGATCGAACCGACGGACCTCCTGCATACCAGGCGAGGGGAGATAACATCTCGCCACCGGAGCGAGATGTTAGTCATCCTGGACAAACTGAGTGAAGAGTTGCTCTCAAATTATTCTCGTCGCATTAAACGTCACGCTATCTTTCCATACAAAGTTCAAGACGTCATCGTGGCCAGAGGCGTGGACGGCACCACGCCTCCTCATTGGCTGAGGCGTCCGACGCCGCGCCAGACGGCGCCGCTGCTGCACGGGAGGTGACGCAGTCGCCTCCACCAACGCGCCCCATCACTGTCCCGCAATGTGCCCTGACGCCTGCTCTTCCCCACGGTCGCCTGACTCATCGTGACCCGCTCCGGTGGCCATCTCGGCAATGTGCCCAGTCCTGCGCACACAAACTGCTTTTTTTGTAATGTTTAATGTGTGTTGCTTTTTCTTCCCCCCCCCCCACACACCTCCAATGAGCACGATTGGCTACGTAGGGTGCGAAAGAAGTTTAACATTACATACATGTGTAGTGACGCAGAACGAGACAGTCATACTTGGAGGCACTTCTTTATTAAACAGGGATATATACACACCCTACGTGGCTGCACACTTTTATAACTAAGACCGTCTATTGTCGGCGGCACTACTTAGTTAGAATAGCTGGTAGGCTGTCTGACTAAGAGCACTCCGGGATGGTGAAGACGGAGACGATGACGAGGAGATGGCGACGATAACGAGATGGTGACGATGATGATCTTGAACAGCACGACGGGGATTCCACTTTCAGCAACAGCCCCGAGCTCCCGCTCAGAGCCCCCTCTTATACTCCCAGCTTGGCCTTGCTCCGCCTCGGCCACGCCCCCTTTCTGGAACCTACCCACGGGTTCCTGGGGCTTCCCGATGGGCCCCTTCTGTGACCTTTCCCCTGGATGTCCCCCTCTTGTATATATACCATGGCCTGCTGATGCAAGTACTGCCGTACACCGCCAGCAGCCAGCGCTATACCACTACACATGTGTTTGTATGTGGAACTTACCTGTGTATGTGTAGTGGGTTCCACGGGGGCACACACTTGGTCTGGGCGGCACCACGTTCATTATATGGCCCTAAGCGGGCTACTATTTAAGACAACACTGTTAACTTAACCCCGACAGGGTAACTACTAAATAAGACCCCTATCAGGGCAATTACATAACCGTGCCAGGCAGTCACGTATTGCCTGGCCCACTAATCCGAGCGTGATGATCGAAGACCGAAGCGACGTGGCTCGAGGGGATGATTCTAGAAGACAGCCCAGATCGCTCTCGGGACTCGGCTTTTATGCTCCTCAGCGTGACCTGGCCCCGCCCCCTTCTGGATCTTACTAGAAGCCCGAGGACCCTATACCACGTGTCTCATTACCTCTTCTGTCCGGTCTCGTGCCCTCCCGGGTTCACCGAGACTGTTACGTCCTTAACCGCCCTCTCTCTGTGACCAGAACAATGCCCCCTAGGGTTCCCTTCCATGCCATCCACACTGTGGCTCCAGAGAGAGGCTTTGACACGCACACTTCCACTCTGCTCTCAGTGGCTGGCGCTACACCATAGTGACTCACTATACGTCACTACACATGTATGTATATTGAACTCCTTTAGCACCGTGTCTGTTGAACTTCTTTTGCACCGTGTATGTATGTTCAACTTACATGTGCATGTATGTTGAAAGTACAACAAACTATACGCGAAAAAGCAGTTTTAAAGAAATGAGTTTTCCATCCAGATTGTTTTCCTTCCCCCGCACCTCCGATTAGCGCGGTTTGCTACGCAAGGTGCGAAATAAGTTCACCAAACAAACACACGCACGCCTCACCTGCCGCATTCCCATCAGGGTTGCCGCATTGCTTCGACTGTATTTTGGACTTTTCGTACAATACTGCGCCAACTTTAAACGGCGATGTTGAACAGAGTCGCACGCGCAAGCCCTATTGTCGATCCACTGCTGGATGAGCGCCTCAAACGCAGCTCGGGCCGTGGAATTTGCCTGCACGGACATCCGTACACGTCAAATAAATAAATATAGACAACTTTAAAAAAATATAGACAACACGTTCTACTTAATTAAATATACTTTTTAATAAATCAGATTGCAGCGCCACATTAAATACGCAAATACGCACTACAATGACAATAGTTTAAAGCGATTGGAAGCATGTTTTATTTTTTGGGGGGTGGGGCAGAGCTTTGTGACGTCACATTTGAGGGGGGGGGGGGGTCTGACTTTTTGTGACGCCGTGTGACGACGACGGGGGGGGGGGCTCAAAAATTGTCCAAAATCGCGTGACGTCATTTATGGACGGCCCCTTTTCGGGTGGTTCGATCAGTGCTGAAGACGCCTTGACGAGAGCAGTCAAACCCCGAGCAGGACTCGCGTTGTGTGCGCCACGGGAGGGGCCCTCAATAAATCCCTGCCGAGTAGCAGCGCCGAGTGGCCGCTTGCCGTTTGAAGACGGAATCAAGAACCCATTCCGAGGCAGCAGCCAACACAATGGCGTGATTCTCTCCAACATGCTACGTTCCTGTCCGTCTGCGCGCACAAAAAATAACAACAACAACGGAGCGACGTGGTGATACGCGAAGGTCGATTTCTCTTCACTTGTTTATGAGCTGCGTCTTCATTCACAAACGGCATGGGTGATCAAACAGCGTTAGCGGCTGCATTCGTCAAATTGTTAACTACCTCGCCTGGTATGCTGCAGGTCGTGGGTTCGATCCCGACCCTGACGCCTGCTGCTGTACAACTTGAAGTTTGCGTGTCTCTCTCTCGCTCCCCGTGGTCGCGTGGATTTTTCTCCTGGTCCTCCGGTTTTCCGCTCCATATTTATAATAAACAGGCGCTGAGATTCCACGTGATAAGCCACTTCGTCGACCTATCGATTGTGATAGCAAGGTCGCTTCTGAAGAAATAGCTCCATAACGCAGTGGGCCTGACCTGGTAAAATACAAATTACATTTTTTACTTAAAACTTTCGTGACTGCAGGAATTCGTATTCTTTGGTTATTTCGGTAAAGTCACGTGGACAGAAAAAAATATAAAGATAAAAATGAAAAACCACGACGTTTTGATCGCAACATAAGCGGTCGTGATCAGGAAAAAACGTCGTGGTTTTATTTTAGATTTTAATTATTTTTTTATTCACTTTATTTTTTAGTACGATTTTTCTATCTCCGTGACTTGATCGAAAGAACCAAAGGACGTACATACAACGTAGTTGAGAGCTTTAACAGCGCCGCTCTGTGAGTCTCGCTGCTCGGCGCCGCCATGGGTCTGGACCAGGGTTCGACAACGTGCGGCTCCCGAGCCGCATGCGGCTCTTTAATGAGCCGCCTCGCAACGTAAACATCATCTAGTAACGGCCACCGCCGTCTCGTATTCACAGGCGTTGCGGCTCTTGAAATCTTGAAGTTTTGTTACTGAATTCTAAAAAAAACGGCACCTCTTGTTAGTTTGAACGCAGAGTCGCGGCATGTGGCGTTCCCCCTCCGATGAGCACGGTCGGCTACGTACGGTGCGAAAGAAGTTCAACATACGCACGTGCACACCGCGACGTGGACACTTCGAACTCGGGTGCGGTGGAGCCCGAAGCTGCGGCCCGCCGCGAAAGTGACGCGTTCGCGACGACGATTCGGAGGAGATTTCAAGCGTGATGGAGTCACAGCGCTGGGTACGATGATGGCTCGCGCCGCCACGTGAGTCGGCACATCTACCCACGCTGGGCACACCGCGTGAGGTCGCGCGACTGTCGCTTTCAAAGTTGACATTTTCAAAGCCTCGGAGCTGCAATTCAGCCGAATTGCGCGAGAGCCGATTAGTGCCACGAGGCCAGAGTCCGTGCGGCCACAGTGGCGGCCAGGCCTGAGGACACCAACTCACATCCGGGCTGAACGGGAGCCGGCTGACAACCCCGGACTCAAACCCAGCAGCATCGATGTCCAGGCTCAGTGTCTCTGACCCCCCCTCCCCCGCGAGCCCCCACCCCCCACCACTTTGTTTCCACTTCTGCTGCTCGTTCGTGGTGGTCACCCCGTGGTGTGCCCTGGGGGGGCTACCGGTGGGGGCCCGTGGGACGAGTCCCACAATCAGCGCGCGCCGCCTCAATGTATGTTTGCACGGCATGTCTGGTTAGTCTGTGTGTGTGTGGTGTGTGTGGTGTGTGTGGTGTTTGTGGTGTGTGTACGTGTGTGGTGTGTGTGTGGTGTCTGTACGTGTGTGTGTGTGGTGTGTGTGGTGTGTGTGGTGTGTGTGTGTGGTGTGTGTGTGTGTGATGTGTGTGTGGTGTGTGTGTGGTGTGTGTGTGGTGTGTGTGGTGTGTGTGTACGTGTGTGTGTACGTGTGTGTGTGGTGTGTGTATGTGGTGTGTGTGTGGTGTGTGTGGTGTGTGTGTACGTGTGTGTGTACGTGTGTGTGTGTGGTGTGTGTATGTTGGACTTCTTTCGCACCACCGTACGAAGCCAACTGCGCTAATCGGAGGTGCGGTGGAAGGTCTATGGATCTCTGTGTGAGTCTATATATCTCTTTGCGAGTCTATGGGTCTCTGTGTGAGTCTATGGGTCTTTGTGTGAGTCTGTGGGTCTCTGTGTGAGTCGATGTGTCTCTGTGTGAGTCTATGCGTTTTTGTGTGAGTCTATGGATCTCTGTGTGAGTCTATGGGTCTCTGTGTGAGTCTATGGATCTCTGTGTGAGTCTATAGATCTCTTTGCGAGTCTATGGGTCTCTGTGTGAGTCTATGGGTCTTTGTGTGAGTCTGTGGGTCTCTGTGTGAGTCGATGTGTCTCTGTGTGAGTCTATGCGTTTTTGTGTGAGTCTATGGATCTCTGTGTGAGTCTATGGGTCTATGTGTGAGTCTATGGATCTCTGTGTGAGTCTATAGATCTCTTTGTGAGTCTATGGGTCTCTGTGTGAGTCTATGGCTCTCTGTGTGAGTCGATGTGTCTCTGTGTGAGTCTATGGGTCTTTGTGTGAGTCTATGGGTGTCTGTGTGAGTCTATGGTTCTCTGTGTGAGTCTATGGCTCTCTGTGTGAGTTATGGCTCTCTGTGTGAGTCTATAGATCTCTTTGTGAGTCTATGGATCTCGATGTGAGTCTATGGCTCTCTGTGTGAGTCGATGTGTCTCTGTGTGAGTCTATGGGTCTCTGTGAGTCTATGGATTTCTGTGTGAGTCTATGGCTCTCTGTGTGAGTCTATGGCTCTCTGTGTGAGTTATGGCTCTCTGTGTGAGTCTATGGCTCTCTGTGTGAGTCTATGGATCTCGATGTGAGTCTATGGGTCTCTGTGTGAGTCTATGGGTCTTTGTGTGAGTCTATGGGTCTCTGTGAGTCTATGGATTTCTGTGAGTCTATGGGTCCCTATGTGAGTCTATGGGTCCCTGTGTGAGTCTATGGGTCTATGTGTGAGTCTATGAGTCTCTGTGTGAGTCTATGGCTCTCTGTGTGAGTCTATGGCTCTCTGTGTGAGTCTATGGGTCCCTATGTGAGTCTATGGGTCTCTGTGTGAGTCTATGAGTCTTTGTGTGAGTCTATAGGTCTCTGTGTGAGCCTATGACTCTCTATGTGGGTCTATGGATCTCTGTGCGAGTGTATGTATATACGTTGAACTTCTTTCGCACGGCCGTACGTACCCAAACGGTGTTAATCGGAGGTGCGGGGGAAGGACAGCGACACTAAGCCACAACAATCAGTGCGCGAGACAGGGAGAGAGTGAAAGACGAGAGAGTGAAAGACGCTCCCCGGTCCGAGCCAGTTCCCAAACCCTCCCGAGCGCGGCGGCAATGGTGGCGGCGGGGATCGTCGGGGGGGGGGGGGGTCACGGGAGAGACCGCGCTCGGCGGCTCGGCCTGAGACCGCTGATGAGTCGATCCCGCGGGCCGCCGATGGAGGGAGCGAACGCGGAGGCGGATTTACGGAGAGGTCGGCCCGAATCAAAGGGCTGACCTCTCCGTAAATCCGCCTCCGCGCTCGCTCCCTCCATCGGAGGGCTTCTGACAGCGTCTTGCGGGCGCCCGGCGCTCTGACGAGATGGCGGGCGCGTGCGTGATAATGGGGGGGGGGGGGGGGATGGAACATTCGCATCTCCATTGGGAGATGGCGTCGTTTTGCCCGGAGGCGACGGAACGAGTCCGTGATAAAAGTTTTGGCTGAGACATAGAGAGAGAGGGAGAGAGAGGGAGAGATGCCTTCCTCCTCCGAAGAAGCCGGGCAAATTGGGCGATCGCACTGGAGTGCTCTCATCTCAGCAACTGCCGAATATACCGAGAGAAAAAAACACACACACAAACCAATACAAATATTAATTCTAGATTTTAAGCTTTCGTGACTGCAAGGATTCATAATCTTAGGTTTTTTCGGTAAAGTCACGTAGGGAGAAAATAAGTAAATAATAAAATAATATATATAATAATATTAATAAAATAATTAATCCGGAACGTCGTGGTTTACTATTTTATTTCTATTATTATTTATATTATTTACTTATTTTTTACCTACGTGACTTCACCGAAAAAACCTAAGAGTATAAGACAAATATTCCTCGTATGGCTTTAACAAACTGTAGGGGGGAAGAGCTGTTGGCGAGTGTGAAGGCCTACACGGCAAACGAGGGGGTGGGTGGCCAACACCACGCCCAGCCGCCTTTGTCTCCCCAATACTAACGATTGCACACCACGCGATGTACTCATTTGAGGCTGGGTCGACCCAGGGGAAGCCCAGTACCCGTTCAGATCATCGTCACCGGTGTTGGTCGTAAGCAGGAATCGAACACGGCTCGCCGGGTTCACAGCTCAGTGCGCTAACTGCTACGCTACCGCTCCCGGCAGTGTGCGTGTGTGCGCGCGTGTGTGTGCGAGTGTGTGTGCGCGTGTGTGTGTGTGTGCTCCACACTACAACAACAAAAGACAAAGACACACACAGACACACGCGCGCGCGCACACACCGATGCGTAGACACGCACGCGCGGGTTTATTCCCGGCTCTCATCATCAGCTCCGTCGGACCAGCACCACGAGACACGCGCGAGGTCTACACGAAGTCGTAATGAAGTGCCCGGCTGACGGAACTCCACGACCCTCCCCGCCACTCCCCCGCGAGTCTTAATTGCTTCACTGCCAAAATTGACGGGGGCGGGGGGGCGGTGGAATGGGTCATCCCTAAGCGGCGGAGATTAGAGGCGGTCCACAGGGAGTCGCCGACATGATGCGCTGCGGCGACCTGCGGGACCCGGCGTTTCGGAGGCGAGGGTTGGGCGATGATGCTCACCGCGTCGCTGCGATCGTCCCAAACTCCGTGGGCTGAGAGGAGGGTGGCGGATCGCAGTGCAGCAAGCGGTGGGTTCCAGAACCAAGCGCGTTCGTTCCCTCCACCGGACTATGGTTCCCTTCGCCCACCCCCCCCCCCCCCCCCCAGCGGGATTTAGCTGGTAAGATTAAAATAAAAAATTTCAGTTTAATTTCAATACTTTTGTAAGTTATTTGTTTACCTTTCCTATACTTTGCACACCAATCGTGTTTTGTTGTTGGTATTGTTTGTTGTTTTTAACGTTCTGACCCCGTGCCGCTGCTGGACATCTGTAAATAGAAGAGCTTCATAGCTCATCGGATTCCTCCTCCAGTACAAATAAATATTCTGGTTCTGACACGAAGCCAAACGCTCATTGAACACCGGGCAGGACCCTCCCGAAAGAGTGTCTCGAGCCTCAGTGTGGCCGTTCTGGATACCGTAGGTATCCGATAGCGTTGTATTCACGCTTGCAATGGCACTGAGAGACAGGCAGAGGGACACGTGTATTTGGAGAACGCACGCGAGTTAGAGACACATCACCCAGACGGTTACGTGGGACCTGGGCCAGCAGGGACCAGGGCTGATCGCGAGGAGTAAATACGGAGCGGCAGCCAAAGGATGGAACGAGTCCGAGAGACGTGCCCCGGGGAGATGGAGCGATGTGATCACGTCGTGTGCAGGTGTCGGGTGGATTAATAACATCGCAGGGTCGTGAGAGGTGGACGGTTCCTGGGGGAGGTCTCCATCCAGCAGTGGATGGATCATGGCTGGAGATGGCAGTGTGGCGTGGTCGGCGGGGGATGTTTGTGAGCCACACCAGCTGTTGTGGCGAAAACAACACACAAACAATTGTGTAAATACCATGGGTGGCCTGTCTTGGGGTGCCCCAGAGAAAGCTGATATAGACCGTCCGGCATTGCGTGGGGCTTGTTGCGGTCTTGTGCACCGCGGGGAGCGAAGACGAGTCAGTAAGTGATTGTGAAAAAGGTCTCCCAAAATGTAGCATTGCTTGTTTATAGTTTACGTGAAGGTACTGAACAAGGCAGAACACGTTAATACGTCACGGCTCGCCGGCGATGACGCACCCAGCTCCAGTGAATGATTGCGCTTTTCCCGACGAAGGCAAGCCTGCCGAAACGTCGATGTCTTGTTTTCTGTTGTTGTTGTTGTTATTGTTGTCACTTGGCAATCACCCACCCCCCCCCCCCCCGTGTTGGTTGCAATTCATCTGTTGTCGCACAGCGTTTACTTACGCGGCAGCGTCATTCGTCACGGGCGAGCGTGCGCCTGTGTGTGGTGTGCGAGTGAATTGTAATGCCATTCTCTGCAACGCAGTCACCCTTACGCATCTTATTTACGTGGCGTACGAACGAGCTGCGCGTATTACCGGCGACACGTGCATTGCGGCGCATTAAAGCGCGTTGCTTCGGGGATTCAGATGATGCAGGATTGAAATTGACCGGGGCTGAGTGATTAAACGCCGCCTGATCTAAGGAGCCCCCGCGAGGCTGAGACCGCCAGTCAGAGTTCCAAAGGCGATTGGCTCATGCATCACCCACGCAGAACATCAGTCATGGGAACATCAGCGACTGTAGCAGCAGCGGTAGCGGTAGCAGCAGCAGAGGTAGTAGCAGCAATAGCAGCAGCGGTGGTAGCAGCAGCAGCAGTAGCTGCAGTAGCAACAGCAGCAGAGGTAGTAGCAGCAATAGCAGCAGCGGTGGTAGCAGCAGTAGCGGTAGCAACAGCAGTAGCAGCAGCAGTAGCAGCAGTAGCAGCAGCAGTGGTGGTAGCAGCAATAGCAGCAGTAGCAACAGCAGCGGTAGCAGCAGCAGTAGCAGCAGTGGTAGTAGGAGCGGTAGCAGCAGTAGCAGCAGCAGTAGCAGCAGTGGTAGTAGGAGCGGGAGCACCAGTAGCAGCAGCAGCAGCAGCGGCGGTAGCGTCTCTCGCCGTTTAATCTAATTAGGCTCGCCTCGGATCGGCTCAGCGAGCCCTTCGCGGCATTCCCACTCGCATTGAGAGAGATCCCTGAATTAATCCAAAACCCATCCCGAGTCGTGTTTGCAGGGTCATGCTCGGCGGCAATGGAAGAGGAGGTTCTGACCAACTTCACATCTCGCCCGGAGCCAGAAGCCCTGCCCAAGCGTGACCCCATCCCCCCCACCTTGCGCCCTCGTCAGTCAGAGGCCCACGTTATTAGAGTCGCGCATTCACAGACGGGGGGGGCACCGGTGAACTCCAGCGCATTTCCACACATGCTGCGCTCGGCGCGGGAGCGAAACGTCTGCTGCGGATCTTCGCTTTTCGCTCCCGCCGGCGGAAATACTCGCCTCAGGAGGGCGACACATCTAGATACGTGTTCACAAAATGTTGGCATCGCCGATATGCCGGCGACACCGCACCAGCGCCCCCTGCCCCCCCGGCTGCGCGGCCGTCTGGAGTCGAGGAGGTTGGCACAACGAGCCGCTCGCTTTCATCGCTCGCGGGATTTACGGCGCACGGCGAGACGGCGTTCGCGTCCCGATTCGCCTTCGCGCCGTTCAAGGCCCCCCCATCCCCCCCCCCGCCCCCCCCTGGCGAGTTTATGGAAGGAGCTGTCAAGAGAAGACAAAGAGTCGATATCGCGTAACACCATAGTTATTTTATTTATCCCATCCTGACCGCGCGCATTCCCAAAATCCAGTGTTTATGGCATCGATCCACGCCGCTGATAGATTTTTGTGTTTTCCGAGGAGAAAGGGTACCGATTATTGAGATGAATGCACTCACTGCCTTTGTTCCAATTCTGTGTTTTGTGAAAGCGAGGTGGTGGGGTGAGATGCGTGGGATGGGTGGGGTGGGTGGGGTGGGGGGTGGGGGGGGTGATGGTCGGGGGGGGCGCTCATGAACGAGGGAATCAGCGGCTGCCCGCCCAGCCCGGCGTGGCCGCTGTCGCGCCCCACGGACGCCGGCGGCCGCTCGGTTGGCGCCTCACGCTCTGGGGTCAACGGGGCCCGCTCACGGTGCTCGGGGTCAAGGGGGCAATGGGCGCCGCGTTACCTTTGCGCTGGCGGTGGGGCGGAGAGAGGTGAACTAAGAGGTAGGCGGATAGCGTCATCGATTAGCCGCGCTGATATTTCTGCAGAGCGAAGGGGGGATTTTCCGCTTTACAGCCCCGGCGCTCCCAAAATCAGAATCTTTATTGAGACTGCAAGAGGAATCCGATGAGCTATGAAGCTCTTTTTTGTTGCCACAGATGTCCAGTAGGGGCACGGGGTCAGAATGGCCCTCACTGCCCCCACCCCCACCCCCCATCGTGGAGTCAGCGTGTCCACCCAGAGAGGGGTTAAAGGGGAAATTTTCCCTGGGGGCTCAGGCAAACAATGGCCCCACGATGGGCCCTCTCTTACATCGCCAATAATCGGGGGAGCTGCAGGTGGCCTCCAGCGTCGCGTGCCGCCCAGCAACCACTGGGAGGCCCTGGGGGCCTGCCACGGTGGGCAGAACCCACCGTCTATTTTTACTAATTTAATTTAAATTGTATTGTTGGCGTCCTGCCATGAGACGAAATATTCTTCCAGACCTATTATTATTGTATTATACCAAGTAAGGCCCACTGAACTATTTTTTTAGAGTTGACCTGGTCACAAATGATAGCTCAATGAAGTGGCTGATCATGTGGTAATTTATAGTAGCAGCCAAATACTCTGAA
Organism: Lampetra planeri; assembly: GCF_965212315.1. NCBI lineage: Eukaryota > Metazoa > Chordata > Hyperoartia > Petromyzontiformes > Petromyzontidae > Lampetra > Lampetra planeri. The sequence continues at coordinate 10,896,263 of NC_136137.1, read as the reverse complement.
CGTATATTGCTTCTAAAAGTGAACCCGGAGAAAAATCCACGCCACCACATGGAGAACACGCAAACTCGAAAATATACAGGCTTCGTCAGGGTCGGAATAGAACCCATGACCTCCTGCATACCAGGCGAGAGAGTAAATATCTCCCCGTGTGTTCGACAACAGCCCGTGGAAGGAGATAGCAGAACTAGCGCTGAGCCACCTCTTATCCGCACGAGGTGGTGAGTACACGTGTCCTGCACGCCCTGCGATAGAGAAATGTACATCGCATGGCAGGCGATTATGTTATAATTCTCAGAGCTGAATTTTTGCTGAATTAAAGTGATTTGTAACCAGTATGAGAGCGTCACCTTACGCTACATGTGATCCCAGCTTCTACGGGTGACCAAAACCTAAGGTCAAATTCAGAATCTCAGCACCAGACTGAGCACTCTGATTTTGAGTGGTGGAGGAGATCGTGTTGAGGGATGATGGCCTAGGCATTGGAGAGAGGTGGTGATGCCATTGCGTAAGTTGGATGTGAGTCGGTGGAGGCGTGTGGATTGGGAGGAATGTGTGGCGGTGTTTGCCCAGAGGAACCATTGACTGTGCATAGTTCCACTTGACACGAACTCCAACCCCATAGTCACAATTATCTCCCAATGTGCTCTCACGTGCTGCTATAGTGCGCGTGAACGCCAAATCAGGGCAAGGGCCAGCTTAGAGAGAGAGAGGGTTCTTGCCTTTCAACGTCTGGCAGTTCACCAGCATTGGGTCATGCGAGCCTGTGTCTGCTGTTGAGACTCTGAATGTTGAAATCGGTCCAGAGTTCGTCTGTGTTGAAGCTATACTGGTGAAATTACACACTCACAGGAGGCCGTTATTGTTTTTTCTATGTGGCAGGACAAATACGAGGCGAATTCACTGCGTATTTGCGCCGTTAGCTCGTGCTGTGGTGGTGGTGAATGTGCGCTCGACATTGCGCCACCTCAGCTGCAGACGTGGGGTTCTTCATCAGAGCTGCTGCCTCTCGTGGCTCCTTGATGCATGGGGTCTCGGGGCGCCGTTGCTGCTGTGGCCGCTGTTCTGCGTGATGCAGTGCTGCTGATTTGCCGTGATGAATGTGATCTCTTTGCCTTGATAAAGTTGCTCCCTTTCCTGGTTCCATCCATCGTCACGATGAATTCCTGCCCTCTCCAAATGAAGCCAAGCCTTGGCATTTTCATAGGCCATGATGGATCTCTCACGGGCAGCGTTTAACCCGTTTGTTCTGCGTGGAGTCACCACCCCGCGGTCGAGCCGGGGTCTCCCATTGCCGTGTCCTGCCGCGCGAAGCGACCAAAGGTTTCGCGACCGGGCAAGCCGTGCGGCGCGGTCAGATTCCCGTGGAGCCGAGCCGCCGGTCGGGGTTCTGATTGGACGACCGCCGGTGGAAATGTGTCCGGCTCAAGACGCATGGGCCGCACTCCAATGGCCACGGCTCGAGCCGCGCAGCACCGCGCTGCGTGGTAGAGAGCGGCATCAGGCCCGGAGCACGAGCTCCGTGTGCGCTGGGTAGCGATGATTGCTGATGAATGCTGAACCCTCCACAGACAAATGAACCCAACACGCTTCGGACTTTTTGGGACGACTCCGATAATGATCTCGTTTACAAATGAAATCGCGCCGTTTGTGGCTGGCCGCTTGGTGGTTTGCGCCTTTCTTCAGCGACCTGTGGCAATGTATGTAGGTATGTTTAACACGTTGGCTTTCGCGACCAATATCATCCATAACACACCGGTGTGCTGTACAAGTAACGAAATGGCATTTTCTGTTTACGTGACAAACCTTACTAATTGGCTGTGTCGGGTGGTGGCCGGTTTAACGACACATTTATATTTACGCGATCTAACCCAACAAACAAACACAAATCTGTATTATGCGTGCACGTATGTACGTTGAACTTCTGTCGTGCCGCACGTAGCCAGCCGTGCTAATGGGAGAGAAAAATCACCTCCTCGAAATGCCATGAAGGCTGCGTGCGCGTTCCACGAGGAGCGTCTGAGAACGCAAGGATCGTGCATTTGGTCGTTTTATTGTTTCTCCCCTAAGCAGCATCGCCATGCAGGAGCGCACGCGGTCCGGTTGTGGAGCCGTTATAAATATGCCCACGGTTGTTAAATACAATTTCACCCAGACGTACCCGTTTTAATCCCGGCTAATTCGCCCCGGTGTGGCTCGCCACCGCGGCGTTGCTCCATTTATTTCTCAGAGCAATATCGGGGTAATTGATGCTAGACTGTGACTAATATACTTCGTGTTTTGGACATTGCCATTAGCCACGGATCCATGCTCGCTAATCTGATAAGACTAATGTACGCGCGTGACGCATTCGGTAGCGATGTGGGTTTTTTTAATCTACTGGCTCGTGGTGTGTTGCCACGTGCCTAGGCTGTTACCTGTATCGACGTATCGGTTTCATGTCTTTGCTTAAAGGAACCCTGCGATAAAAATGATGTGCGCGAACTATATTCGGCCCCACGCATTCGCATTGAACACGAAGCAACGTGCAGAGGTGGTGTAGGTGAGAGAAACAAACATTGCCCATTACTGCAGAAGCAGCATTGCTCGTGTAGTAAGTGGATGAACTAATGGGCAGTGAATTGGGGTTGAGCGAGTTCCACGCGCGCGTGTGTGTGTCCATTTGTGCGCGTGTGTGTATTTATATTCGCGTGTGGCGAGCGGTGATGTAGCATTGAGCGCGCCGCGCTCCAAATCCGGCGATCCGGGTTCGATTCCCGTGCACGGTCAACACCAGTGACGATTATCTGAACCGGTACTGGGCCTCCCCTAGGTCGAGTCAGACGCAAATGAGTAGCCTGGTGCGGTGTGTAAACATCGCCACTGGGGAGACGAAGGCGGCCGAGCGTGGCGTTGGCCACCCACCCCCTCGTGTGTCCTTGCCGGTCTTCATAGGTGCTCGCTAACAGCACTTGCACCTACAGCCTGTTAGAGGCTATACGGGAGGGGGAGATCATCTTTGTGTGCGTGTGCTGAGGCTCGCCGCGCTCGCCGTGTAATGAGCCCGAGCCGCCTGTGGGAGCCAAAATCCTCCAAGGAATCCGCACCGAGGCAGCTTCATCACTCTCCTTCACGGGCGCTCGGAAATCTTGTTTCCTCGCGAGCGGACATCTGTTAATGGCATTACTTGGCATTTCGCGCCCAATCTCGGTGGCGACTGCCGGCAACTGAGCCGCGTGGCCGTACGCGGCTGGGCCCCCCAAGGGGGGCCCGTCCGGCCGCTACCACCGGTGGTGGTGCCTGGGCACGCGGAGGAGGAGGAAGTGGCGCGCGCTGAACCCTGTGGGGCGCTCGGTGCATTGGGGCTCACGCAATGCCCCTTGAGGCGAAGGTCCCCTGTAAGCCAGCAATATTAATTTCGCCCTAATATTTCTCAAATTTTTAAATTGCTTTTTTTATATTAAAATGCAAAGATTGTTCTTCTTATGAATTAACCCCGCGTTTGCTTTGCAAAAAAACCCCCAAAAGCTGTCTTTTTCTCTTAAAACAAACGAAATTTATATTTTAATTGTAAATAAAGAAATGTGCTTTACTTGAAATACTTTGTATTCTTAAACATATATTTTTTAAACCTCTCGGTTGCGCATTGCACAACAAACCTTTAACACGTCGTAGGTTTTCGTGACCAATATTATCCGGAGCTTCTGGCTGTCGCCTGATGAAGCTGATTGTTGTAATTACCGACGAAACGTCACAGTACTCGAATTGTAAATGTTGTAGTGGGTTTTCTCTCCAACACACAAGCGGTGTGGCTGAACTGCTCACAAATTGGCCCGTTTTTCGTTTACGTGACAAACCTTACTAATTGTCTGTATCGGGTGGTGGCTGGTTTAACGACACACATTTCGATTTCCGCGATCTTACCCCGCAAAAACAACAACCCTCTATTACGCACAGTAAACCTGTCGTCGCGTGTGCATATTTCAACCGAGCAGTTGTTTTATAATCAGCGGCGGGGGAATTGTAAATCATAAGAAATGATCTCCGCGGTTCGGGGTCGAGCACCCCACCCCACCCCACCCACTCCTCGGCCGCTGTCTCCCGCGCCCTCTGTGCTGCAGCTGCCCAGCGCCACGCGTGCCGCCTTCGACGCCCGCCGTAAGTCACGAGCACGCCGTGGGGCCCACCGCTGCCTGGTTAGGCATCAGTGCACAGACACGCCCGGCCCACCACCGCCACCAACCACCACCACCAATGCCACCACTGCCACCAACCACCACCGCCACCACCGCCACCAATCACCACCACCGCCACCACCGCCACCAACCACCACCACCACCGCCACCACCACCACCGCCACCAACCACCACCACCAACCACCAACCACCACCACCGCCACCACCACCACCGCCACCACCACCACCGCCACCAACCGCCACCACCACCGCCACCAACCACCACCACCACCACCACCGCCACCAACCACCACCACCACCACCACCGCCACCAACCACCACCACCACCGCCACCAACCACCACCACCACCAACCACCACCACCGCCACCAACCACCACCGCCACCAACCACCACCAACCACCACCACCAACCACCACCACCGCCACCGCCGCCGCACATCACTTCAATATTTTTATTACGGTTCTTTATTTATTTAAATTCTTCACCTGGAAAGTCGCTCGCGGATGGAATCGTCCCGTTTGCGCAGATGTGGCCGGCCACCACCACCTCACTTCGACATAAATTAACACATTTATTTATTTAAATGTTTCACCTCGAACCGTCTAGTTTGCTACGGTGTCCTGGGTGTCAATTCTGGGCACATATCCAGAGAAAATCCAGGCCCTCCCCCCCCAATGCCGCTACACACAGGCATTTGAAAGCTACAAGGCATCACGGTATAGAGTCCACGCGTTTATACAACGCACATCACGCGCGGGCAATCGCGTGGATACCGTGCACCCACCAACAACTAAGTGGTGCCACGCGCCGGGTGCGTTGACGACGCCCTGTCGCTGTCACGATGGCGAACGCCCCGCAGGTGACGTGAAACTGGCAGCGCGTGTGGGAGTCCGGGAGACCGTTCCGTGTTGAAGCAGCTCTGTGTCCGATTGGGAGTGTGTCCGAGTGGGAGTGTGTCCGAGTGGGAGTGTGTCCGAGTGGGAGTGTGTCCGAGTGGGAGTGTGTCCGAGTGGAGGGGGAGGTGTCTCGGTGGGAGTATGTCTGAGTGTGTCTGAGTGAGAGTGTGTCTGAGTGGGAGTGTGTCTGAGTGGGAGTGTGTCTGAGTGGGGGGGGGGGGGGTGTCTCGGTGGGGGTGTGTCCGAGTGGGAGTGTGTCTGAGTGGGAGTGTGTCTGAGTGGGGGGGGGGGGGGGGTGTATCGGTGGGGGTGTGTCCGAGTGGGAGTGTGTCTGAGTGGGAGTGTGTCTGAGTGGGAGTGTGTTCGAGTGGGAGTGTGTCTGAGTGGGAGTGTGTCCGAGTGGGAGTGTGTCTGAGTGGGAGTGTGTCTGAGTGGGAGTGTGTCCGAGTGGGAGTGTGTCCGAGTGGGAGTGTGTTCGAGTGGGAGTGTGTCTGAGTGGGAGTGTGTCTGAGTGGGAGTGTGTCCGAGTGGTAGTGTGTCTGATTAGGAGTGTGTCCGAGTGGGAGTGTGTCTCAGTGTGTCTGAGTGGGAGTGTGTCTAAGTGGGAGTGTGACCGAGTGGGAGTGTGTCCGAGTGGGAGTGTGTCTGAGTGGGAGTGTGCCCGAGTGGGAGTGTGTCTGAGTGGGAGTGTGTCTGAGTGTTTGAGTGGGAGTGTGTCTAAGTGGGAGTGTGTCCGAGTGGTAGTGTGTCCGAGTGGGAGTGTGTCTGAGTGGGAGTGTGTCCGAGTGGAAGTGTGTCTGAGTGGGAGTGTGTCTGAGTGTCTGAGTGGGAGTGTGTCTAAGTGGGAGTGTGTCCGAGTGGGAGTGTGTCCGAGTGAGAGTGTCTGAGTGGGAGTGTGTCCGAGTGGGAGTGTGTCTGAGTGGGAGTGTGTCTGAGTGTCTGAGTGGGAGTGTGTCTAAGTGGGAGTGTGTCCGAGTGGGAGTGTGTCTGAGTGGGAGTGTGTCCGAGTGGTAGTGTGTCCGAGTGGGAGTGTGTCTGAGTGGGAGTGTGTTCGAGTGGGAGTGTGTCCGAGTGGGAGTGTGTCTGAGTGGGAGTGTGTCTCAGTGTGTCTCAGTGGGAGTGTGTCTGAGTGGGAGTGTGTCTGAGTGTCTGAGTGGGAGTGTGTCTGAGTGGGAGTGTGTCTGAGTGTCTGAGTGGGCGTGTGTCTGAGTGGGAGTGTGTCTGAGTGTCTGAGTGTGAGTGTGTCTAAGTGGGAGTGTGTCCGAGTGGGAGTGTGTCTGAGTGGGAGTGTGTCTGAGTGGGAGTGTGTCCGAGTGGGAGTGTGTCCGAGTGGGAGTGTGTCTGAGTGGTGGAGGGGGTCTCGGTGGGAGTGTGTCTCAGTGGGAGTGTGTCTGAGTGGGAGTGTGTCTGAGTGGAAGTGTGTCTGAGTGTCTGAGTGGGAGTGTGTCCGAGTGGGAGTGTGTCTGAGTGGGGGAGGGGGTCTCGGTGGGAGTGTGTCTCAGTGGGAGTGTGTCTGAGTGGGAGTGTGTCTGAGTGGGAGTGTGTCTGAGTGTCTGAGTGGGAGTGTGTCTGAGTGGGAGTGTGTCCGAGTGGGAGTGTGTCTGAGTGGGAGTGTGTCTGAGTGTCTGAGTGGGAGTGTGTCTAAGTGGGAGTGTGTCCGAGTGGCAGTGTGTCCGAGTGGGAGTGTGTCTGAGTGGGAGTGTGTCCGAGTGGGAGTGTGTCCGAGTGGGAGTGTGTCTGAGTGGGGGAGGGGGTCTCGGTGGGAGTGTGTCTCAGTGGGAGTGTGTCTGAGTGGGAGTGTGTCTGAGTGGGAGTGTGTCTGAGTGTCTGAGTGGGAGTGTGTCCGAGTGGGAGTGTGTCTGAGTGGAAGTGTGTCTGAGTGTCTGAGTGGGAGTGTGTCTGAGTGGGAGTGTGTCTGAGTGTCTGAGTGGGAGTGTGTCTAAGTGGGAGTGTGTCCGAGTGGTAGTGTGTCCGAGTGGGAGTGTGTCTGAGTGGGAGTGTATTCGAGTGGGAGTGTGTCCGAGTGGGAGTGTGTCTGAGTGGGAGTGTGTCTCAGTGTGTCTCAGTGGGAGTGTGTCTGAGTGGGAGTGTGTCTGAGTGTCTGAGTGGGAGTGTGTCTGAGTGGGAGTGTGTCTGAGTGTCTGAGTGGGAGTGTGTCTGAGTGGGAGTGTGTCTGAGTGTCTGAGTGGGAGTGTGTCTAAGTGGGAGTGTGTCCGAGTGGGAGTGTGTCTCAGTGGGAGTGTGTCTGAGTGGGAGTGTGTCCGAGTGGGAGTGTGTCCGAGTGGGAGTGTGTCTGAGTGGGGGGGGGGGGGGTCTCGGTGGGAGTGTGTCTGAGTGGGAGTGTGTCTGAGTGGGAGTGTGTCCGAGTGGGAGTGTGTCCGAGTGGGAGTGTGTCTGAGTGGGCGGGGGGTCTCGGTGGGAGTGTGTCTCAGTGGGAGTGTGTCTGAGTGGGAGTGTGTCTGAGTGGGAGTGTGCCTGATCGGGGTTTTACTCACGATACGGTTACATTGTCATGATTTGTTGAATTGTTATGATTGGCTGACACTGTCACGGTACCCCTAGAGTGCACCAGTTTGGCCTTCACATCGCCTATCTAGGCATTCACAAATGCAGATCGTTTGGGGAGTTCCTTGAAAAGATTCATTATTTGTGTCCTAAATCTATTATTATTATTATTCCATTTTATTAATATGTATGTTCTTTATTATTATTATTATTATTATTATTTTCTGTTGGCTCTCTGGTTCATCCGTTCTCCGTCATCTCCATCACCTGTGCCGCCGCCATTTTAAATGGGGCTCTTACATCTTCACGAGGCACTTCATGAACCACGTGGATGTCTGGTCGATCTCCGTTACAATACGCAACACCATGCCGCTCCCGTGGATGAGGCATCACATCCGCGCCGCCACCAGCATGTCCCTGGGCACATCATCCATCGGTGGGAACGCCACCTAAGCGAGCACCGACAGGGCACTACGGTCTACCATCGGCGGCCCATTGTCTCCTCTCTGCCGGGTTGAAAAGCTCTGCCTGGCGTTAGACGGAGGGTAGAAAATTACATGCTGTCTCTTGGTCTGCCTGCTGGTGCGTGGCGCACTGGCGCTCAGGGATGGTGCAGAAGGCCGTGAGCACCGTAGGGAGTGCTTGGAGCGCGTCTTCTCTGCTCCATCCGCTGACCCTAACCCTGGCCTCAAACCTCTTAACGAATGCCACCCAGTTGCACTTTGTTGGCTGTGAATTATTTGAGAGCTCTCAGCTGGCATATTCGCTCCGTCGAACCTCGGGTAGGTTCAGCGAAAGTCCCTGATGGTATCTCGTGCGATAAAACCTCAGCTTGTACTGCCGCTGGAAGCAGAGCCCGCGTGAGCGACGTGACTGGGTCCGCAATGCAGCCCACGATGGCAGCCAGGCAGGTTGATTGCCTCTTTCTTGCTGTGCTGCCGGGAGCGGCGGTGGTTCTGGATCTGGCGTCTCAGTCCACGGCGCTGCGAGGGGAGGCGGTGACTCCATCTCCACACCAGCCCGGCGATGTTGGCTCATCGCTCTGCGTGGAATAGCGGCTGCCCCGGCTCGGTGATGTTGCCTCCTTGGGCTCCCGGGATCATCGGCTGCTCAGATTGCGCAGCGTCAGATCCTTCCCCTCCCCTCTCCTCAATGCTCGTCATCAACAGCCGAGCAATTGAAGAGATAAGGCGGTGCAGTCTCTCTGTCAGTTTGTTTTCAGCCATCCCGGGAGCTCTCCTGGCTCGGCGGTTCTCGTTCTCTGGTCCGTGGCAAGGCCACCACGACGTTTGGGAAAGTTGCTGCCTTTGGGGTCCGGCTCGCGGGCACTTGGGGACGAAGTCTATTATTCTACTTGAGCTCCTCTTCGGGGTTTCTTACGAGATGCTGGAGACAGAATCTCACTGCCCATCCCCTATAAGACACCAGCTCCACTGTGTCACGCGTATTGTTGATTGGATAATCTATGCAGTACGTGTACGCTCCAGCACTTTCCCTTTAACAGTCCCCTACACAAATACAATGCCACTGCTTATAGCCAGCACATCTTCGCCGGGTCCTTGTCGAAGCAAAAACTTCCGAGAACCATCGCGTGCGGCAGAGGAGACGATGCAGCAACGGTGCGGCCTTTGCTGGCGCAGTGACGCGCGGCAATCACCGACGGAGAAGCCCCGAATCGCTTCCATTAGCGGCGTTTAAGGACGAGCTCAGGGGAGGCGGGGAAGAGCCGAACGGCGACGTCTCCGCGAGGGATGAGCCTCGGTTCGTGCCGGGATGGGGAGGCTGAGCTCGGGATACCAGGTGCTATAGGCTTTGGGGTGGTGAAGCGAAACGGGAGATGGCTGCATCAATGGATTCTTGACTAGAGCTGTGGTGCAGTGCGTTCAGTATCATCTACTCATAGCCACGGATGTTTCTTCCCTACCCCGATCCCCCACGAGCGAAACATGAATGTGATGGAGAAGAGTTTAAGGACCCAGTGGGGGGAGGGTCTAGATATACAAATCAAATGATTGTGAATGAAGATTCCTTCGGTAAAGTCACGTAGATATAAAAAAAAACATAAATAATAAATTGAAAATAATAAAAGCAAAAAAACCCACGACGTTTCGATCGCGATCGAAACATCGTGGGTTTTTTGCACATATTATATAAGTTATAAATTTTTATTTTATTTTACTATTTAAATTATGGGTTTTTTGCTTTTATTATTTTCTATTCATTCTTTTTATTTAATTTTATCATTTTTAGTTTTGTTTTTTTATCGACGTGAATTTACCGAAAGAACCAAGAATATGAATTCCTGCAGTCACGAAAGCTTCACGTCAAAATTTAGGAGACGGTTAATTTAACACGTAGTAGTACCTAGGGCTTTCATGACCAATATCATCCATAATAGAGGTGTTTTGGGGTGAGATCGCGAAAATTTAAATGCGTCGTTAAACCCGCCACAGTCAATTAGTAAGGTTTGTCACGCCAACAAAACATGCCAATTAGTTACTAGCACAGCACACCGCTGTGTTGGAGAGTAAACCCACAACATCTACAACTCGAGTACGACGTTTCGCTTCATCAGGCGACAGCCAAAATTGTCGCTTTCGCCCGATGAGGTTGGTTGCCATGACCATCATGGCTTGGCTTCGCGAACGAAGATCTAGGAAGGACATCCACGTCTTCTGCAGGCATGCTGGTGGCTGACGAGGCCTATTCGGGACAAGCAGGTCCTGCCACAACGGGCGAAATGTCACAGTGCTCCAATTGTAAATGATGTGGTTTTACTCTCCAACACACAAGCGGTGTGCTCAGCCAGGAACTAATTAGTACGTTTTGTTGAACGTGACAGACCTTGCTGATTGGCTGTGTCGGGTTGGTGGCGAGTTTAACGACGCATTTATTTCCACGCGATCCAACCTCGACCGAAGACAACCCTTTCCAGGCTTAGCGGCAGTCTGCCCCATGACAGAGAACTCCGAGTTCAACCCACAGGCCTTGGCTGCCCACACGCGTTGCAAGGACATCATTGAAGAGCTGCAGTCGCGAGTGTTGAGAGTTAAACTATTTCTGCTTTAATTTTACCAGGTAAGGCCCACTGAGCTATGTAGCTTGTTTTTTAAAGAAGCGACAGGCCAGTAATGATAGCCTGAACCAAGAGACTTATTATCACGTGGAGAATTATAACAACAAAACACTCTAAAAGCGTGTTTATAAATGTGTGTGTGTGTGGGGGGGGGGGTAATCTGGAGGACCTGGAGAAAAATCCACACGACCACGGGGAGACAGACACCACAAAATTCCACATATACAGCAGGCGACAGGTGTCAGGATCGAACCCCAGGACCCCCTGTATACACGGCGAGATCGTTAACATCTCGCGGACGGGCCAGGGATGAGGAAAAGCCTCCCCCAAGCTCCCTCGCTTTGTCTCGACTACGTTGCTTGTGGCTACATGAAATGTGTTGTGTTGTTGAAGTTTGAGTTGGTTCTATTTACTGTTTATTTAATTTTACAAGAGGCCGGTATAGAACGCGAGCAATAACAATTTTTTTCGCATCATTGATGAATATTCTTTGGGTCTTTCGGTACAGTCACGTAGATAGGTTCAAAAAAAAGAACACAAAAATATCGAAACGTCGTAGTTTGTTGTATTTTGTATTTTTTTTTCTTTGAACCTATGAAGTCCTGCAGTCACTAAAGCTTTAAGTCAAACTCACTGATGAAAAGTTGTGAAATTGACGGGTTCGCGACAAGGTGTCCGAGTTTGGAGGACCCCCCCCCTCCTTGCTCCTCCACCATCAGAATCTCTCCCCACCTCCGCCACCAGCATCATCTTCCACTCCACCCAGACCCCGTGCCTCCCACTCCACGTTCATCGCCACCACCACCACCGTGAGCGGACCCCATGCCTTGGCTGTGTGGGAAGCGCGGCGCGAGACTCCATCCCCTCCTCCGTACTTGCAAGGGTGAGGGGGGGGGTGTGAGGCTTCTACTGCGTTTGTCAGGAGACTCTTAAAAGAGAGTGGATGATGTAAAATCGACCCAGATGAGATTCATTGCCTAATTCATTATTTTGTGAAGTTTGTTTTAGGGAGACGGATTAGAAGAGGAAAGTTCAAGCCCGCGAGAGCTCCGACGTTGAGCCATCGATACTTTCGCTCCCACTTAAAAGGGCGCTGGGGCAGTGCGCGAATGAGAACTTCGCTTTGTGTGAACAGAAAACAACAACAACAACAGCAACAACAACACCAGCGGCGGTGGCAGCACGCGGAGATTGCAGAGCGTGCCAACAGCAGGCGGTGTGCAAGTCACGAGCAGAATAGCCACTCAGTCACTACTACTACGACTAGCCTTAGCGCATAGCCACTCAGTCACTACTACTACGACTAGCCTTAGCGCATAGCCACTCAGTCACTACTACTACGACTAGCCTTAGCGCATAGCCACTCAGCCACTACTACTACGACTAGCCTTAGCGCATAGCCACTCAGCCACTACTACTACGACTAGCCTTAGCGCATAGCCACTCAGCCACTACTACTACGACTAGCCTTAGCGCATAGCCACTCAGCCACTACTACTACGACTAGCCTTAGCGCATAGCCACTCAGTCACTACTACAACGACTAGCCTTAGCGCATAGCCACTCAGTCACTACTACTACGACTAGCCTTAGCGCATAGCCACTCAGCCACTACTACTACGACTAGCCTTAGCGCATAGCCACTCAGTCACTACTACAACGACTAGCCTTAGCGCATAGCCACTCAGTCACTACTACAACGACTAGCCTTAGCGCATAGCCACTCAGTCACTACTACTACGACTAGCCTTAGCGCATAGCCACTCAGCCACTACTACTACGACTAGCCTTAGCGCATAGCCACTCAGTCACTACTACTACGACTAGCCTTAGCGCATAGCCACTCAGCCACTACTACTACGACTAGCCTTAGCGCATAGCCACTCAGCCACTACTACTACAACTAGCCTTAGCGCATAGCCACTCAGCCACTACTACTACGACTAGCCTTAGCGCATAGCCACTCAGCCACTACTACTACGACTAGCCTTAGCGCATAACCACTCAGTCACTACTACTACGACTAGCCTTAGCGCATAGCCACTCAGTCACTACTACTACGACTAGCCTTAGCGCATAGCCACTCAGTCACGACTACTACGACTAGCCTTAGCGCATAACCACTCAGTCACTACTACTACGACTAGCCTTAGCGCATAGCCACTCAGTCACTACTACGACTAGCCTTAGCGCATAGCCACTCAGTCACTACTACTACGACTAGCCTTAGCACATAGCCACTCAGTCACTACTACGACGACTAGCCTTAGCACATAGCCACTCAGTCACTACTACTACGACTAGCCTTAGCACATAGCCACTCAGTCACTACTACTACGACTAGCCTTAGCACATAGCCACTCAGCCACTACTACTACGACTAGCCTTAGCACATAGCCACTCAGTCACTACTACGACTAGCCTTAGCACATAGCCCACCAGCCACTACTACTACGACTAGCCTTAGCTCATAGCCCACCAGTCACTACTACTACGACTTGCCTTAGCACATAGCCAGACAGTCACTACTACTACAACTAGCCTTAGCACATAGCCAGACACTACTACTACTAGCCTCAGCTCATAGCCCACCAGCCACTACTACTACTACTAGCCTCAGCTCATAGCCCACCAGCCACTACTACTACGACTTGCCTTAGCACATAGCCAGACAGTCACTACTACTACAACTAGCCTTAGCACATAGCCAGACACTACTACTACTAGCCTCAGCTCATAGCCCACCAGCCACTACTACTACTACTAGCCTCAGCTCATAGCCCACCAGCCACTACTACTACGACTTGCCTTAGCACATAGCCAGACAGTCACTACTACTACAACTAGCCTTAGCACATAGCCACACACTACTACGACTAGCCTCAGCTCATAGCCCACCAGCCACTACTACTACTACTAGCCTCAGCTCATAGCCCACCAGCCACTACTACTACGACTTGCCTTAGCACATAGCCAGACAGTCACTACTACTACAACTAGCCTTAGCACATAGCCAGACACTACTACTACTAGCCTCAGCTCATAGCCCACCAGCCACTACTACTACTACTAGCCTCAGCTCATAGCCCACCAGCCACTACTACTACGACTTGCCTTAGCACATAGCCAGACAGTCACTACTACTACAACTAGCCTTAGCACATAGCCAGACACTACTACGACTAGCCTCAGCTCATAGCCCACCAGCCACTACTACTACGACTAGCCTTAGCTCATAGCCCACCAGCCACTACTACTACGACTAGCCTTAGCTCATAGCCCACCAGCCACTACTACTACGACTAGCCTTAGCTCATAGCCCACCAGCCACTACTACTACGACTAGCCTTAGCTCATAGCCCACCAGCCACTACTACTACGACTAGCCTTAGCTCGTAGCCATAACCAACGAGGTAAGATCACCAGGGCTCCTCTTCACTTCTCGTCTCCGTTGTTGGCGCTCCCCGCGGCTTCTCGGAGCTGAGCGCGCGCGGCTCTTTAATTGTTGTTTTGTGCAGCAACACTTTTATCGTGTCGCGCTTATTGATATCCCATCTCTGTCCAAGACCACCCTCCCACCGCCCGTGCCCTGCATCACTCCGCCCGCCCGGGCTCCCGCCCGCTGCCAGGCACTTAACACAAGCCCGGCACGATCCTCCCCGCGTTATAACCGAGCGGTGCCGTTCCGCGGGTCACATTTCGAGGGCTGCGCATCAAGTGCGGCCACGCTACTGCCGCTGGGACGACGACGCTGCTGCTGCTGCTGCTCCGAGTCTGTTAAAGAGAGAGGGGGGAGCGGGGGGGGTGCCGCATCGACAGAGCGAGAGGGGGCCGGGCGGGCCGCGGCTACCGGCGGCTTTCAGTGGGAGTTGGCGTTTAGCGGCGAGGAATGAGCGAGAAAATTGCGTTGGCCGAGATGCGGTGACCGGCATCAAGCGGAGACGCGACCGGGAGGGCTGGAGATTGGCTGGGCCTGGGCACCTCGCTCGTAGCGACGAGGGCACCCACCCCCCCTTCTCACTGCCACCGGGTAATTGCCTCCCCCACCCCCTCCCCCAGTGTATCTGGGGAAGCAACGCTAAGAGCCTGCGGTGTTTTTGTGTTTGTAATGGACTTGCCGATTGCATTTAGCATAGCATGGGAACGGTGGGCACAAAACATTCTGTTTTAATGAGCCAACTCGAACTTGTTTAAGAAAGCCTCCTCCACCGCCACCCCCACGCCCCCCCCCCCAACAAACTTCGTGTGTGCTTCACTCACCGCTGTACTTCCGTGAAGATTTGACAGCTGATGCAAATCGAGTGTCGAGAGCGTTGTTAATGCGACTGCCTTGTTAATTCCCCATTAACGACGAGGCTTCCGTGTAACTGCTGCTGTGAAGAGAATAATGGTAATAATTTTTAAGCAAAACCACTGAGAACATGAAACATGTGCTAATTATGCACTTATCAACCCGCATTAGTAGTACAATAAATGCCTAAATTAGCAAGCGGTATTTATGTACCGCCCCTCCCTCCAACCCCCTCTATCTCAGTGGAAGGATGCAGACGTCAGCGAAATCAAGGAGTTTCGTGAGCCACACTTTGGCTACAGTGGCGACCTCCACCGGTGTCACGAACAGACACAGAATCTTGGCATATTTATTCATATCGCAGGAGGAATCCGATGAGCTAGGAAGCTCTTTGTCACAGATGTACGGTAGGTTCCACGGGATTAGAACGTTACAACAACAGACAATACAAAACATGATAGGAGTGCAAAGTATAGGCAATGCAAAATAAATCACGACGTTTCGGGTGTAACACAAGCGTCCGTCATCAGGTGGGAAAGCGTGGTCTGCTGCTGATGCAGATTGTTTTAAAAGGTTTGAAATGGGTGTAGCCCAAGGGTCATGATCTATTTTATTTTATTTTGTACCTACGTGACTTTACCGAAAGAACCAAAGAGTATGTATTCCTGCAGTCACGAAAGCTTCAAATCAAGATTATAGGCATTGTAATCACATCACTTAAAACAATCTACGAATACAAACTAGACTTCCCCACAAAGCGGTACACACTTTATCGATCACGGCCGGATTATGGGGTGAGTTATCCCCCACCCTGGATTCTAATTCGCAGCCTTCTGATCCGCTAGAGCGGAGCTACGTGGCGGGTTGTAAATGATAAACTGAAACTATTTTTTTATTCAACCAGGTAAAGTCCACTGAGCCATTAGCTTCTTTTTCAGAAGCGACCTGGCCACAAATGAGAGCTCAACCTAGTGGCGCATGATGAAAGAGACGCAAACGTGGCGAGGCGCATGGCCGGTGATACGTGGGCGTGATAGAGCAGAGATGGAATGATGCAGAGAGGATGTGGAGCTAAGTGGAATTGCCAATGACCGATACCAGCGGTGGCTCGTGAAGGACGCTGCTACTGGGCAATTGGAGGCAATCGCCCTCCAGCAACAACGGAGGGCAGAGGAGCGACGCTCACAACAACGAGCGGAGCGCCGGGTGGCTAAAACACAGCAAGTTGGCACAATAGGGGGCACAGGTGGTGCATTGGCCAATCATCTCAATCAGTCAACCCATGGCACATGGGTCTGTCCCGTGACCTCCTGCCCGCGGACGTTCGACACTTGGCGTGGATTTCAAGTGCACCTAGCCAGGCACAAGTGCCGTGGTGGTGGTGTCACCGCCACTTAGTGGTGAATGGCGGCTGTTGTTGCGGTTGTGACGGGGTGAAGCCACCCGTCATTGAGAAGGGCCGAGCGCGAGACGTCTCAGCCGTGACCTCTCAGCTCCGTAGCTCCGTGGCATTTGGGTAGCGGTCTCTGCTGCGGTGGGGGTCAGGCGGGGGGGGGGAGACGGGGGGGGCTGATAACTCGAGGCGGGAGCAGTGCTGACGAGCTACCCCGGCCCGGACCCGCAGCTCGGACGTTGACCAATCGGCCCAAAAAAAAGAAGAAATCCGGAGGCAATGAAAGCGCCGCGGCGCGGAACCGAGAGGCAAGGATGATGCGGAGTCGTCGGAGATGCCCCCCGGTACTCCACGATCCTTGGCGAAGGCTGCTAGGGTTTTTAATTATTCACGCGCTCATTATAGTGCCCGCCTAGTCCTTGACTGCGCTGGTGTGGGCGGGGGAGCGGTGGAGGGGGGAGATGGGAGCCCTCGAGGGCAGCGCGAGAGACGGAGCCGGACGCTTCTGCCACTGCCGCTGCGGTGGCGGAGCGAAGTAAATCATTCTGGCCTCCCTCCCTCTCTCCCTCCCTCCCGCACAGCATCCAATTAAAGTGGCGTAAATGTTAAACCTGCTTCAATATTAGATTGTGTAACGGATGCTGCCGATTTTAAAACGCCCCTTCCCTCGTCCAAATGCGCGCGATTTACGAAATTAAAACGGCTTTCTACGTTGTTACACGCGAATAAATCACGCGCGTGGAACTTACAGGCGATTTTAATTTTACAATCCGCACGCAGGAGAGTGGATTTATAGTGGTGGCGTTACAGCTGCAAGCGATGGCTATTGTATTCACGCACGCAAAACGGCCACTTACATTCGCTATCAACACGCGCGCGGCCCCACACGCACCACGCAAACACCGCCAGAATGGACATTACCATTCGCATTGCCGCCTTACGGACTTGTCCTAAACACGTTGCGGCCGCGCAACAAAGACGAAGATCCCCCGTGTAGCCCCGCACACAGTTGGGGCAAGTGCCGTTAGCAAGAGGAGCTCACTGATGCGACTCTGTCCGGACCTTTCGAGGATTCGTGAGCTCCGCACATGACCCAGTCCGGCTAAACCCAGGATGGATCGTAGGCAGGCCAGTCTGAATATGTAAACCTCGCGCAACCGTTTCTTTAGAGGGCTCCATGTTTGGCAAGCATAGACGAGGGAGGGCATAACCGTGGCCTGAGAAGACCCTGAGCTTCGTATGGTAGAGACAGCCCAGGTAGCTTCCACACAGCCGTGCGCAGCGACGTATGGTGCGAAAGAAGTTCAACGTACATACATATTTAGGCCAGTGTGGCGCACGAACCGAGGGTGTGGACTAGTGCCGATGTTCATGCATCGCATCAGGTGCGGTTCTCATTCGAGACCGAATCAATTTCGGTGAGGCCTGGGACCAGTTCAGATAACAGCGGCTGATGTCAGCCGCTGCACGGAATGAACCGAGCCCAGCAGCATCGCGGAACGGTGCGCTAACCACTGCGCCACTGAGCCCCCTTCGCGAGGTGGCTGGCGCTGCACGGTCTGCGGTCGTCGTGGGTGAGCGCGGCGCAGATGCTTGGGTGGAAACGTCTCCCCTCCTCGTCCCCCCGCCGCGCAGAGAGCGCACCCGGG
The DNA here is from genome assembly GCF_965212315.1 of Lampetra planeri. NCBI lineage: Eukaryota > Metazoa > Chordata > Hyperoartia > Petromyzontiformes > Petromyzontidae > Lampetra > Lampetra planeri. The sequence continues at coordinate 10,878,280 of NC_136137.1, read as the reverse complement.
GCCGTGGGGCCTGCGCGGGGCGTGCTCGTTATCCCGCGCGCCGAGAGGGGTGCGGGGCACGGGCGGCCGCGCGCGCCTCCCTCCCAATTAGTGCCACGGTGGGGGGGGGGGGTGCGGTGCTGGACTGTCAGGGCAGCATGGGGCAACAGGAGCTGCGGCAGCGCGCCGTGGAGCAGCAGGGGATGGAGCGGCAGAGACTGGAGAAACGTGGGATGGAGCAGCAGGGGATGGAGCAGCAGGAGATGGAGCAGCAGGGGATGGAGCAGCAGAGACTGGAGCAGCAGAGACTGGAGCAGCAGAGACTGGAGCAGCAGAGACTGGAGCAGCAGAGACTGGAGCAGCAGGGGATGGAGCAGCAGGGGATGGAGGTTGGGGACCCCCCTTGAGATGTCTTTGCCGCGGCAATGAGCGCCTTCATTGAGAGAGAGGTTCGCTGAAAAGTGGCTGACACCAGCTTTGCTGAGCAAGCTACTTTTTTTCATCGCTTCAAGGAATAATAAATATTAATCATTAAACAAAATCCCTCTGAATTTCAATGCTCCGAGTGGGCCGTCTGGGGAGGTTGACTGGGGAGACCCACTGGACTCTTCCATTTCGAGAGAGGAGTCGGGAGCTGGACGGCTACGAAGCCCGCATGCGCTGCAGAGCGGGGACATTGGGGGAGCGCTCCCCCCCCCCCCATTCCGCACTCTGGATGGTTTCTCCCATTGCCGCAGTAGCTTCCTCCAGGCATCGCGCGAGGGCGCTCGCAGCGACAGCAACGCTCACCGTTAGCGCATCGCCATCATCAATATTGATCAACACGGCCCACGTGTCAATCATCGCACTCAGATGTCCGCGCGTGTGGCGCGGTGGCGACGCGGCCGAGCCACAGTAGAGGAGGACGCCAGCGTGGCTAGGAGATGTTAACTACCTCGCCTGGTCTACGGGAGGTCATGGGTTCGATCCCGATCCTTACGCCTGCGCGAGGCTCACAGCGCCTTGCCCGGAACCAACCCCGCTTCGCCTGGAGCCTTGCGTGGAGGAGGGAGGAGGAGGCAGGGAGTGCTCGCACTGGACGTTTGTGAAAAGAGAGCGTTGTGGCTAATCGGATTCCTCCAATTTGTATGAAGATTCTGATGATTAACATCCACGGCTCCCAGGGAATTCCTGGATGGAAGAAGAAGAAAAAAAAAACCTCCCAGTGTATTTCACTCAAACCAATTACGCAAATATGAATTTCCATTCTAATATAATTATATGATTATAGGGAACTCAGCAGATTTAGTGACGGAAGCAATTGCCGGGGGTGAAATAACGTTGTTTGCACCGCGAAATCCGCTCCCCTGGGGCGCCGAGCACTGCGAGCGGCACCCACCGTGGGCTCAGGAAGCCCCGCAGGAGTCGCCTGGGCTGGAGGGGAGAGGGAGGCGGCGTGAGAGATGAGGGATGAAGCCATGTAGTGTCTCTCTACACCGCGTGGTGTGTCTCTCTACACCACGTGGTGTGTCTCTCTACACCACGTGGTGTGTCTTTCTACACCACGTGGTGTCTCTTCTTGCCACGTGGTGTCTCTACTCACCACGTGGTGTCTCTCTACACCACGCGGTGTCTCTCTACAGACCACGTGGTGTCTCTCTACTCACCACGTGGTGTCTCTACTCACCACGTGGTGTCTCTCTACACCACGCGGTGTCTCTCTACACACCACGTGGTGCCTCTCTACACACCACGTGGTGTCTCTCTACTCACCAAGTGGTGTCTCTCTACACACCACGTGGTGTCTCTCTACTCACCACGTGGTGTCTCTCTACACACCACGTGGTGTCTCTCTACACACCACGTGGTGTCTCTCTACTCACCACGTGGTGTCTCTCTACACACCACGTGGTGTCTCTCTACTCACCACGTGGTGTCTCTCTACACACCACGTGGTGTCTCTCTACACACCACGTGGTGTCTCTCTACACACCACGTGGTGTCTCTCTACACACCACGTGGTGTCTCTCTACACACCACGTGGTGTCTCTCTACACACCACGTGGTGTCTCTCTACTCACCACGCGGTGTCTCTCTACACACCACGCGGTGTCTCTCTACTCACCACGTGGTGTCTCTCTACACACCACGTGGTGTCTCTCTACTCACCACGTGGTGTCTCTCTACACACCACGTGGTGTCTCTCTACACACCACGTGGTGTCTCTCTACACACCACGTGGTGTCTCTCTACACACCACGTGGTGTCTCTCTACTCACCACGTGGTGTCTCTCTACACACCACGTGGTGTCTCTCTACTCACCACGTGGTGTCTCTCTACACACCACGTGGTGTCTCTCTACTCACCACGTGGTGTCTCTCTACACACCACGTGGTGTCTCTCTACTCACCACGTGGTGTCTCTCTACACACCACGTGGTGTCTCTCTACACACCACGTGGTGTCTCTCTACTCACCACGTGGTGTCTCTCTACACACCACGTGGTGTCTCTCTACACACCACGTGGTGTCTCTCTACTCACCACGTGGTGTCTCTCTACACACCACGTGGTGTCTCTCTACTCACCACGCGGTGTCTCTCTACACACCACGCGGTGTCTCTATTCCTCCTGAGAGGAATGCTACCCACAGTGCCCGCGATGCTTAGTTTTAGCTGCTGAATAAATATGCGTCTGACGGGAGGCTGAGGGCATGGAGAGGCAGGAGAGTACAGAGAGGAAAGTCCTTTTTCCCAAACACGGGTCCTGCCACCGCTGTTCATTGGCACACCAGTGGTAACATTGCTGTGGAGTGGCAGTCCTAATAGGTGCTCACTCACAGCCCATGCCTGAGGAGCCCATTTGTGTGTAGGGGAACATCTTTTTTAGGCCAATATTTGTAAAGTACAGAGCACAGAATTGGTGCTACATTTTTTTCTTTCTGTCGGAGCAAAATACAAACCGGACGGATCCAATCGCAACACCTCGCACAGCTGATCCGAGACGTGCCCGTCGGTTGCTGTTGAGACACAGGGAGGGTGTGAACCAGGGCTTTAATATACAACAGGGGTCTAGTCGACAAAGAGGGCACTGTGTTCCGCAGGGCCTTGCGAAAACAGGAGTCTTAAAATTAAACAGGGGGCCTCGCGTGTTACGTGGGTATTTGAAAGACGGGGGTCTCGTCGTCTCGTTGTGAATGTCCTCGCGTCTCCAGTCCGTCGCGTCTTCCTGCAGCGTCTCGCTGGCCTCGTCGTTCATCTCGAGCGAGCTGAGAATCCTCCAGCCGCTGAGTCGCCGTTTGAGCGCCGAGATAATTTGACGTCTCGCTCTGTTGCCCTGCGAGAGAGGGGAGGGGGCGGGGTGGGGAAGGGGGGTTGGAGGGGGGAAGGCTGTGGCGCTGCCGTGAGCTGTGCAAGAGGTGCAGCCGTTGACGTGAATGGCAACATCGTTAATGATTCTAATTGCCGCAGGGGGGGGGGGGCTGTGTGTGCTAGGAAGTCGTCACCACGAGATGCCCGCGGAAAAGAATGCATTCCAGAGTCGCAAGGGAAACGTGTGAAATATCAGCGGAAAGCGTGTGACATTTTAGCAAAGCAAATTGGCACTAACCGCCGTATGCCTCGCTTTGCTTGTGGGAGAACGCGTCCCTGCAGCTGGAACGAGAGGGGGGTGGGGGGGGGGTGAGCGGTGTGGGGGTTAAAGGACTCGTGGACGCGGTCCGTTACAAAGTCACGACATTAATCACGTCCGGGCATCCTGCAGAGACGGAGCGCGCAACGATGCCCTCTTCTCTCTCGCGCGCTGCCACGTGAAGACGACTCCACCGGTGTAATACGAATCCGTGGAATTGATTTCTCTCCCCTTTTTTGCGGCTCTTCGTTTTTTTCTCTCTCTCTTCTCGCGAGGCATTGGCGATCCTTTTTCCGTGGGAGCCCTCCTTGCCCTTCATTCCGAGCCGGGGGATTGGGTTTTATGCGGTTTAGTTCCTCGTTGAGAATTACAAGTCTCTCTCTCTCTCGCCGCGCGCCCTTGAAGTGACTCCGCAGTGTTAGCAGTCCAGGCGTGGGGGGGGGGGGGTTCCTTTAATGCTTTCCTGCCCACGGGGGGGGGGGGGGGCTGCTTCCACCCCCCCTACCCCCAGCAGCTCCGCCAACTCCGAGGTGAGGTACACGCGCCGCCTCTCCGTGCTGGGCCAGGCGGAGTGCGCGCGCGTGCGTCTTTATTGTTTAACTGAATAATCGATCCGCATGCAGAGGTTTTCGCGAGAGCGATATGTAAAGTTGGGCACCTGAGAGGCTCCACAGGCAGATTCGCGCCTCCTCGCTCCGAGGAACCCTGGTCTCTGTAGACTTAGGGGACATCTGTAACAAAAAATAGCTTCATGGCTCATCGGATTCCTCCAATATGACTCAATATTCAGATTCTGCGTGGAGCTGAAGCTGAGATGGAGGCTCACGTCCCGTCGGATGAAACGCCTTTCGTGCTTTTGTAAGTGTTTTCAAGCACTGATTTAAAATGATACGAAAGTCAAGGTGATGATTTTGCTCACGTGAGCAGCGAGGTGGTAACTCATCTCCTGCTCACAGCCCTGAGCCAGTGGTGGAAATCCCACATTCCTATGGCAGGAGCGAGTCTCTCCATAGGGCAACCAGTGTTGACTTCCCCACAAAACAGTACTCACTTTATCGACCACAATACTTGTATTCAAAATACAAAAAAAAAATACTCTGATAATATATGCAGCTTTCTTTGGAGCCTAGTCTCAAATGGTGTTAGACCAGAGGACGCAAACTCCAAATATACAGCAGCCGGCATCAGGGTCGGGATCGAACTCACGACATCCTGCATACCAGGCGAGGTAGTTAACATCTCCTAGCCACCGCGGCGTCCCCCTTGATGCACCCAAGATCAACTCCCCCTCGGGTATCTCATGCAATCGGCCACATGTGCTCGACAGCTGCTTTCTTGATGCTATTATCAGGTGCACTGCGCCAGTTGGGCCCCAGGTGAGGCAAGGATGGCGATCCCCTGGCTGCGTAGAGGCTGCACCGCCCCCCGCCCACCCGCCCCGCCCCTCCCCTCCCCCGGCGCAACTGCGGGAGGGGCCATCCATTGAATAGGAACGCGAAAATCTGTCAACACTTGACCCCTCCCCCCCCCTCCCTGTAGGCACGCGGACTTTTTACCCCCCCCCCCACCAGCGTACGTACGCTTGACGCACCCCTCCCCCCGAATCGTATAGAACGGCCGATATTTAATCTACGCAGAAACGATCAAGGATTAATAATATTGACGTGTTTAAGCAAACAGAGAGTCCACCGCCGGACTATCTAACTCATTTGAAGCCCCCCCCCCCCCCCGCCGTTTCCTATGCGTACCTACATTGTCAGTAGATCCCACATACGCAAACGTACGCGTTTAGGTTAACCCTCCCCCCTCCCCCCTCCTCTATGCGTACGGACTCAATGGATGGCCCCGTACCACCCCAACTCCGCTCTCGTGCCCTTGATGGCGAGACGCAGAAAATTCATTTGAGCACCACAGGCGGCTCCGAGCGGTTTCACTCGCGGCGGTGACTTGTCGCTTTGCTTGAATCGATACCTCCGTCGCGAATCAAGTTGGGAGAATTGATGGCTGTCACTTAAACGCGCGAATGGTGAAATCTGTTTCGTTTGGCAACAACAGCGACAAGTCGACTCAGATGGCTGCGCGCGAGTTCCCTTCACGTTTTACTACAGTGTGACATATTTGTCTTTGCTTCCTGGGTAGTAAGTGTTATTTCCTAATTGCTTATGACTCAAAAGTACAGAAAATGGCTATTATTCCCCACAAACTCTGCTTTTGGTGATATTTAGAAATGTGTCTTTGTTCAATGAGATAACGGGCGAATTTCTGTATTTTCGTTCACATAAAGTAAGAAAAAAAAACATGAATCAAAATTTACATGTATTTATATTAAAGTAATACAAAAATGACTAAAAAATTTTTAGACATTAAGGCGCACTACCACAGGCGGGACTGGCCACAGCAGACCGAGTTCTCTGTGGGGAGGAACAACGTCAAGTGGGAGCCACTGGTGGACCCCCGGAAGGTGCTGATGCCACCACTTCACATCGAATTGGGCCTCATGAAGAATTTGCCAGAGCTGTAGATAAGGAGTCGGCAGCCTTCAAGTACCTTCAAGACTTCTTCCCTAAGCTGTATGAGGCAAGGGTCAAAGCCGGTGTCTTCGTCGGACCACAGATTAAGAAGATCCTGGAGTGCAATGAACAGAGGTGGGACAAAGTCATTGTTATGCAAGTCCAAGTCGAGTCGCAAGTCATCAAATTCATGACTCGAGTCTGACTCGAGTCCAAGTCACATGACTCGAGTCCACATCTCATAGGTGGGACAAAGTCATTGTTATGCAAGTCCAAGTCGAGTCGCAAGTCATCAAATTCATGACTCGAGTCTGACTCGAGTCCAAGTCACATGACTCGAGTCCACATCTCTGGCAATGAATTCCCCAAGAAGCTCACTAGAAAGGAGAAAGGGGCTTGGAACAGCTTTGTCGCAGTGGTTCGTGGATTCCTGGGCAATCACAAGGTCGAAACCATGTGGAGCTGGTTGAGACTCTGGTGAAGAACTACGGCACAATGGGATGTAAGATGTCCCTCAAAGTCCATGTCCTTGATGCTCATCTTGATAAATTCAAGGAGAACATGGGAGCGTACTCGGAGGAGCAAGGCGAGCGCTTCCACCAGGATAGACTGGACTTTGAACGCCGCTACCAAGGACAGAATAACGAGAACATGATGGGAGACTACATTTGGGGGTTGTTTTCATGAAAGTGATTTACAGTATAATCGTGAATCTCGAAAAACTACTCATTTCTGAATCTTTTGTAGTAATTTTTGTATTACTTTAGTATAAATACATGTTAATTTTGATTCATATGTTGTTGTTTTCTGACTTAATCTGAACGAAAAGACACAAATTCGCGCGTTTTTTCATTGAAAATAGGTACATTTCAAAATATCACTGTCCTGGTCACAAAAGCAAAGTTTGTGGGAAATAATAGCCATTTTCTATACTTTTTAGGCATGAGCAATTACGAAAAAACACTTACTACACAGGAACTAAAATTATGTTACATAGTGTTATCGGAGGAGATATAGATCTATTTGGGACTTGAGCTGCTGCTGCTGCTGCCTCTTCTTGCTTCTTGTCGTATGGCTGATGGTGGCGATGCAGAGCATCAATTGCAACTTCACATTCAGTTGGTCTCAAGCCAGATAACCACAGGAGTAAGCGGAGTAGTCTATCGCTGCTGTGATGGATCGGGGCACTGCGGCGTTACGTGTGGTCCGGATCTGTCCTGGACGACCACAGTCTCACACTACTGGAGAGGCTTTTAATTTTCCATTTGTGCGTCAGGCATCCGCATCTACTGCCATGGTTTGTGCAGTGGATCGTGCGATTTAGGGTGGAATGTGAGCTATGTGGAAGATCACACCCAGTCAGGGGTAGCGGGGTAGTGTATCGCCGCTGTGATGTCTCATTCGTATTTGTCGATCTGCGCAGCCCGTCGTTAGACGTGGTCAGCTCTGTTCTGGGCGATGGGACTGCACTGCAAGAGTTGGGGTCACGTCTGCAGCCCCTTGGGGTAACCGGCGAAACCAGGGAGCGACCCTCGTGGCAGAGACTCGTGCGTTGCCACGAAGGTTTCGCCGTTCGGATTTTCCCGGCAAGCGGTATTTGTCGTGGCAACTGCTGCGATGGTCTGCTTCAGCTCTCAGTTGACGTTAAAGATGCCCGTGGCGTCATTCGAAGAGGAGTGTTCCCGAATGTGCGTGCCGGCATCACGGCTCAAATGTAGTAAATTACTCCACACATTACTGAATCGAGAAACGACGTCGTAATTGCTGTCCCCTGCTGCCAAAAAACGCAGCAGGACCTTCCTAAAAAGAGAATGTCGCCACTCGGCTACGCGTCGCTGAGTAAACAAGCGGAATAATACTAATACAGCTGCTGCTAATAATACTGATACTAATAATACTACTGCTACTAATCCACCCTTCCCACCCTCCTCACCCTCCCCACCCTCCTCACCTTTCCCACCCTCCCCACCCTCCCCACCCTCCTCACCCTCCCCACCCTGCCCACCCTCCCCTCCCTGCCCACCCTCCCCACCCACCTCACCTTCCCCACCCTCCCCACCCTCCCCACCCTCCTCACCTTCCCCACCCTCCCCACCCTCCCCACCCTCCCCTCCCTCCCCACCCTCCCCACCCTCTTCACCCTCCCCACCCTCCCCACCCTCCCCTCCCTCCCCTCCCTCCTCACCCTCCCCACCCTCCCCACCCTCCTCACCTTCCCCACCCTCCCCACCCTCCTCACTCTCCCCACCCTCCCCACCCTCCTCACCCTCCTCACCCTCCTCACCCTCCCTACCCTACTCACCCTCCCCACCCTCCCACACTCGCCACCCTCCCCACCCTCCCCACGCTCGCCACCTTCCCCACCCTCCTCACCCTCCCCACCCTCCCTCCCCTCCCTCCTCACCCTCCTCACCCTCCCCACCCTCCCCACCCTCCCCTCCCTCCTCACCCTCCTCACCCTCCCCACCCTCCCCACCCTCCCCTCCCTCCTCACCCTCCTCACCCTACTCACCCTCCCCACCCTCCCCACGCTCGCCACCCTCCCCACCCTACTCACCCTCCCCACCCTCCCCACCCTCCCCACCCTCCCCTCCCTCCTCACCCTCCTCACCCTACTCACCCTCCCCACCCTCCCCACCCTCCCCACGCTCGCCACCCTCCCCACCCTACTCACCCTCCCCACCCTCCCCACCCTCCCCACCCTCCCCTCCCTCCTCACCCTCCTCACCCTACTCACCCTCCCCACCCTCCCCACCCTCCCCACGCTCGCCACCCTCCCCACCCTACTCACCTTCCCCACCCTCATTACTTTGCTCTACTGGCTGGCTCGCTTCCCCATCCGAGAGGATCTGCCTGCCACACGAGCTCCTTGCTTGCGTTGTCTGGGACACGGGGGGAGGGGGGGGGGCGGGTAGGTGGTGGGGAAGGGGATGGTAACTCTACCTCTCGTGGTCAGAGGACGAGTGCAGGGGAATGCTGAGTAGACGCTCCGGTGTCGGCACCGCGCAAGGCTGACGATTGCCGCGGATGAATCGCCGGGCCTCGCTTTACGCGCTCGTTGAGTGAGGCGGGGCGCGGTTGACGGCGGTGCACGAAAGAGCCGTCATGCGTCTGTCGATGCTGCGAGCGACATTGTGGAGGCAGGCCGCGGGCATTTTGTTGGCGCTTCGCCGGATTTGCGCATCCTCGCGTAACGCGCGCGGTGTCGCCGCCAAGCTCGTTCGCCGCTCGCCCCACCGAAGCGACGATTCACAGAAGCGACTTAAAACAAAACGAAGAAACGAGTCTGCCGCGTTATATTCCACCGCGGTTCATGCGGCAGAATCGTTCATTCACGTCGACCGTTTCACTCCTCCGTGAGACGAGAGGCGTCCGTGGGCCGGGTGGCTCGGAGCGAGTCGCTCGCGAGCGGGAGTCTGTGAGTTCAAACCCCGGTGGGGGGCGGAGGGTTGACTCCAACATTGATGCGATGGGCACCACGTGGTGGAGAAGTCAACAGTTGTTGTTGTTGTCCTATGGGTCGTCTCGGCCCCCGTCACGTGGAAGTTGAGTGTCTCGACGCTCACGAGAGCTACCGATGACAATCACTAAACTGCCACCATCTGCGAGTTCTCTCTCTTGCTATGCGTGAACTATAACAATGTCACAATCAATACGACCAGTGGAGCCACAAGCCGCGCCACAGTGGGGGGGGGGGTATTGCCCGCGCCCCCACCCCCCCCCCCCCAACTGGGTGGGCTCAAGAAGTTGCACAACGGACTGTTATGGTGGCCCCCCACAAGACAGAAGTGCTGCACCCCCCCCCCGCCCTCCAATCCGGGAGGAGCCGGAGCAGGAGCCTGCTCCCAATCCGCCCCACCGGTTGTGACGTCATTTAGCTTCCTGCACTCATCATCCATTGGTGACATTGCCCATGGCTGGCGCTCTGCACGCGGCGCTATGAAGGAATCTGGGAAGCTGGCATCCCGGTTGGCTTGGGCCAACACGCCGCTGCGGGGTGCCACGGTGGCGAGATGTCATATCCCTCGCCTGGTATGCAGGAGGTCGTGGGTTTGATCTCGACCCTGACGCCTGCTGCTGTTTATTTGGAGTTTGCGTGTTCTCTCACCCTGTGGTCGTGTGGATTTTTCTCCGGGCCCTCCGGTTTTTCCCTCCACATTTAGAAATGTGCGTTCGGAGTATTTCGGCTGCTATAAATTTCCACTTAATAAGCCACTTCGTTGAGTTATCATTTGTGGCCAGGTCGCTTCTTAAATAGACCCATAGAGCTCAGTGGGCCTTACCTTGTAAAATAGAAGAAAAGTAGTTCATAGTAGTTAGTTTAGATTTAGCAACAGCTTGCCTCGCTCGTGACTTCCCTCGCAGCGGGACACTTACCTGTGCCTGCCCTGCCTCCCTAGACTCAGCGTTCCAACTCGCTCCGTGCCCTGCACTCCAGCAGGCAGGGCCGCCCAGAGGTTCCTGGAGGCAGATTGCCACGTCGCCCCCCCCCCTCCCCGTTATTAATTCACGACAAAAGTAAAACGGGCCCGACGTGGCCTCTAGGCAGCCCTGCCTGCGAGCGTGGCGGTCAACTGCTTTCGTGGCCGACCGGGGGACATCTGGCCTCACTTTCCTGTGATATGATCCAACGCTCACTCTCTCACGAGACTGTGCATCCCCCACCCCCATCCCCTGCAACCCTTTGAACCTGGCTCCGTGCTCCAACCCAACCCCTCCCCATGGTGGGTTTTGAGTGTTATTTGCACGATGGCTCCCATCTTCCACCGTGGCTCCTCAAAGTCTCGCGCCCGGCTCGTGGCGGCACCGCACGGACTGCTCGAGATGCGAGGTGGAGCCTTTGCTGTTTGGAAAACGAACGCAGTTCCCCCGCCGTCAATCGCCGCGTGTACAATGAGCTTCTTTCGCACCGTACATAGCCTACCGCGCTAATCAGATGTGCGGGAGAAGGACAACAATCCAAAACACAAAAAAGGAGTTCTTCTCTGGCTGTCCGCCTGATGATGCTGGTTTTTAATTACTGGCGGAACGTCGTACTCGAATTGTAAATGTTGTGGGTTTACTCTCCAACACACCGTGGACCTAACTGGTAACGAATTAGCACGTTGTTTTACGTGACAAACCTTGCTAATTGGCTGTGTCTGGTGGTGGCAAGTTTAACGACACATTTTATATTTAGGATATCTAACCCAAACACCTCTATTATGGCTAAAAAAATAAGTTTTCAATCCAGATTTGAAAGTGCAAAGCTCCAGTGGCTTCCTAATCCAGGAAGGAAGAGCATTCCGGACGGCCGCAGAAGCGCATCTGAAAGTGCGCATTGCGGTGACCGCCCTTGTGCGATGGCGAGCTAAAAATCTGCTGCCATACACACTTTGCCTCGTGCTGAGCCAGACCTCCTCGCGGCACGAGGCTTCTTCTACCCAGAAAAAAAGTATCATCGTCGTCTAATGACATGGCATGAGCGGAATAATAATTGTTGAATTACCTCGACCCAATTTTTACATAATTAATAAACTTCGCTGCCTTGGTTGGCCTTGGCTGCCACGCCGGTTGCTGGAAGCGGAGAGAGGATGCGAGGGTAATTGTTACTCTACCTGCAACCCTGCCTTGACAGGCGTGCAAATGAGGGGCTGTGCCCAAAGAACACCTCAATTTAACAGACAGCTCTTCTTCTGGGCAGCTCTGTTGGGGGGGGGGGGGTCACACGTTCAGACGACAGCGATAGCAGTTAAGCAGCAGCACGTGGAAACACAAAGGAGCCGACTTGCCCAGCTCTGGCCCTTGTAGATTAATGACCTGAAACTCAATCGCCCTGCGCTCCAGCACTCAGCCAGTGACCGCGAACCTGGGATCGTCGTCCAAGCTGAGCGAGGAGGCGCGGGGCGGGAGTCGGGGGTGTGTGGGCCGGCGGGCAGGAGTGGTGAAACAGAAGCTACCTAGATCGTGGCGAGCGCATGGGTTTGACTCCTTTTCTACAGGATTCTTGGCGGTGTGAGCTCACGGTCGTGGTGGTAGCGAATGTGCGGAGAGAGGTGGGGACGCGGTGGGGGGGGGGGGGGGGTAAGGAGGGCCACTCGCTTAGTCCGTGCTGAATGTTGACCCGAGGCTTTCGTTCCGCAGTTAATTTAAATTCTAATTAAATAATTCATTTATTCTCTTTGAATAACTCCCTCGCCCGCCCCACACTAACCGGACGATGTCTCCGGTATTATCGGAGTGGATTTGCCCCCTGACCAAAGCCGCCACGAGGGCCCCGCACGGCGGTGCTGAGAGATCCATGGGGGCCCCACGGGGAATGGGGCTGACCGCTCCGGTAAAGCGCGGCGCGCCGCTGAAGATTCACACTTTGCTCCGTGCGGAGGTATCACCGCTGGATTCTACCTGCTCTACGCAAACATTTGCATGCGGGGAGTTTTTTTTTTAACACCATAAAGAGGTTTGGATTTCAGCGGATAGAGACGGACATCACTGGCCGTGCACGCACACGAAGGCGCGCACAGAGGCGATGGTATTAAGTTCACGCTGCAGAGCGGAAAACCAAAGGCAGAGCCGTACATCATGTTTGCGAGAGAAAAATGCAGGAATAAAAATATCCCGGTGAGAGTCCACCGTGGGCTTTGCGCACCGCGGAGAGTCACGTTTCCCCCCCCCCCCCGCCGCCCCCCCTCTAATGCGGCCACTTCACAACATTTATCAACATCTGCTGATGGGAGTCATGAGTGTCTCTTTGTGTGGCACAAAGCCACGCGGCGAATGCGAGGCTCTGGACAACACCAGCAGCAGCGGAGTGCACTGCGGAGCGGACGCTCGCTCCGGCGGAGATTCATCTTTTAAAATCGCGGCTTTCGCGTGGACTCACTCGGTCCGCTCAGTGACGGCGCGAGAGAGGCGGGCATCTCGCTAAATAATGCGGGCCGCCTCGCGGAGTTGAATCCCTTCAAAACAGACTCGCTGCGTCGATGGCTCCTCTTCCTCCTCACCTTGTGAAGTAATCTAAATAGGAAAATAAATAAACAAATAGCCCGCGTGCCGACGGGGGTTGAGGGCGAACTGACACCAGGCCACCCAGCCTCATGCCAAGCCACCCCAGTAGAAAACGGCACAACCTGGGTTTACAAATAGCTTTGATATAAAGAGGCCATTTAAATGAAAAATCACTCCGCATAAGGCGCACGTTGTGACGGGTAACCCCATCAGAGTGACAAACATCGTGAAAGCTCTGGGCGTTTCATTTATAAAATGGATGCTGTAATTGTGCGAAATGCCAAGAACGAGCACAATGTCCACTCTTTATGTTGTCGTCGGCTGCAGTCGTTCAACCAGCGAGCGCGCGCGCGCGGCGGCACCACCGTGAGCGCCGGAGAGGTCCGCGACCTGTCGTGGAGGGAGCAGCGGCCTCGAGTCCCCTTCGCACAGAGCCGACGTTCGACGCGCGCGGCGCCTGCGCGCACGCCACTGGCGCGCCTGGAGCAAGGAGCCATTCTCAGACCGTCTCCTTTGCTGCTGTTGCTGATGCTGATGCGGCGCCGGTACCGCCCCACCGGTCGCCACCGATTGCTTTGGTTGGGTGGCGGCCGTGGCCACCGTGGGCCCTGGAGTGGCCAGTGCAGTGCGTAACCCACCCACGGCACGATCCGAGGGAGAGCTCGCGCAGAATTAACTCGCAAAGAAAGCGGCCGTTTTCCTATATTATTTTTCGTTTCTTTTCTACATTTTTTTCTTCAAAGCAGAGTTACGCATTTTTAAATACGTATTTTAGCTTTTTAAACTATTGTTGCTTTTAAACACGTATTATTCAGTTTTCGCCACAAAATTGCCTTTTAAGAATTTACGGGTTTGAAAGGTTAATGAGCGCGTTCCTATTAGAGGTAATCCATGCTCACCCACGTCCCGCGGGGCCGCCGCTAACGACGCGCAGATGACACGAGTGGCGCGCGCTCCCCGGGGGAGCCAGCTGCGGCCTCGGGCACGCGCGCACGCGCACGCGGGGGAATTAACGACGGCGGGGGGGGGGCTTGGCTAGCGGAGAGCCCGTAGGGCTCGGAGTCCTCCTCCCCCCCCCCCTCGGGTTTGGGCAACATCCGACAGCGTGGGGTTCGCCGCTCACTGCAGAGCTTTTCGCGGTTGCGAATCCGGTTTGCGGTTCGCGTCATTTCGCTGTGCAAAGCTGCGCACTGTCACCCTACCCTCCGCAGCCACTGTTTAGCGCTGGCAGCACGTATCTGTGGGCAGTCCTCTACTTGTTCGCGTGTAGAGGCACGGAGCAGACGCAGTGCCACGTGTGTGTTTAATCTTCTTCTTCTTCATGTAAGTGGTTGACGATCGTGCGGCTGATGTTGCCGTGTTCTTTCTGACGGCAATGTTGTGATTTAGCGTCGTTAGTGTGAAGAGTCGCTCTCGAAGCACGCTGGGAAACAGACCGGTCGCGAGCCAGCACCAACGATTGCTCAATCTCGGTGGAAGCGGAATGTTTTATTTAATTTCTCGAGTGAAAATGGTAAAAAAGAAACAGTTTCTCCATGACCTGACCGCCCTATCGCTGGCGCTGAATAACGCATGAGAGCATATTTGATTTCACATGTTTATTTAACTTCATTCAGCTAATATGTTTCGTCTCGATCTCGCGAGTGGTGGCTTGTGACCGCCATCCCCGCAAGTTGATACAAAGTGAAATGCCTCCGTTCCGCTTCACCCGCAATGTTACGGCAACGAAATTAGCCGAGCTAATCATCCGTAACGCGTAACGCCGTTGTTTAAACTGCTCCTGCATTCGTGCCCCACGAGGACGTGCTATATAGCCCAATTTGGCTCAGATCCCTGCTGGACAGCACCTGGCTTGCGGATGGTGGTGTTGATGGTGATAATTGATGGATCTGCAGACAGCTGATACATTTATTTTAAAACCAAGTGAGAGGCAGTTCAGCACAAGAGTGTCTTTTCAAGGGAAAACCCGGAACGAAAAAAAACATGTACAGTACAATATGTAAGGATATTAAAATACGATGTAATATTATGATGATTGCGTTTATTTAGCCAGAAAAGCCTCGTTGAGTCTCAGGACTTGATGTCAGGTAAGGTCTTCTGTTTGTTTATCACAGTAGGGGGCGATGTTGCTGCTGCTGATGTGCGTAATCCCAGTTGAGTCATTTGCAGGGATTTTTTTTCAGCAACGGAATGTTTGGACAATACCGGACACATTGACATTTTTTTTTATCGTAGAACAACTTTGTGTGTGTTGCTTTGCTGCCGTTCCCCCGCTCCTCCAATTAAGCACGGTTGGCTACGTGCGGTGCGAAAGAAGTTCGACATACAGTGCGTGTGTTTAGTGATGAAAAGAGGACAACCAGAGGAAATCCACGCAGAAGAGGGAGAGAGAACAGAGATACACCCTGGGTGGAGAATGGAGCTCAGGCCCTTGCTGCTGTGAGGCGCGAGTATGACCACTCCCCCCCCCACCGCGCACATCACAATCTAAACAATTCTTTGTCAATGTATGTATCATTTTTTCTCTAATAAAATAATAATCTCACCACAAAACATCATGCAAACGGCATCAACAACACCTCTCATATTGCCTGAAAATGATCGATTGCAATGACGTAGCCAGTGTCTGATACTGACACACACAGTGCCCTGAATACGCGATCTTCTACTCCGCCAGCCTCAAATGAATCCCTTCTCCCCAGAGAACGGGGACAAGGGACAATTATTCGGCCTGTTCCAATGACTTCTGTTTATTTGTGCTCAATTCTGGTATCGAGTACGGGCAAGCGGGGGGCCTGGGCTGTGCGGAGAGTGGCCGGAGGGGGCGAGGGGGGCGGGAGCGCGAGGGGTCACGTCCCTGCATCAGCAGGCTGCGCCCTCGTACGGGATCAGTACGCGGGCCTCCGCGGCTCCGTCCAATTATCGTGGAATTCACGAAGGTCAATGAAAGTCTCCGCCTCGAGGGGGGAAAGGACAAAACTTGACATTCTGCTCCGACCAAAGTGCCCCATTGTTCAAGTCCGGCTCCTAGGGGCAGGAAAACCGGCGATCGGGTACTGGGGCAACACGGATAATATTAATGGTCGATTCATTCCGCGTGGAATCACGCCACCAGCTGCTGCTGCTGCTAACGGAGTAATTAGGAGCAGAAGGATGGATAACGGCGCTGGGCCAGGGAACCGGGCCGGTGTAGGCGCATGTGGCTGCACGGGACAGATTTATGAACATCCCAGGGCAGTGACGGCACCGAGCTGGGCTCTCGGGGGAGGGGCACGGGCCGCGGTGGTGAGGGAGTTCACGTGGAGTGTGTGTGACTGGAGTTCACGTGGAGTGTTTGTGACTGGAGTTCACGTGGAGTGTTTGTGACTGGAGTTCACGTGGAGTGTTTGTGACTGGAGTTCACGTGGAGTGTGTGTTACTGGTGTTCACGTGAAGTGTTTGTGACTGGAGTTCACGTGGAGTGTTTGTAACTGGTGTTCACGTGGAGTGTGTGTGACTGGAGTTCACGTGGAGTGTTTGTGACTGGAGTTCACGTGGAGTGTGTGTGACTAATGTTCACGTGGAGTGTTCGTGACTGGAGTTCACGTGGAGTGTTTGTGACTGGAATACACGTGGAGTGTTCGTGACTGGAGTTCACGTGGAGTGTGTGTGACTGGAGTTCACGTGGAGTGTTTGTGACTGAAGTTCACGTGGAGTGTTTGTGACTGGAGTTCACGTGGAGTGTGTGTGATTGGAGTTCACGTGGAGTGTTCGTGACTGGAGTTCACGTGGAGTGTGTGTGACTGGAGTTCACGTGGAGTGTTTGTGACTGGAGTTCACGTGGAGTGTTCGTGACTGGAGTTCACGTGGAGTGTTTGTGACTGGAGTTCACGTGGAGTGTTTGTGACTGGTGTTTACGTGGAGTGTTTGTGACTGGAGTTCACGTGGAGTGTGTGTGACTGGTGTTCACGTGGAGTGTGTGTGACTGGTGTTCACGTGGAGTGTTTGTGACTGGAGTTCACGTGAAGTGTGTGTGACTGGAGTTCACGTGGAGTGTTTGTGACTGGAGTTCACATGGAGTGTTTGTGACTGGAGTTCACGTGGAGTGTTTGTGACTGGAGTTCACGTAGAGTGTGTGTGACTGGTGTTCACGTGGAGTGTTTGTGACTGGAGTTCACGTGGAGTGTGTGTGACTGGAGTTCACGTGGAGTGTTTGTGACTGGAGTTCACGTGGAGTGTTCGTGGCTGGAGTTCACGTGGAGTGTGTGTGACTGGAGTTCACGTGGAGTGTGTGTGACTGGAGTTCACGTGGAGTGTGTGTGACTGGAGTTCACGTGGAGTGTTTGTGACTGAAGTTCACATGGAGTGTGTGTGACTGGAATTCACGTGGAGTGTTCGTGACTGGAGTTCACGTGGAGTGTTTGTGACTGGAGTTCACGTGGAGTGTTTGTGACTGACGTTCACACGCAGTGGAGAAGGTGCGAGTGTTTAGGTTGTCATTTTTGTTCAAACAACGCAGCACCGCTGATGGTCGTGCTTAGTGCCACAAGCGATACGTGCACTCTTATTCTTCAGAGTGCAGAGTGCTCTGACTTCCCCCATGTGCGTTCACGCCTTGACCTGCAACCCAGCGGGCAGCGTCACGATCTCTCGAGCACCGGTCACCCAGCGGACAGCGTCACGACCTCCCAGATACGACACGTGCCGTCAATCCGACCAGGTGGAGAGTTGTTTTTGTTTGTCAGCAGCCCTCTCCTAACTGCGCCACTGGCCTCCGCAGCTTCGCCCGAGCGCCGCGCGTAGAGCTGGCCAGCCAGAAGGATGATTCCCGCTGACGATGGATGGTGCTGGCCCAGAGGCCACGGCGGTGGTGGCCGCACACGGGGCAACAGCCGATGCCGAGACTAGGAACGCACAGCACGGAGAGTTATGCTCACACTCACCTGCATCACTCACCTGCATCACATACACTCACCTACCTCACACACACTCACCTACATCACACACACTTACCTGCATCACTCACCTACAAAAAAAGATCCCCCGTATAGCCTTAACAGACTGTCGGGGCAAGTGCTGTTAGCGAGCACCTATAAAGGCCAGAACGGTACACGAGGGGGTGGGTGGCCAGCACCACGCCCGACCGCCTTTGTCTCCCCAGTGGCGATGTTTACACACCACACCAGGCACGCATTTCAGGCTGAGTCGACCTAGTGGGAGACCCAGGACCGGTTCAGATAATCGTCACTGGTGTTGTCCGTGAGCAGGAATCGAACCCGGGTCTCTAGGTTCACAGCGCAGCGCGCTAACCGCTACACTACCGCTCCCCCCTCTCACCTACATCACACACACACACACCTGCATCACACACGCTATCCCACATCACACACGCTAGCCCACATGCGTGTGTGTACACACTGCACACGGTACTAATTTAAGGCTGAGTCGACCTTGGGAGGGGCCTAGGACTGGTTTCAGATATCACTCATCACTGATGTTTGCCTTGCCAGGGAATCGAACTCAGAGCGCCTGGTTGGCAGCACATTGCGCTCATCACTGCACCGCAAAGCAGGTGGTCAGTGGGCATACCCGCCCGTGGTAGATGGTGGTGTCAAGGACAAGGGCCCACATTCACCTTGTCGCCGATTAATAGAACAGCAGATGTTCTTGCTTAGACCCAGCATGCATCCAAGATGTTACGTAAACATGCCGATGATGAAACGTGCAGGTTATTAAAGGTTCATGGGTTGCACAAATTCAGCAGCCTCCCTATCACCATTGTTGTTGTTCTGGCCCATGCCTTCCAGTCACTTCCATCCAAGTGGCAGTGTCATGAACCGCTCAGGGTTAGTCAACTAATCAGGCAATTTGGTAGAGAATGGACACTTTAGCCAGGACCTGAGAGAGAAGGTCATTGGAGACATCTGACTCATCAGCCCGACCTGGAGCCCTCCACAGATGTTCATTTTGTGTGGGGGCAAAGGAAACTATCACCGCTACAATTCCTCTTGTTAATCATGGAGGCGAACACACGCAAACCTGGCACTCATTCACGGTCCCCCACACTCTCTGAGAGAGGCTGGGTCTGGGAGCGACAGAGCAGCAGTCAGCGCTATGCAGCGCTACGAACCCGGCGACCCGGGGTTCGATTCCCGCTCACGGCCAACACCAGTGACGATTATCTGAACCGATCATGGGCCTCAACCCAGGTCGAATCAGCCTGAAATTAATACCTGGTGTGATGTGTAAACATCGTCACTGGGAAGACAAAGGCGGCCGGGCGGGGCGTTGGCCACCCACACCCTCATGCGCCGTGCCAGCCTTCACAGGTGCTCGCAAACAGCACTTGCCCCAACAGTCTGTTCGGGCTATACGGGGGGTCTTTGTCGTTGTCCGGGAGAGGCTGCGTCGAGGAGAGAGGGAGGCTGTCGCTGGGAGATTCTGCAGTACCCGGCGATCGGAGCCCCGCTGAAACATAGCCCACGATTCATCATCCTTCGTTTGCATCAGCAAAGTGAAACCCCGTCAAAGCGTCGTCCGCCTTCATGTAGGTTTCCGCAGCAAACATCGACTCGCGGCATCCCTGCCACCGGATGGATTAATCGAGCTTAGCGGCCCGATCCTCATTTAATGCATATTCGCTTCATTTAAATAGAACAACAAAGGCTATAAACTCGTCTGGCGAGAGGTGCGGGCGGCTTTAATGTTGGCAAGATGAGCTTATGGGGCTCAGCGAAGTCCGGGCGAGTGTTAGAGGCGCGCTGAGACAAACAAATGCCGCCTCCATTCCCCTTCTAGATTTGAAGTTTTCGCGACTTCAAGGATTCATACTCTTTGGTTTTTTCGGAAAAGTCACGTAGATAAAAAAAATATAAAATAAAAGTAATTAAATGAATAAAAATAACAACTAATTAAGTGTTTTTTCATTTATTTTTTCTTTCATTTTATATTTTACCTATGTGACTTTACCGAAAAAACCAAAGAGTATCCATTCCATTTTTTTTTTATTGATTTAAAGCTTTCGTGACTGCAGGGATTCATATTTTTGGTTCTTTCGGGAAAGTCACGTAGAAGGGAAATAAAAAAATATACAAAAATCCACAACAAGAAAATGTTCTTGTTGTGGATTTCACACCTGATGATGATTGCTTGTGTTGCAGTCGAAACGTCGTGAACATTTTATTGTTTTATATTTTTATTATTTTATTATTTCCCTTCTACGTGACTTTACCGAAAGAACCAAGAACATAGTATCCATTCCCCTTCGTGTGTGCGGGGCAATGGCCGTCCGTGGCCACCATCTCACGGCGACTTCACCCCGAGCTATACGTTGGGCAAAATGCTGGGACCCGCGTTTGAGGTGATCTGTTGTTGTCTTATGGTTTTACTGTTGACTTGCACCACACATTGGGATTTTTGCACACAGCGTTTTAATACGGTTTTTTTTTTTTTGGGGGGGGGGGGTATTTGCTGGTTTATTCCAGGATGTTTCTGTTACGCGTCGTCGCTTTAAGATGTTCTGTGTTCATATTTTGTTTGTTGCGGTTGCACCCGACTTAAGAGCCGCATGGCTCACAGGGCTATACCTAATAAATAAAACTTTAAACTGTCGTCAAAGAGGGTTCAAGCCGAGCGGCAAGTGGCGCCTGCACAGCGGAGAGGGGGGCTTTTTGCGCGGATTGCCCCCCGAGAATGACATCGCCCGCGTGGAAGTCAGCTCGACGCGTCGACGGTGATGCTGTCGCCACCAATTCGTATCCATAATAGTTCGCGTAAATATACATGCGTCGCTATATCCGCCACCACCCGACAGCCAATCAATAGGATTTGTCACGTGAACAGAACGTGCTAATTCGTTACTAGTGCAGCGTTGGAGAGTAAACCCACAACATTTACAGTTCGAGTACTGTGACGTTTCGCCGGTTAAATTACAACAACAACAACCACAACAACAACCACAACAACAACAATCATAACAATAACAACTGGTCTCATCGGGTGACAGCCACAATTGTGGACAACTCCTGGTGATGGTGATGGGGAGCGGTGGTGGAGCGGTTAGTGCTGCGAATGCCGCGACCAGAGTTCGAGTCTCGATCACGGCCAACACCAGTGACGAATATCTGAACCGGTCTTGGGCTTCCCCTAGGTCGATTCAGCATCAATTGAGTACCTGGCATTGTGTGTAAAAGCATCATCACTAGGGAGACAAAGGCGGTCGGGCGTGGTTCCGGCCACACCACCTCGTCGTGTGCCATTCCGTGCTTCATAGGTGCTCGCTAACAGCACTTGCCCAAACAGTCTGTTAAGGCTATACGGGGATCTTTGTTTTGTTTATTTGATAGTGGTGGTGGTGATGGTGGTGGTGATGGTGGTGATCGTGGTGGTGGTGAAGGTGGTGGTGGTGAAGGTGGTGGTGATGTTGGTGGTGATGGTGGTGGTAATGATGGTGGTGATGGTGGTGGTGATGATGGTGGTGGTGATGGTGGTGATGATGACGTGAAGACACGAAGCTAAGAGGCGGCAGCAATATCGGCGGAGTGTCGGCGCGTTTCCCGGGGCCGGCTACTGCGGCCTCCTCCGTCTCCCTTTGTCACCGCTGCCTCTGCCGCCACTCGATTCCCCCCCCCCCCCCCCCCCGTGTGCCCTTTCCCATCTCCACGGGTCTCAATTCTTTCTCTCTCTCTCTCTCTTGTCATTTCCTCGGGGTGTCATCGGTCTGTTCGGCATTAACCCTGCCTTCTAATTCCCTTTCTGTTTTTGCAGTAGCAGCAACAAGCAGGCCAGTGGGAATTGTCCCGATTGTTGTTGTTGTTGTTTTTGTTGTTGTGAGTGAGCGATGTGGCGCAACGTCTCCATCAAAACCCGACAGCAGCAGCAGCAGCGGCGGCAGCGGCAGCGGCGAGGTCTTGCTCGGGTTTCTGCGCCGCAATGTCGGAGTTTATGGAGGCGCACACTCTAAACTGGAGTGCACGACGACTTGGGCAATCGCGAATGTCCCGTGGCTTGCGGGAGAAAGTCATCGGGAGCACAGCTGGCAACGGTGCTGATTGTACCGGAGCTCGGCTGCTGAGAGCCTCTTCTGCGTGTTGTATGTATGTGTGATGAACTTCTTTCGCGCCGTACGTAGCCAAACCAAGCAGTTCTAAAGAAATGCGTTTTCAAGCGAGATACGCGCCACGTGAGCCGCCACGGTCCAGATTGAGAGTGCCGCAGTGGAGTTTGTGTGACGTTTATCCGGACAAAGTGAGAACAAATCCAATGTGAGGCCGCGTAACGGCAGGAAGCGCGGCTCACACTCCCTAGGGTGAGCAAACTCGACTCCCAGAGACGGCCACTGCATGGCGCGCTTCCAAATGCGCTTCTGCGGCCGTCTGGAACGCTCTTACTTCCGATACGAGAAAGCCACTGGGAGCTTACGCACTTTTAAATCTCGATTGAAAACTCAATTCCTTAGAACTGTTTTTCGCGTTTAGTTTGTAGTCCTTTCCCTACACCTCCGATTGGCAGGGTTCGATACGTACGGTGCGAAAGAAGTTCTACATAGACACATGCACGACGATTCATTCAACGCAGCACAACAACGGCATTCAATCAATTGCGAGGTCTCGTCAGGGAAAATCCCTCCGCGCTCCACCAGCCGGGGTCGATGGGTCCCCAGGAGAGCCCGCGATGAGCTGAGAGCCCCCTGGGTGTCTTTGCCCCAAGCTTATCAGCACATTGGCCACGCAGGCCCCACAGTGGCCATCAACTGGCAGCCAGGGGGCCCATCCAAACACACACGCACGCACGCACGCGCACACGTGGTGATGCACTCGGCCACGAATGCCGGTGGAGCTCAGCGAACAAACTCTGGTTCCCGTAGACGACGAAAGGTCGCCACTCGGCACAGCCCACGGGCCGCTTGTTCGCGCGCGCCCCTTGAGTCGGCGGCGGCTGGCAGGAGGCAGCGTCCATGAGAGGGAGCGGTGGCGGTGTCGTCGGGAGAGAGAGAGGTGGCCGGAGGCGGAAGCTCCCCCATCGCTGGCACGGCGAGACCGGCGGACGTGGATCCCGGGAGAGGGGCTTTCAGTCACGGGCGGGACGGCTGTGATCTATGAAGCGTGCGTCGCGGGGCCGGCGAGCGGCGCTGTCAGGACGCCAAACCCCCCCCCCCCCCCCCAGTCCCCCGCGCCGCCCCCGCGTCCCCGTCAATAAACTGCCACGATGAGAGAAGTTGAGATCAATCCTCTTTGAGACAGAATCAAACTTTCGTGTGGCTCTAGGGAAGGCGCTGCCCTGGCAATCAAACGGCAAAGGAACTCCCCGGCCTGCTCCTCCCCTTCCCTTCACTCGCCGGATCCACGATCCGAAGTCAGCCGCTCCCAGGGGCTACTGTAGCATCCGTCCGTTGCCGGAATAACTTTCGACCCAAAGCGGAGCGGAACGCACCTCGTGTTGACTTCTGTCAAAACGCTGCCAGCGGTGAACTGCGATGCTGACTGCAGACCCGGTCCACGCGTGCCTCTCACTCAGGCTGTTGAATCGAAACGTCACGCGGTGATTTCTCGTTCGAGTGTTCTTCGAGGCAGCGCTCAAGCTACCCCTTTTACAGCGCTGAGAGAGATGTGGAAATTCCACGTTCATGTGGCGGGGTCGGGCATCCACTGTTTACTTCCCGAACTGCTGTTAGTGTTTAGTTTGTTGTCCTTCTTCCGCACCGCCGATTCGAATGGTCGACTACATGCGGTGTGAAAGAAGTTCAACATAACATGCATCCTCAATAGACGATGGGCTCAATCAACCCCGCACCAGGATTTGAACTTACGACCTTCCAATTACGAGCCGCTATCTTTTTTCTCTCCGCTGAGTCACCTGGCTATTGAGTGCTTTCCCTCGCAATGAAGGTCAAAGGGTCCATTCTGCTGCGTGATGCCCAAAATGGGGTCATCCAGTTATCGTTCCAATGCAGCCGCCGATTTGGAGCCTTCATCCGCACCTCATCCAGAAGGGGGCCCGGCGCCTGGAGACGCGACTCCCCCGTCGCCTCGCGCGTGGCAAGAGGACGACGGTGGCGGCGGCTGCACCGCGCGAGCGAGCGGCGAGTGTCCCAACGGGCACCGAGACGTCCGCAAGCAGAGGCCGGCGCCGCTTGTGGCCACGTGCCTCGCTCGCTTCCCGGCTGGGCTGGCACGGGGTGATGCGGGGTCACGACGTGGGGTCACGACGCGAGGTCGCGACGTGGTTCTCACGGGGGAAATAAATTTTTTTAGAGATAGGGGCACGACGCTCCATTCGTTCATTCATCGCGCACAGTCGGCGAAGAACCGTTGCGCCAAACGTGTGTGCACGTGTATGTTCAACTTCTTTCGCGCCACCGTACGTAACCAACCATGCTCATCGGAGGTGCGGGGGAAGGGCAACAAAACGCGTGACCTCTTGCGACAGTATTTGCATAAACTGCTCTTGCGGCCAGACACCGGCGTCTCGAGCGATTTCTTTGATCCACGGATCATGGGGCGGACGGTGGGGGGGGCGGAGGACGCCGTGTGGTGACCACGCAGTTATTTAACTGTGATTGTCGTGGCCGCGGTGAACACCCGGCGAGGCCTGCGCCGAGCAAAGAGGCGAAGAAAATCCAAGCGGCGGTGGCGTAGCCGGGCGCTGGGGAAGGGGATGGGCACTCGCAGGGTCAACGGGCCGGGCAGCGTTCACGTGGCGCACAGCGTGGCGGGGCGCCTCGCCGTGTTATGTGGCTGTCGCTGGGCAAGGCATGCCCATGTCCAGAGTGGGCGTTGCATTTCTGTTCGAGTCGTGTTACACTTTTATCAATGTTTCTGTCTCATGTATGTATCCAGGAAAGCCGGAATGAGCTCTTCTTCAGGAGGGTCTCGCTAAGTTGTCTTAGGAAGGGGGTGACACTTGTTAAGTGTTTTCCCAGCTAAATAAGTTGCTTTGATATATTTTCTCGTCAAAAATTTCCAATTGGGAGCATGACGCCGGCACACGTTTCCTCATCTCTTTCAAAGAACGCCACGGACTCCGTTCAACCACCAAACGAATAAAGAATATCTTCATCAAAATTCCGAGTCTTCTGGAACGATCTATTTCACCAGAATTGTTGCAGGCTGGCGTCGACATTCTGAATTCCATCAGCGGCGGCATTGCCTCTCCACGTGACCAATGCCTCTCCACGTGAACATTGCCTATCCACGTGACCATTGCCTCTCCACGTGACCAATGCCTCTCCACGTGACCATTGCCTCTCCACGTGACCAATGCCTCTCCACGTGACCAATGCCTCTCCACGTGACCATTGCCTCTCCACGTGACCAATGCCTCTCCACGTGACCATTGCCTCTCCACGTGACCAATGCCTCTCCACGTGACCATTGCCTCTCCACGTGACCATTGCCTCTCCACGTGACCATTGCCTCTCCACGTGACCAATGCCTCTCCACGTGACCATTGCCTCTCCACGTGACCAATGCCTCTCCACGTGACCAATGCCTCTCCACGTGACCATTGCCTCTCCACGTGACCAATGCCTCTCCACGTGACCATTGCCTCTCCACGTGACCAATGCCTCTCCACGTGACCAATGCCTCTCCACGTGACCATTGCCTCTCCACGTGACCATTGCCTCTCCACGTGACCAATGCCTCTCCACGTGACCATTGCCTCTCCACGTGACCAATGCCTCTCCACGTGACCATTGCCTCTCCACGTGACCAATGCCTCTCCACGTGACCATTGCCTCTCCACGTGACCAATGCCTCTCCACGTGACCATTGCCTCTCCACGTGACCAATGCCTCTCCACGTGACCATTGCCTCTCCACGTGACCAATGCCTCTCCACGTGACCATTGCCTCTCCACGTGACCAATGCCTCTCCACGTGAACAATGCCTCTCCACGTGACCAATGCCTCTCCACGTGACCATTGCCTCTCCACGTGACCAATGCCTCTCCACGTGACCATTGCCTCTCCACGTGACCAATGCCTCTCCACGTGACCATTGCCTCTCCACGTGACCAATGCCTCTCCACGTGACCATTGCCTCTCCACGTGAACAATGCCTCTCCACGTGACCAATGCCTCTCCACGTGACCATTGCCTCTCCACGTGACCAATGCCTCTCCACGTGACCATTGCCTCTCCACGTGACCAATGCCTCTCCACGTGACCAATGCCTCTCCACGTGACCAATGCCTCTCCACGTGACCATTGCCTCTCCACGTGACCAATGCCTCTCCACGTGACCATTGCCTCTCCACGTGAACAATGCCTCTCCACGTGACCAATGCCTCTCCACGTGACCATTGCCTCTCCACGTGACCAATGCCTCTCCACGTGACCATTGCCTCTCCACGTGAACAATGCCTCTCCACGTGACCAATGCCTCTCCACGTGAACAATGCCTCTCCACGTGACCATTGCCTCTCCACGTGACCAATGCCTATCCACGTGACCATTGCCTCTCCACGTGACCAATGCCTCTCCACGTGACCATTACCTCTCCACGTGACCAATGCCTCTCCACGTGACCATTGCGTCTCCACGTGACCAATGCCTCTCCACGTGACCATTGCCTCTCCACGTGACCAATGCCTCTCCACGTGAACAATGCCTCTCCACGTGACCAATGCCTCTCCACGTGAACAATGCCTCTCCACGTGACCAATGCCTCTCCACGTGACCAATGCCTCTCCACGTGAACAATGCCTCTCCACGTGACCAATGCCTCTCCACGTGACCAATGCCTCTCCACGTGAACAATGCCTCTCCACGTGACCATTGCCTCTCCACGTGACCAATGCCTCTCCACGTGAACAATGCCTCTCCACGTGAACAATGCCTCTCCACGTGACCAATGCCTCTCCACGTGAACAATGCCTCTCCACGTGACCAATGCCTCTCCACGTGACCATTGCCTCTCCACGTGACCAATGCCTCTCCACGTGACCAATGCCTCTCCACGTGACCAATGCCTATCCACGTGACCATTGCCTCTCCACGTGACCAATGCCTCTCCACGTGAACAATGCCTCTCCACGTGAACAATGCCTCTCCACGTGACCAATGCCTCTCCACGTGAACAATGCCTCTCCACGTGACCAATGCCTCTCCACGTGACCATTGCCTCTCCACGTGACCAATGCCTCTCCACGTGACCAATGCCTCTCCACGTGACCATTGCCTCTCCACGTGACCAATGCCTATCCACGTGACCAATGCCTCTCCACGTGAACAATGCCTCTCTACGTGACCATTGCCTCTCCACGTGACCAATGCCTATCCACGTGACCAATGCCTCTCCACGTGACCAATGCCTCTCCACGTGACCAATGCCTCTCCACGTGACCAATGCCTATCCACGTGACCAATGCCTCTCCACGTGACCAATGCCTCTCCACGTGACCATTGCCTCTCCACGTGACCAATGCCTCTCCACGTGACCATTGCCTCTCCACGTGACCAATGCCTATCCACGTGACCAATGCCTCTCCACGTGACCATTGCCTCTCCACGTGACCAATGCCTATCCACGTGACCAATGCCTCTCCACGTGACCAATGCCTATCCACGTGACCAATGCCTCTCCACGTGACCATTGCCTCTCCACGTGACCAATGCCTATCCACGTGACCAATGCCTCTCCACGTGACCAATGCCTCTCCACGTGACCATTGCCTCTCCACGTGACCAATGCCTCTCCACGTGACCATTGCCTCTCCACGTGACCAATGCCTATCCACGTGACCAATGCCTCTCCACGTGACCAATGCCTATCCACGTGACCAATGCCTCTCCACGTGACCAATGCCTCTCCACGTGACCATTGCCTCTCCACGTGACCAATGCCTCTCCACGTGACCATTGCCTCTCCACGTGACCAATGCCTCTCCACGTGACCATTGCCTCTCCACGTGACCAATGCCTCTCCACGTGACCAATGCCTCTCCACGTGACCAATGCCTATCCACGTGACCAATGCCTCTCCACGTGACCATTGCCTCTCCACGTGACCAATGCCTCTCCACGTGACCAATGCCTCTCCACGTGACCATTGCCTCTCCACGTGACCAATGCCTCTCCACGTGACCATTGCCTCTCCACGTGACCAATGCCTATCCACGTGACCAATGCCTCTCCACGTGACCAATGCCTATCCACGTGACCAATGCCTCTCCACGTGACCATTGCCTCTCCACGTGACCATTGCCTCTCCACGTGACCAATGCCTGTGACCGCCACGGCCACATTTCTGACGCATCAGTTGGGTCCCCTCTGCCACATCCGCCCATTGTTGCGTGTGCAGCAGCGATATGTTTGGGCGCTGTGGTGGTGAGATGTTAACTGTCCCGCTTGGTATGAAGAAGATCGTTGGTTCGATCCCGACCCTGACGTCTGCTGTCTATTTTTGAGTTTGCATGTTCTCTCTCGCAGAGGTTGTGGATTTTTCTCCGGGTCCTCCGGTTTGTTCCCTCCTCATTTGGAATCAATATGCGTTCAGAGTCTTTGGTTTGATGTACATTTCCACATGATGCAACGCCACTTCGTTGAGCTCTCATTTGTGGCCAGGTCGGTCGCTTTTGAAAATTGAGCTTTGCAGTTCAGTGGGCCTTGCCTGGTAAAACTAAAAAATAGTTCATCGTTTTTATAACCGGCCGCGTCTCCTACACGTCCTGGACTGTGTGGATGGAATCGCAGCCCCCCTTTTAGCGCTGGGAATGGACCTGGGGGATGTCCTGTTCAGCACCCGCTGGGCACGGCATCTCATTACTTCGCTTTGGTGTTTTGTGTGAAGGGCTTGTGGGAGAGATTCCGCGTCAATATTCAATCATTTAAAACACTTAAGAAAAAGCGAGATCGCCGTTTCACAATTTAAATTGCGGCCAAATGCCATGGCTGTTACCGCGGTGAAAATACAATGGCTGACACCGTAGAGATGATACCACGGTTAGGACCACAGTAAATGTACCATGACTTGGACAATCGTGAATGTGCTGGGGGAGATAGTAAACGTAGCACAGCTGGCACTGCACTGAATGTAGCACATTTTGAACTGTAGCGAATGTACCACGGCTTGAATTCACAGTAAATGTGGCATCGCTGAGAGACCGGTGCTCGGCTTCTGAGAGCTCTTTGCACGGTGAATGTATGTGTGTTGAACTTGTTTTGCACCGTAAATAGCCAACCGTGCTAATTGGAGGTGCCGGGGAAGGACAGAAAACTAAACACAAAAAAACTGCTAAAAAGAATCACTTTTCAATCTATATAAAAAAGTGCTTAGCTCCAGTGGCTTCCTAATATTCGAACGAAGAGCATTCCAGACGGCCGCAGATGCTAATAGCTGAGTGGGCTTTACCTGGTAAGATAAAAACAAATAGTGTCATTTTATTTGTGTATTTTAAAAAGTGATTTGTTTCCCTTTCCTATATTTTTCACTGCTATTGTGTTTTCGTGTTGTCCGTTGTTGTGACGTTCTGACCCCATGCCCATACTGGACATCTGCGAGAAAGAGCTTTATAGCTCATCGGATTCCTCCTCCAGTATGAAGACACATTTTGATTCCGATGCTTCTGCATCATCTGAAAGCGCACGATTGCGGCGATCCTTTGCGCTGAGTTCACGATTTTGGGGGGTTGGAGCGAACCGGTGCGTGCATGTGTGTGTGCGTGTGTGCTTGCGTGTGTCGGTGCGCGTGTGTGTGCGCGTGTGTGTTCACGTGTGTGTGTGTGCGTGTATGTGTGCCTGTGCATATGTGCGTGTGTGCGCGTGTGTGTGTGCGCGTGTGTGTGCATGTGTGTTTACGTGTGTGTGCGCGTGTGTGTGCACGTGTGTGTGCCTGTGCGTGTGTCCGTGTGCGCGTGTGTGTGTGCGCGTGTGTGTGCATGTGTGTTTACGTGTGTGTGCGCGTGTGTGTGCATGTGTGCGTGCATGTGTGCGTGCATGTGTGCGTGCATGTGTGCGTGCATGTGTGCGTGCATGTGTGCTTGCATGTGTGCTTGCGTGTGCGTGCCGCCAGCTCCGGCCGTAACGAGCGGCGCTCGGGCTGCTGGGGCTCCGCGGACCGTGAACGTCGCTCGCTAACGAACCCTGGCACGCGCGTGGCACGATGGCCATGCGAAAAATAAATAAATAAAACATCTATTTATATATAAATATCTTTATAGGGCACGCGAGAGGCCCCGCGGAAAAAGAAAAAAACAACACATTGATTTAAACGCCCGGCTAAGAAAATGTAAAGTGAATTAAACATCATTCTGTCTCGGTGATAATGAAGAGATATTGTTGATAATCTGTAACGATGCAAATCCGGTGACTCTGTGTGCGAGAACGGCTCATTGAGATTGATTGTAATGGATTGCCGCTGACGATTCACACCTCGGTCGCCGCTTCACTAACAACACCAATAAGCGTGCACAAACAAACCCCCGGCCATGTAAATCAGACACCGGGATGACTCGAGTGACACTTCTTTGCTGATGAAGCAAAAGCCATCGCCCCCCCCCTCCACGCCCTCTCCTCCCCCGCTAAAAACTAGAAATGTTCATAATAAATTAAGCGAGTAACGATAATTTAGTATTTACAAGGCTTCACCCAAACACCATAAACCACGATGACAGGGAGACACGGGTGGGCCGGGCTGCAGGGAGCCTCTCCGCGTCCCCACGCTCAACCCGCCACGCGCTGAGCGCAGGCCCCCAAAGAGACGGAATGTCGAGCGGCCAGCCACAATCAGCACCGTCGACGTACTATTTGGGGAGGAGTGGAACATTAGAATTATAATATTTATTTTTACTGGAGGATCCGATGGGCTGTAAAGCTCTTGTTTCTACTATTTGTATTGTTATTAAGAGCTTGGGGAAAATAGATAGGAGGCAATTCCACTGTGGAGCAAGTGTTAGGAAATCAATCAGAGACGCCTTACAGGGTGGTAAGTGAGCGGGTGAGTGAGTGGGTGAGTGAATGAGTGAGTGAGTGGGTGAGTGAATGAGTGGGCGAGTGGGTGAATTCGTTGTTGTGACCCGCAGTGTGGTGAGTGAGTGGGTGAGTGAGTGGGTGAGTGAATGGGTGAGTGAATGAGTGAGTGGGTGGGTGGGTGAGTGGGTGACTTAGTGAGTGTGTGAGTGAGTGGGTGAGTGAGTGAGTGGGTGGGTGGGTTAATGAGTGAGTGGGTGGGTGGGTGGGTGAGTGAGTGGGTGGGTGAGTGAGTTAGTGGGTGAGTGGATGAGTAAGTGAGTGAGTGGGTGGGTGAGTGAGTGAGTGGGTGGGTTAGTGAGTGAGTGAGTGGGTGGGTGAGTGAGTGAGTGGGTGGGTTAGTGAGTGGGTGGGTGAGTGGATGAGTGAGTGAGTGAGTGGGTGGATGAGTGAGTGGGTGAGTGAGTGGGTAAGTAAGTGAGTGGGTGGGTGCGTGAGTTAGTGGGTGATGGATGAGTAAGTGAGTGAGTGGGTGGGTGAGTGGATGAGTGAGTGGTGAGTGAGTGAGTGAGTGAGTGGGTGAGTGAGTTGGTGAGTGGATGAGTGAGTGGGTAGGTGAGTGAGTGAGTGGGTGAGTGAGTGGGTGACTGAGTGGATGAGTAAGTGAGTAAGTGAGTGTGTGAGTGAGAGTGTGAGTGTGGTCGACGACCCAGTCCTCACCAAGTGCCGGGGGTGTTGGGGCCACGCTCGCTGTGAGCCACGCGCGGCTGCTGTGGCCGAGGCGACGTCGTCCTCGCCGCCGCTCTTCGCCTCCCCCAGATGTCTCGTTGGCCTAGGCGCTGCCTCCTCCTCTTTGCACCGGAAGGTAGTAATCAGCTTGACAAGCAATAGCCAGCTGCTGCATAATATATACGGGCCTATCATAAGCACATTTGCAGTGCACGATGTGCCTATATTCTAAAGGCACATCAACACAGGCGCTTAAAATGAAGATGCGGTGTCATTTAATAGAGCTGGACGTGCGTATGCTGAATTATTAATAATTGCTTGTCGAGTCCCATAGCACGTTCGCACCGCTCTTGCCATCGAGCCGATCTGAACAGAGCGCGGTCATCACCGCACCGCGAGCGTGGCCCCGTTGGCAGTCGACATCAGAGAGGGTTGCGTGAAAGCGCCACCGCTTCGTGGCGTTTGCGCGCAGCGCGGTGCACACTTTGCCAGATTTGTTTTGTACGCCACGGATTGTTGTAGGAGGCCATTTGACAGAAGCCTGGAATTTTACAGTTCAGGGTTTTAATTGGGAAGGGGGATGGTACGGGGGGGGGGGGGTGGCGTGGGGTGTGCGCTGAGATGATAATTATGTGACAATGATTTTTCCCCACCACATTTACAACGAATATCATCGTCATCGTCATAATTAAGGGTTCGCGGCTGTGTGTATTTTTTTCTTCTTCTTCTAACGTGCGCTGGCAGCGAGTTTAAGCGACAAAGGATCGTATATATTTTAGGTCCTAATGCAGGGCTACCCATTCATGACATTACAATTAATGTATTATTACCCGCAGATCCGTGGAGGCCCAGGGCAGAATGCCACTCGAGGTGTCCCCTCAATCACGAGCGACGGGCCACATCCCGTTGTGGGGGGGGGGGGGGTCCCCTCTTTAGTGCCTCCCCGCCCTGCACCAAAGAGAATCAAACAATTACGCGTCATTTGTTCAACCGTAAAAAATAAAATAGAAGTCGTCTCCTGTGAACGTGGCCAAATGTGCCCCTGTACACCGTTAACAATTTACAATTGAACGCGAGCGCTAATAGCTGAGTAAAGTGCATTGTTAATTTGATAACAGATAGTTGCTGCTGCTGCTGCAAGTGAAACTGTCAAAATCGCTGTGTTCTTGTTACTCATTTTCAGCCGCAGACAGCTGCCCGCCTCGAGTCAGACCTCTGGACCGCCCCGTGAGAACCGACCTTGGTTGTGCGTTTGACATTTCTAGATATTTTTTTGGGAGTGGAGGCGTGACTTGAATCCAGAGCGAATGCGGGGGGGGAGGGGGGGCAAATGCGGTCCGCGGTTTGCGAGGGTCCGTGCCAGGCGAGGTGAGCGGTGAGGGGTGAACGGTGAGGGGTGAGCGGTGAGGGGTGAGCGGGCGGGAGGAACGCGGGGAGGCGTGCGGAAGACGGACGAGGCCGCGTGCCCAGCTGGGGCCCAGGGCACGAGGCCTTGGGGGGTGCGGGACAGACCTCGTAGTTACTCCACTCGGCGTCAGCGATTGTCAAGAAATTCGACGGACATGCAGAGCGTTCCAGCAGGGCACCGGTGAATTCCAGCACAAACTTGGACGAGGTGGGGCATGGGCTCAAGGCCTTCGCAGTGCCCTGCAATCATTTACTTGCTCACCCCCCCTCTCTCTCTCTGCAGACATTTCTGGAAATGCATTATCTCTCAGGGTCATGTGAGTTCTCGGGTAATTTTATTGTTTTCGTTTTGGTTTATTCGTTCAATATTTATGGTGTCCATATCACAACAGGACCTGTCCTGTAGTGATCAAAATGTGTTATAATTGGATCTTAAAAGAAGACAACTAAATCCCCCGGGGAATTTAAAATGTTTTAACGATTTAAACTGTAAATTTTAACTCTAAGCCCTCTTAACTCCCCAAGCCATATACACCTCGCTAATCCGACGCTCTCTGCCAAATACTGAAATCAGCGCAGCACGCGCAGCGATTCATTGTACCGCTCTCAACGATATTTTGACTTTGCCTTTAATTATTTCCGCTCAAATAAATGAAAGTCAACGATCGTGACCATCCGGACACTTATTTGTGATGAATATTATTGAGTCGGTGACAGCCAGAGCCATCGGCACGGTCAGACCCCTGCTTCCATACTTCACCGCGATCTGGTCCACGGCTGACGTCTCAGCGTTTTATCCCCGAGCCTCTTAATTAGATTCCCTCGCTCCAAATAATAGTATTAAATCTGTTATTACTCCGGTGGCTATTCGGGCTCGCCAAGCAGTGCCACCCCCACCACCCCCTCCCCTACCCGCCTGAATTCGCGAATGAAATCTAATTTACCGGCGCCGCCTCTCTGAAGCCTCAAACCGCCGTTCGTTGCCGGGAGTCGCCGCGCCAACGACGGCGCCGTCAAGAGGCAGCGGCTCCGTGGACGGCCACGGGCATTTGTGCCGCCCGGGAACATTTTTCCGCGCAAAATTAACCTGCGACGGAATTTACTATCCCCCCCCCAAAAAAATAATGAAAAATAAAAAGCTAATTTAAATGTAAAGCATTCATAAGAATTGTAAAAAAAATATAGAAACGTGCAGAAATTACCCATGAAATGTACCGTAAAAACATATAAATCCGTTCCTTTCTTAAGGGTGGTAAATGAGATACGTTCTGAGATGAAATATGCTGTGAATGTCTGTAAGCTGTTGGGTGGGTACGTGCATACATACACACACACACGCACTGGCCTGCGTTCACACTGCTGCCCTGCCCAGGTCATCCCAGCCGCTCATTCCCCCCTGCCCCCCCCCATGAGGGTCGTCACGTCGCGTGTGTGTGTCTTTGTCTTTGTGCGTACGTGAGGGAGCGGTGGTGCAGCGCTTAGCACGCTGCGCTTCGAAGTCGGCGTACCCGGCGACCAGGGTTCGATTCCCGCTCACGGTCAACACCAGTGAGGATTGTCTGAGCCTCTCCTCGGTCGACTCAGCCGCAAATGAGTACCTGGCGTGGTGTATAAACATCGCTACTCGGAAGACAAAGGCGGTCGGGCGTGGTGCTGGCCACCCACCCCCTCGTGTGCTGTTTCCGGCCTTCATAAGTATTCACTAACAGCACTTGCCCCTACAGTTTGTGAAGGCTATACGGGGGATCTTTTGCGTACCTGTGTGCGTGTGGGGAGCGGCAGCGCAGTTCATCAATCGCTGCACTGCAACCCGGCGAGTTAGATGTTTTTGAACCGGTCCTGGTCCTCCCCTAGGTCGACTCAGCCTCAAATTAGCATCTGTAGTGGCGTGTAAACTTCAGCATCGGGGAGACAAAGGCAGCCGAGCGTGCTTCTGGCCACACGACCTCCTCAATTGCCGTCCCGGACTTAATATCGGTCACCCATGAACAGCGTTGTCCCCAACAGTCTGTTCAAGGCTACACGGGGAGTATCTTTGTCTTTTTGGTCGTGTCTGGTGCACAGCCCTGCTCAGTAATTATTGTACCCAGTGGTGGTGGTGTCAAGGCTCACTCAAACGTCACGTGCGCTGGCTAGATTAGACATCACGCGTCAGCCCCTCGGGCGTCCTCGCGTGCGTCGCGTGTGTGTGTGTCGTGTGTGTGTCACGTGTGTCGTGTGTGTGTGTCACGTGTGTGTGTGTGTATTGTGTGTGTGTGTGTCGTGTGTGTGTGTCGTGTGTGTGTGACGCATGTGTGTGTGTAGCGTGTGTCGCGTGTGTGTCTCGCGTGTGTCGTGTGTGTGTGTGTCACTTGTGTGTGTGGTCAGCGTGTGTCGCGTGTGTCGTGTGGGTGTGTTTCACGTGTGTGTGTGTCGCGTGTGTGTGTCGCGTGTGTCGTGTGTGTGTCACGTGTGTGTGTGTCACGTGTGTGTGTGTGTGTGTCGCGTGTGTGTGTCACGTGTGTGTGTGTGTCGCCTTAGTGTGTGTCGCGTGTGTGTGTGTGTCGGGGGGGTTTGGAGCGGGCGCGTCGTGGTTATGTGCAAAGCGCTACAAACCCCGGCAACCCGTGTTCGATTCCCACCCACTGCCAACATCAGCGGCAAATTATCTACACTGGTCGTGGGCCTCCCCTAGGTGAGCTCAGCCTCAAATGAGCACCTGGTGCGGTGTGCAAACATCGTCCCATGGGGAGACAAAGGATGGTCAGGCGTGGTACTGCGCCAAACCAAAGCCTTGTGCGACGTCGCGGCCTTCAAAGGTGCTTGCTGGCAGCACTTGCCGCAACAGGCTGTGTAGGCTCCACGGGGAGGGGACCTTTGCCTTTGTACGCGCATATCCCGTGCCTCGGGCGTCACGGTGTGAGTTGGTGTCGTGTCGCCGGGTACCGCGAAGGCGATGGACACTCTCCACCCACGGCCGTTTCGCCAGAACGCGGCTCCGGTGGCAGGATTCCGGTCACGGGGCTGCGTGAACACAGTCCGGGCTGCGTGACGCATCGGGGGCGGGGGGGGGGTATTTGCCGCTGCGATGCTGATGTCTTTGCGGGCCAGTCGATTCCAAAAGCGGACGCGGCTCCTCGCGTGAAACATTTTTTTTTCCGACGGCCTAATTGACGCTTCCTCAATGTGGCTCCGCGTCAAAAAAAAATGTAATCCGATTAACGCGTCGACGTCTATTTTAAGAGGCGGGCCGCGCCGCCGGTGGCTGACCGCGCGGCGCTCTCGCGGCCAGCGGAGGAGGCGGTTTTCGTCTCGGGACGTTCGTCGGTGCGGCGGTCGAGCGCAGCTGCCACGGGGATGTCGCAGAGCCCGGCTCGTTGATGAATGAATTCCCGTCCTCGGCGTGCGTCCGTTCACAGGCGAGACCTGCAGCCACCGGCGTTTCGGGATAAGTCATCGTGGGTTGTTTTTTTTTGTGCTTGGCCGAGATGGGAAAAAAATTGAACGGCACGGATTTAGGGGATTCGTGGTGAGGCTCGAGGGGGGGGGGGGGGGGCGATCCCAAAATTGTTCGCGTGCTTAATCCAATTTGGCAGTGCAATTAAATTCGAGATGTATTTTGTTGTGTTAATTTTATAATTAGGAACGACATTTCTGGTGGATAAAATCCACTGAGATGCAGTCATCTGCTGTCCCTGGTGTCTGTTCCCCGCAGCCGAGGAACTGATCTGAGAAACGCGCCAGGAAGGGGAATATTTTGGCTCAGATCTGACGAAGCTATTTTGGTGGAGGCTCCATGGGCCAACGGTTCGACTCAGTTCGTGAAGCCACAGCATGCCAAATGCTCACAGCATTTACTCTCAATTGCGATGGTGGTACCACGAAAAGGGCCTTTATCTTGGGACCCGTTTGGCAAGGTGGCTTAGCGGTCGCGCAAGTGGCTCTCAATTGGAAAGGTCGCGCATTCAAATCATCCCCCCTTTGACTTGACTCGACCCATCATTCCCCGCCCCGGATCGATAAAGTGGGGGACCATTTTGTGCAGAAGACAACAGTGGTTGTCCTCTGCATAGACTAGCTGCCCCCATCATTGGATGCGGGAATTTTCACCACTGCCTCAGTCCTCTTAACGGGAGATGAGCAACGCATCGATGCTCATTTGAGAAGAAGGACATCGTCTGGACTTTGACACTTTTTTTTCACCAGATAAAGCTCACTGTGCTACATAGCTCTTGTTCCGCAGCGACGTAGCCACAAACAATAGGTGAAATATGTGGCTTATCATGGAGACGCATAGCAGCCAAATCGTCAAAGTCGTGTTGATTCTAAATGTGGAGGGAAAACCCGGAGGACCCGGAGAAAAATCCACGCGACTGCGTGGAGAACATGCAAACTCAAAATATACAGCAGCAAGCGTCAGGGTGAGAATCGAACCCACGACCTCTTGCATACAAGGCGAGGGAGTTAACATCTCTTAGCCACCGCGACTGACACCAAGAGGGGAGACGTCCTCCTCTCTGCTCCAGAATCCGATGCTGGCAGCTAAAGGGATGTCCTCGGCGGCAGCGATGGCTCCCGTCTCTCGGTTGAGGAGGCCACAGACGCCACCTCACGTCCTGCAGTATCAGGTGATACCGCGTTGCAGGAGGATCCACTGCTTAACCGAAGTGCGCTGGCAGTGGCTTCACCATCAGCGCGTTCTCCACCAGACGGGCGCACGCGGTCTGATTTATGCAGCTTCCCACGAGGACCGGTCTCGTGGGAGCCCGGCACTGGCGTAGCATCACCACCATCATCACTCGCGGCATTCACGAGGCATCTACGAACTCATCTCCCCGCATGAATAACCTGGAAAAACTGACTGCGACTATGTATGGGTAGTTCTGGACGGCGTGTGTGTGTCCTGGGCTTCCACTAGATTAACTCAGACAGAAATGGGCATCAGGTACAAAAAAAAGAAGATGGCTGGGCCCTGCTGCTCGCAATGCCACTCCTTCACTTTCCGTACCGGTCTTAATAGGTACTCGCTAACAGCACGTGGCCCTCGATCAACAATGAACAATGTTTATCTATGTTGATTAAAGAGAGAGAGAGAGAGGCTCTGTCTCTCCTTCTTCAGCAAGGCTTGGAATGCTGATGCGAGAGACTCGCGGATGAATCACAGATCGCTTGCAAATTAATTCCAGTTCCGCTGCCTGGCAGCAGCTGTATTTATGAAAATCCCTTGGGCCACGATGTTCTTTGGAGACTTCAAAGATATTGGTCCCCATATCACATGTCGGGAATATGGTGAAAATCCGAGCTATGGGTATTGAGTCATTGTGTCCGCATCAAGACGGATAAAGACACTTCACTGGTTGTGACCATGATCAATAATGGTATCCTTGAGATGTGTACGAAATTAAATAGAGCTCAGAGAATGCAGCTGCATGGATTGTACGGACCGCTGCTGAGCACGAAGCGAAAACGTATTTTGGCATTGTTATATAACAAGCAGTACATGTTCTACAAAGACGAGGATCCCGCCATCTAGTCTCAACAAGTGCTGATAGCGAGCACATATGATGCACGAGGGTGTGGGTGACCAACACCAGGCCCGGCCGCCGTTGTCTCCCTAAGTGGCAATGATTACACACTGCACCAGGTACTTATTTGAGGCTGAGTCAACCTCGGGGAGTCCCAGGATAGGTTCAGATATTCGTCACTGGTGTTGGCTGTGAGCGGGAATCGATCTCGGGCCGCCGGGTTCGTAGCGCAGCGAACCGCGATGCGAGCACACCCCAGGCATGTTACTCACAAACACACACGCGCGCGCTCACACGCACCCACGCTTTAGACCCGCTTTGCGAAATGTCACCGTTGGATCCCACCCTTAGTCTGCCGGGCCCTGCCATATTAAACGATACATCGTGACCGTTGTTGCGCTGGTGCTGGCGGTGGCATTTTCGTTATCATCTGACCGCATCTGCCCTGGCGACGAGCCCTCGTGTATATCCGGATCTTTTCCCGGACCATGAAATAAGTAGTGGAAGCGCACGTTTGTCCTCGGGGTTTTGTAAATTGAAAGCAACAATTTTTTGGCGCATCTTGCTGCCTCGTTTTCCGACAGCTGTGTGCGATAATTGTCAATGGGTTAACAACAGCAACAGCAGCAACAGCATCAGCAGCAGCGAGGCGTCATTTCATCCAATCCCGCAACCCAGAGAAGGGCTCACGGCGTACGCATGTTTATTGGTAGAGGTCAAACGCGCGCGCGCGCGTGAGTGCTGTGTGGGTGTGTACGTGCGCGTCTGATAGGTCGCCTGCAACACTTGCACCCCAAAACAGTCCGTTGAGGCTATACGCTGGGGATCTTTGTGTTTCTGAATGTATCCTCGCAGAAGGCAAAAAAAATAAACCACGCACATGGTTACAAAGACACAGTACCCCCGTGTAGCCTCAACAGACTGCTGGGGCAAGTGCTGTTCGCGAGAACCTTTGAAGGCATGCACGGCACACGAGGCGTTGGGTGGCCAGCACCACGCCCGGCCGTCTTCGTCTCCCGAGTGGAGATAATTACACACACCGCACCAGCTACTCATTTGAGGCTGAGTCGACTTAGGGGAGGCCCAGGACCGGTTAAGACAATCGCCACTGGTGTTGATCGTGAGCGGGAATCGAACCCGGGTAGCCAGGTTCATGGCGCAGCACGCTGACCGCTGCGCAACCGCTCCCCAAGTATCACCTACGCACATAACAAAGACAAAATCAACCTGTAGCCTTAACAGACTTTTGGGGCAAGTGCTGTTAGCGAGCACCTATGAAGGGGGGGGGGGGTGGTTGGCCAGCACCACACCCGGCCGACGCTATCTCT
The DNA here is from genome assembly GCF_965212315.1 of Lampetra planeri. Lineage (NCBI taxonomy): Eukaryota > Metazoa > Chordata > Hyperoartia > Petromyzontiformes > Petromyzontidae > Lampetra > Lampetra planeri. The sequence continues at coordinate 10,838,341 of NC_136137.1, read as the reverse complement.
CTCGTGGCGAGATTTACTACACACCACACCAGGTATTAATTTGAGGCTGAGTCGACTTAGGGGAGGCCCAAGGACTGCTTCAGATCATCCGTCACCGATGTTGGCCGTGAGCGAGCGGGAATCGAACTCGAGTCGCCGGGGTTTGGAAGCGCAGCGCTCACCGCGAACCCCCTCCCCCGCCACCGCGTGTTTACGGGGGGCTTGCGCTCGGACACTGTATCCCTTTGGAAATCGAACACAAAGTCTGGGATCCTTGAGGCATTGTGCGCGCGCAGGGTCACCCCCACGCGCGCGCGCGCGCGCGTGCCGCCACGCGCCGCGAACTGGGTTATTCGTTGCTAGGAAATGTGCGGCGAGAGAGCGGAGCGCGCGGGGACGAGGGGCCTCTTCCACACACTCCCCGAGCAGCGCTTCCCACTCTCGACACGTTTTGTTTTCTTCGGCTTCTTCTTCTTCTTCCTCCGGACGATTCGCAGTTCACCCGGAAAAGTTGCACATGATCCGCGTTCATGCAGCCTCACGCGTTGACAAATGTCTCTACGATTTAGCGCACGAAAGAAAAAGATACCCACCCCACCCCCGTACAGCCTTGCCAGACTGTTTGGGGCAAGTGCTGTTATTGAGCAGCACCGATGAAGGCCTGGACGGCAACACGAGGGTGGCCAGCACCACGCTCATTTGAACCTTGGTAGACCTAGGGGAGTCGCAGAACCGGTTCAGATAATTGTCACTGGTGTTGGCTGTGAGCGTGAATGGAACTCGGGACCCCAAGTTCGTAGCGCAACGCGCTCAGCGTTACGCTACGACTTCCCAGGTCAGCGTACAAAGACAAAAGACAAAGATCCCCCACGTAGCCTGTAGCAGAGTGTTGGGGCAAGTGCTGTTAGCGAGCACCTATGAAGGCCGGCACGGCACACGAGGGGGTGGGTGGCTAACACCGTGGAGCGATCGGCTCGCAATGGAAAAGTTGCGAGTTCAAATTCTGATCGGGGGTTGACTCGGCTCATCATCCCTCCTGGGTCAATAAAATATAAATATCACTTCGTGGGGAACTTAACAGCGGTTGTTCTATTTGCATGCTCGCTCCTGCCATAAGAATGAGGAATTTCCACCAGTGGCTACTGACCAGAGATATGCACCTCCTTAATGGTCATTGAAGCGAGGAAACCACTCCGAGTTTACTCTTTGAACTCAACGCCAGAGGAAATGTTCACGAACCAGGCTTTTAGCAGATGTAAACTTTGACGCGTTGATGAGAGGTCGTGATTGTTGATCTGGAAAAGCACGCAAATGCAAATTCAGGAAATGCCCCAAGATCAAACACACGTTGGGGAAGGGATGATCGCGACGATGGTGCGCTCACGGCAAAAAAAGTCTGTAACAAAGCGGAGTAGACATTAAAGCGATTCTCATCAGGAAGCAACTGAATATTTCAGGAAGGCCCAAACAGCATGCATTAGGCCAGTAAATAAATATGCAAATGTACAGTGGAGATGACGCTTATTTTGATGGCATATTCCACAAAAGCAATGGGACCGTAACGCCCACGTTGAAATATTGGCAGTGTGCCTTCGCGTGAAACACGGCGACACGAAAAGACTGAGACCAGCAGCCTCCCAGACAGCGCGCCCCGCTGATGTCTAAAGCACGAACATCCGCAAGCCACAGAAACATCTCCGCCCATTGATGTCCCCTTTTACTGGCGTGGCAGCAGCTAACATTTAACTTGGCGCGTGGAGTGCGGGAATATGCACTGATGGCGTAATGAATCGTCCCCCCCCCCGCCCCCCCGTCGAATAGGGTTAGGGTTGAAAATGCCGGACGGGTTATTATTGTATTATCGCCTCCCCATAAAAGCACCGCCCGCAGTTGTCCGTCCGGGTTCGCTCGGCGGCTCGCGATTTATTCTCAGCTCAGAGAAAGCGGGGAGGGAGGTGGCAGTGCGGGCTCGAGATTTGGCCGGCGACTGTGAAATCCGCTGGAAGTGATTATTAAATACGAGCCGCGCGTTGCTTTGGGGTGGAGTTCCACGGCGCGAGCGCGTGCAGGTAGCGAGCCGCGCATGGTAACACCGCAGATCCGCGCTCGTTACAGGGCGACTGTGCAAAGGCGGCGAAGCCCCATCAATCGCGCGCCGTCTTTCACGGCCGCTCATTAACTTCACGCGCGCCCGCAGCTGTGCCACGTTCCTTTATTTCCATATTTGTCTCGTAATGCGCGCGCAAATATAATGAGTGTGTGCACTGCCGGGATTATGTGCGAGTCTGGGTCTGTGTGTGTGTATATACACACTATCGCTGTGTGTATATACACACACACAGCGATAGTGCAGCGGTTAGCGCGCTGCGCTATGAACCCGGCGACACGAGTTCGATTCCCACTCACGGTCAACACCAGTGACGATTATCTGAACCGGTCCCGGGCCTCCCCTAGGTCGACTCAGCCTCAAATGAGTACTTGGTGCGGTGTGTAAACATTGCCACTAGGGAGACAAAGGCGGTCGGGCGTGGTGCTGCCCACCCACCCCCTCGTGTGCCGTGCCGACCTTCATAGGTGCTCGCTAACAGCACTTGCCCCAACAGTCTGTTAAAGGCTATACGGGGGTTCTTTGTTTCTTTGTGTATATACTGGGAGCGGTAATGTAGCGGTTAGCGCGCTGCGCTACGAACCCGGCGACCCGAGTTCGATCTCCGCTCACGGTCAACACCAGTGTCGATTATCTGAACCGATCCTGGGTCTTCTTTAGGTCGACTCAGCCTCAAATGAGCACCTGGTGCGGTGTGGAAACATCGCCACTGGGGAGACAAATGTGGTCGGGCGTGGTGCTGGCCACCCACCCCCCCGTGTACCGTTCCGGCCTTCATAGGTGCTCGCTAACAGCACTTGCCCCTACAGTCTGTTAAGTCTATACGGGGGATCTTTGTCTTTGTGTATACTGTGAGGTCTTGGGGGAGGGGAAATCTCTAGGCCTGGATAACATGATGGGGCAAGTGGAGATGACCCTGCTGAGGCTGCCGTGCCTCAAATATTGGAAGAAGAAGAAGAAGAAGTCATCCCTTTTGTGTGGCTGCTTGAAGTACCATCTGTTGAAGAAGTGCGGAAAGCGATCCAGAGTCTGAGACCAGGAAAAGCGCCGGGCAGAGATGATCTTCCAGGAGAAATGCTGAGTGAGGGTGGCGTTTGTGTGCAGACTGCCCTATATAACATCCTAATAGCAGTCTGGAACGCAGGATTCAATGGATGTAACAACTACAGGGGCATCTCCGTCCTCGGTGTGCAGGGAAAGGTATTGGCAAGAATTTTTCAAAATCTCATTGGCAGGCACGCAGAGGAGAGGATTGCGGAGCCCCAATGTAGTTTCAGGACAGGGCGATTCTGCACAGATGCCATATTTTGGTCCGTCTATTACAGCACAGCTGTAGGGAATTCCAACAGGACCTACATCGCTGCTTTATTGACCTGGTCAAGGCCTATGATACCATCAATAAGCCTGGGAACTGGTTGTTATTCGCGTTTACGGAGTCCCTGACCCTCTGCTCACGATCATTAAGGACCTTCATGATGGTGAGCAGGCCCGGGTTAAACTACGTGGCCGGGAGTTGGATACATTCCATGTTCACCTTGGGATGCGATAGGGATATCCTCTAGCTCCCGTATTATTTTACATATTTTTCGACCACATAGTTCGTGAAGCCTTCTATGGCTGTACCGGAGGAATTTCCATCTGGTACAGATACAATGGGAGGCTGATCGATGCCCGGGTGCAGTCAAATGATGGCTCACTATTGGTTAACCATGTTGTGTATGCTGATGATCTGGTGAAAGCTGCTCACTCAGAGGAGAAGTTGGAGGCGCTGCTGCTGAATCTGGAGTGTGCTACTAAGAAGTGGGGTTTTACCATCAGCTCCACCAAAACTAAGCACCTGCCTGGATATGTTGTGCCATCAAACACTCCACCCCCTCAACTCCCCATTGGTGATGGGGTAGTTGTGGAGAGTTTTCATACCTAGGCAGTGTGCTTATGACCAGCTCCGGTTTGACAGCATGCCATCCCTTCTCTATGCTTACGAAACGTGGATCCCCCTCACCGAACATCTTCGCCAGTTAGAAATACTTAGGCTGGCCTGCCTACTATCCATCCTTGGTTTAACCAGGCTGAATTGTGTGAGGAGCTCACGAATTCTTGAAAGATTTGGACAATGTCACATTGGTGAACTCCTCCGGCAGGCAAGGCTGCGTTGGCTGAGTCATGTAACCCGTATGCCCAGCCACCGCATGCCTAAACAGCTTTGGTTCAACCGGATAGAGGGGGCTAAACGGGCACGGCACGGGCGATAGAAGAGATAGAGTTATGTGGTACAAGATGATGTGGAGCTGAGTGGATTTGCCGATGATTGCTACCAGCGGTGTCACGATCGGCTTCTTTGGAGGAGGCTCGTGGAGGACGCTATTGGGTAGTTGGAGGCAGTCGCCCTCCAGCAACAAGGTCGAGACAAAGGCGGCCGGACATCGAGCTGGCCACCCACCCCATCGCGTGCCGTGCCGGCCTGCATAGGTGCTCGCTAGCAGCACTTGCCCCAACAGATTGCTAAGGTTACACGGGGGCTTTTTGTCTCATATACAAATGCATGCGGGTTGTTCGTCTGATACACAAGGAGTGCTCAATGTCCAATCTGCCCAGGCGCTAAGGGCCCAGGTTCACTCCCCCATTGAAACGACGCAAACCACACGGCCCCGTGGCACTGTGGTGAGCATTTGCTGAGAAACGGGCTCAAACACGTTCCTTTCCGCTTAGCGGGGAAAACATCTGTCATTTCGTTTTCTGCACGGATACTGCCACCCGTGCAGTCAGGGCGCGCATGCGCGTCTCGTGTCCTCGGGGATGTGAAGTCCCCCCCCCCCCCAGTAATTCTCACCCCCCCCCCCACCCCGAATTTGAGAATTCTGTTCGACTTGCACACAACGTTCGCTCTTGAGCTGCGAGACGGTGCAACACTCTCGGCTCCTCTGCCTTCCGACGACTCCTATTCTCGATGTGGCCCATGTCGCCATTGGGGTGAGCGAGTTGTATGTTAGGAGATTGATTGGCAGTCTTTGATTGGCAATTGATCGTCGAACAATGTCTCTATATATACGGCTAGAAATCCAAGTTCGGTTTTCTGGGCTTATTAAAATAATGTTTAAAGTGGCGCATTTCATCCGTAGATCCCAATGCGCGCGGTGTGTGCAAAGCAGGGAATCAACAGAACCTGTGGGGTAAATGGCCAGAACTCGGGGGTGAAGGCCAGTTTACAGAGGTGAGTTTTCAAGACTCAAACATATCTTACGACTGTTATTGTCTTAGGGGCCGTCCATAAATGACGTCACGCGATTTTGGACGATTTTGGACCTCCTCCCCCCTTCGTCACACGGCGTCACAAAAAGTCAGATTCCCCCTCAAATATGACGTAACAAAGCTCTGCCCCCCCCCCCCCAAATAAAAATGCTTCAAATCGTTTTAAACTATTGTCATTGTAGTGCGTATTTAATGTGGCGCTGCACTCTGATGTTGTAGGGGAAAACATTGATTAAAAAGTATTCAATTAAGTAGAACGTGTTGTCTATATTTATTTAAAGTTGCGCATTTTGATGTGACGTCACATTTCTCAACCCACCCCAATGTCGCACATCGACACAAATGTCTGACACCCCCTCCCCCTAAGTGCGTGACGTCATTTATGGACGGTCCCTTATGAACAAAGGCGAAGCGTTCCACCACATTGGGAGCTGCGCGCTGGCAAAGGCACGATCGCCCGTGCAAGGAACGTGACCTTTGACTAGGGCTAAACGATTAATCGATTTAAAATCGAAATCGCAATTTGAAGCAATGCGATTAGCAAATCGCAAAGGCTGCGATTATATGCGATTTGAAAAGTCCTATTACTTTATTATTGCAATAGTTATTTTTATCATTATAACTTTATTTATTTAACTTAATAATTGTTCTATGTTTGATTGTTCTGTTTCATTTTAAACATTTTAATAAATACATGTTGGAAGCATTTAATACATTTTAAGTTCTCATCCTTGCATTAGAATATATAGAGCAGTTCATACTATGATGGCATCACGTGGTAATGCTCCATCACATATTTTTAATCTATTACACAGTGATTATTGAACTGAAGCTTGACTTTAAAAAAATTAATCGCAAATCAAATCGCAATCGCAATATCTGTCAGAAAAATCGCAATTAGATATTTTCCACAAATCGTTGAGCCCTACCCTTGACCTCGTGTCGATCGTCTCTTGCTCTCGAACTTCCGCCACGCGCTGCTCGTTTCGGGCATCTCCCGCTGCCGAAGGTGGTCGCGCTAATGAGCGGCGAACGCTTTGACGGAAGCAAAGGCTTAACACGGGGCCCGGAAAGCCGCACTCGGATCAGAAGTGGCCGCAAAGCCTTCGGCGATCAATTTAGCAACGGACTGCTCAGATTCACAACGTGCGTAACGTGCGCCGCCTGAATTAAATTTCAACTAAACCAGGCGGTTGTTTGACCAGGTAAAGCCCGCTGAGCTATGCAGCTCTTGCTCAGAAGCGACGTGGATATCAGAAATTATCGCTCAACGAATTGGCTCATCGTCACGTGGACATGTTGCAGCGGCCAAACACTCTAAACGCGTGACGTTGATTCTACGCGTGGAGGGAAAAACCGGAGGACCCTGGAGGAATAACTAAAAACCCACGCGACCACGGGGAGAGAGACACGCAAACTCCAAATATCGAGGCGTCAGGGTAAGGATCGAAAGCCCGACCTCCTGCATACCGGATAACACCACACCACCGTGCGCCTATCAAATTATATATATAGACTCGCCTTTTGCCCGTCCAAGGACGGCTGTATTGCAGTAAATCTGAAACTTGCAAGCGTGATGATCATTGCATCAATTCGTGTGCACTTTGTAAGGGCGCGGTGACGCATACCTATTTCAGTGAAAGGTTATAATCCCTTGTTCATCATGACGCCCTTTTTACTTTGATGTCTCAACAGCGTTAAGGAGATCGCGTGACGTGAGGGTTCTGCCTTTGTAGTGAGGGTTATACGTCTATTACTATAGTACTATCCTGCCTTCAACTTTATGAACGACTGGGTGTTTAAGGTTAACGATTTGTCGTATTATCTGTCTGTATAGAAAATGATCAAAATCAATTACTTTACTATGCAAGTTAAGCATTTGTGTTTTAATATTTACGTGTTTTTTTTTATTCAGGGCCCCTTTAAAACATCATAATGCTACGGGCCCCGCACTAGCTTGATCCGGCCTGGCACGTGGGAGTTCGTCGGCTGCCCCTGGACGAACGAGAGCGCGGTTGGTGTGCGCCTTTGTTCGAGCGCGTTCATTAAACCTTTAATGGGAGCTCGGGCACCGTAATGGGAAAGTGGTTTGCCCCATTGAAAGCTCAGCTCATAACACGATTGCTTTGTATTATATGCGGCGGAAGGAGAAGTTCCCTTTAACTAAGTGCGCTGCGGCGTCTTGGTGGCATTTCCAAAGGCTTACAGATGATGCAAGCGCAGATCTTCCCATTGATATAACCGGCGTCATGGTCTATGATAGTAACTAATGCTCCCCCGAGTGATTTTTATTTTTCATTTGCACAGCGGCGGTAGCAACGTTGACGTTAAACATAAGTGGCTGTGTTCATGCCCGGGCGCACAGGGAACGCGTAACAACAGCGGGGATGTACATTGTTTAGCAAACAGCCGCGGCGCAGAAGACACTCGTCTGTGTCGTTGCCAAAATTAAATTAAAAATAAAAATCACGCGTGAGGATTTAGGTCCGTCGGCGTCCGTCAGCCGAAAGCAATTACGAGTAATTTACTTAAGCGACGTCTAATTTACACGACCAGAGCACCGCGGCCGGTTTCAAACGTCAACGGAGCCCTCCGTCGGCGCGGTTGCTTGACCGTTCCACAAAGATTGCGCCGGTTGCGCAATGTCAGCGCTTCAGGAGTGCCTCTGTCAACATTCCCAGCGCGCTCTTTGGGTGGCGCAACCAAATAGCGGCGCACAGCGATCGCGCTCCGCTCCCCCTCGGCGGAAGAGCAGAAATAAACAAGCCGAGAGGATTGCCAACGTCTCATCACCGATTTAATAAACTCTGACGGCGAGGAGGCGTCCGTGGGCCAGGAAGGTCGCAACGCGCTGCGGTGCTGCGGCCCCCGCTCTGTCGTGGAGTGGCCCCCTGAGTGACGGGAGCGGCCTCGACGGCGTTGGCCACCAAAGTGGCCCCCGGCCCTCCGATCGCGAGGGCGCCCGGGGCCGTCACTCCCCCCACCCCCCGACCCCGGGGTACGCGGGAGCCGTGGCTGTGACGCGGCGGTTGACATCACCGCGGAAGGCGATGTGGGATAGGGGGTGGGGACGTGGTGGGGGGAGGTGGAGACGTGGTGGGGGGAGGTGGGGACGTGGTGGGGGGAGGTGGGGACGTGGTGGGGGGAGGTGGAGACGTGGTGGGGGGAGGTGGAGACGTGGTGGGGGGAGGTGGAGACGTGGTGGGGGGAGGTGGGGACGTGGTGGGGGGAGGTGGGGACGTGGTGGGGGGAGGTGGGGACGTGGTGGGGACGTGGTGGGGGGAGGTGCAAGGAGGGCAGGTGGGGGGAGGTGGGGACGTGGTGGGGGGAGGTGGGGACGTGGTGGGGGGAGGTGGAGGAGGGAAGGTGGGAGGGGGGGAAACACTGGAGACGCGGGGACGTGGAGCCAAGGTACCGTTTTGTGTTGTTTTGCTAAGCGCAGGCATCCAAAAGTGGCCAACAACAACACCATCAACAACAACACCATCAACAACAACATCAACAACGAAAAACACAGAACTGGCATTGTTGTGCTCGATAAGAGGCAACGAGGTGACCTGATTTGAAGATGGCGATGAGAAGAACGAGGGGGAAAGAGACGATGGGGAGGGGATCCAGAGTCGAGCGGTGCGAGGGAGCAAGCGGAGAGCGAAATGCTGTGGCCAGCAGTGTGGTGGGTGACTGAGTTGGGTGGGTCAGTGGGCGAGTGCACCTAACCTGGCACAAGGCAAGCGTGGTGAGTAGTTGAGAGGGTCAGTGAGCGAGTGCACCTAGCCTGGCACAAAGCAAGCGTGGTGAGTAATTGAGTGGGTCAGTCGGTGAGCGCACCTAGCCTGGCACTTAGTGGCCTGGCACAAGCAACTGTCAATGCCATTGAGTGGCGACTGGTGGCTGCTGCTGTTGTTGTTGTTGTTGTGTTATTGTGACGTGCGGTGTGGAGAGCGCGTGAGTGGCTGAGTGAGTGAGTCAGCGGACGCGTGGTTGTGACTCGTGGTCCTCAACATCGGACGGGGGGAGGAATCGACGAGCGGCGTTCACGACAACGGAGTGACCGCGGCCCGAGCGACGGGAGAGTGACGAGGAGGCGACGGAGCTCCAGTGAGCGAGTGACTGGAGTGGATCGATTCGCGGTGAATGTAGCATCAATCGCCCTCGCTGCTTTTACGTTGAAATCTATCAATAACGGCGAGGTATGAGCTGGGAGCTCCCGCCCAGATACGACAACTTGGTGCGGCCATGGGGGTTTCTTTTTGCTGCCTGCCAAGGAATGTGTCTGGAAATTGGAGGCAGAGCAGCGCAGGGTGATTGGCAGAGCATTGGGATTGCTCGGCTGCCTTGAGATTGCTGCTGGACAATTTTGTTTTACTTAAACTAAACAATTGTTGATAATTGTTTTTTTACCCTTCTATCTGGCAACAAAACTGACACCTTTTTTAACAAGGAGTCATGTTTGCATAGACCACAATACCTGCAGTCGTAATGCAAACAAAAAACATAACGACTGCAGGTATTGTGGTCTATGCCACAATACCTGCAGGTTCCAATGGTGTAAACAATTTTTTATTTTACCAGGTAAGGCCGAATGAGCTGTGTAGCCCTTTTCCGAAGCGCCCTGGCCACAAATGATCGCTCAACGAAGTGGCTTGTCGTGTGGAAATGTCATCATGTTTATCATCACGATCCATGGGCAGATAAGCCCCGTAAGTGTCCACTGCACATGTCGTGATTTGTTTCAACTTTCTGTCTTGTGCCAATATGCTCAAGTAGTTCTACATCTTTCTGGCACCAACATCTTATAATGTCGTCGTCAAGCCTTTCTCTGCTCGGTCTCCCTCTCTTTCCGGTTCCTTACATTTTTCCAAACAACACACTTTAAATTTTCCTGAAGGACCAGGAGGAAAAAAAAACACGCGACCACGAGGAGAGAGAGACATATACAGGGACGGGATCGAACCCACGACCTCCTGCATACCAGGCGAGGTAGTTAACATCTGATTGCCACCGACGTGTGTGCTAATCGGGGAACATTTGATTCCGATGCTTAAAAGCAGATACCTTGCGTAATCATCGCGGGGCACTCCGGGATTGTGTACCTTGTTAAATGTAGCGCGTGTAGACATCAAACAGCGCTATGTCGATTTACAATAAAAGGTGCACGAAACATTAAAACCTTGCAATGAATGTCTCCAACTTTCCCAAATTAGTTTTTTTGGATTATTGGAGACGCATGTGCCATCGTCCCCTTAAAAAGCCAGGAATTAAAGTGGTCGGAGCTCATTCTCACGCGGCAGGTGCCACTTAATTAACGCGCTCCGCGAAGTTGTGAAAAGGAAAATGCTGCTTCTAAATCTACCTCCGCTCACGACCGTTTAGATCTCTCTCTTGGCGAGCTTATTTTTGTTTTCGCATGGCTGATGATGTTCGATGCAGAGCAACAACGTACAGATTTTAAATTCAGGTGGTCTCAATCTCAGATAACCACAGCGTCAGGAGCAGCGGTGGTGGTGTCTCGCCGTTGTGCCGTCTCCTTTGTATTTGTGGATCGAGGCATTGTGTCGTTATGTGTTGCACAGCGGTCTCTGTTCTGGACGACCACAGTCGCACCACTGCGACTGGCGAGAGTTTTTAATCTTCGTGCTTCTTTCGGTAAAGTCACGTAGAAGGGAAATAATAACATAATAAAAATTCAACATAATAAAATACAATTCTCACGACGTTTCGGCCACAATGCAAGCAGCCGTCCTCAGGTGAAGAACAGGGCTGTCGGAAAGATGGCGTCATTCAGACGCTGTCTTCAGACGCTGTCTTTCCGATAGCCCTGTTCTTCACCTGAGGACGGCTGCTTGCGTTGTGGCCGAAACGTCGTGAGAATTGTATTTTATTATGTTTAAATTTTATTATTTTATTATTTCCCTTCTACGTGACTTTACCGAAAGAACCAATAAAACGAATCCCTGCAGTCACGAAAGCTTTAAATCTAGAGTTATTAATTTTACATTTGTGCATCAGGTATCCGCACCTATTGCCATGGTTTGTGCAGTGCATGATGCGATTTAGGGTGGACCGTGAGCTTCTTACCCCGCTGTGCAACCATCGCGTCCGTCTGTGCTTTCCTTTCAACTCCCGATGTCACTGTAATGCACTGCAAGAGCTGGCATCTATTACAATGCATCTGCTTTCAAGTATTCTACACAGCGCAGAGTGCACGCGTGACGTCTCTATTCAACCACAATGACATCTGACTCATAAATCAGAATCTCTATTTCGACTAGACGAATCAGATGAGCTATGAAACAAAATTTTTCACAGTAGGAGCGGGTCAGGACGTTACAACGACAAACAATACAAAAAAAGACGTGAGTGCTGAGTATGGGAAAGCTGAACATGTCACTAAAGATAAATCAAGTCCATGAGTACAAATTGCATAATTACATAAAAAATGTTTGCGATTTTTCAACAGTAAATGCACTCTGTGGCAGGGCAGCAGAAACTTCAACAACAACAACAATCCCAGACCACACCAAGACGTACGAGAAGCTGAGTCACAACGTAGGAGAGGCTGAGTTACACGAAGCGAGAGGCTGAGCTACACCGTGCAAGAGGCTGAGTCACACCGCACGAGTCACAACGCCACGTCGTTCACGTTGACGCAGACACAAGAGACGTCAGAATCGGGAGGCGTACGCTCCATGGTGAGAACGGGGGGAGGGTGAGGGGTGAGGGGTGAGGGGCATCCTCAACATCTGGGAAGGAGGAGGGGGAGCGCACGTGTGAGAGGCGCGGTGTCGGTGCTCTGGGTGGAATTTACAGGAAACGGGAGGGAGGGGATATAGAGAGCAAAGCCGCGCCCGGCATCGTTCATTTTTAAAACACCATCAATTGCCGAGAGTCTCAACGGAGGAAAATATCGCGGCGGAATAAACGAGCAGCACGATGCAGGGAGATGCAATTACGGCGCTTGCAGTGGGCCCTGGCGATCCATCACCAGCTGACGGGGGGGGGGGGGGGTGCGGGGGAGTCCGGACTTTGCCCCCCCCTCCCAACTGCACTCTGGGAAGAGAGCAGCGATTGGGGGGGGGGCAGCACTTGGAGCCTCTCGTCACGTGAAACAACATTTGCGGATACATTTTATAAATATTGTAGTTTTCTGTTGTGGGAATGCCAAGTGGCAATCAAAGCCTACATTTCTATATTTTTAGTGACAAAATCTGTTGGTATGCTACGTGGTTTGTTCCACTTAGACTGTTATGCCGGGCTATGTTGTTGTCATCTGGTCCACCGCGAGCTGATTGTAAAATCGTTGAGGGTCTGTGTCCTGGTGCAAACCCCACAAACGCGTGGCACACGAAATAATCACGTTCGTGAATGTCCAAAGCAGTGCAGAGTTCTGGACGTGCTAAACAAATGCTGCTGAAACTATACACCTCCAGAAGGCCAAGTGGCTGATCAGACGTGTAAGAAGGACGGATCTGTGAACGAGGAATATTGTCTGCGTATTTTATTTGGTCCACAGCAATTTTGTCGCGTGTCTGAACTAAAACTATACAATTTTATTTTATTTTACCAGCCAAGGCCCACTGAGCTATGTAGCTTTTTTTCAGAAGCGACCTGGCCACAAATGATAGCTCAATGAAGTGGCTTATCACGTGCCAGTTTTAGCAGCCAAATACTCTTATCTGAGCGTACAATGAAAAGTAATCCTCCCACTCAATTGAGCATCGAGGCGGTGCCCATATCTCATTCATATTCCTGTGGCGGAAATTCCACGTTCCTATGACAGAGGCGAGTTTTCACACATCAACCGGCTGCGCGATCAGCAACTGAATTTGTACATCATTTGCTCCTCGCACGAACGCAGTTTTTGTTTACCGTTTAAATAACGGCGCAGCAACTGGCCCTCTCGGTACGGTGAGCTCCGATCCACACGCCACACGCACGTTCTGCTGCGGTAAAAAATAGCAACCGGTGGGGTCCACGCCTCCTCTGTGTGTCTGTGCATCTCTCCTTTCGTCCGCCCGATGGCTTTAACTATTACTCAAAACGCGCGCAGACACGGAGTGCGTGCAAAAGACGAGCAGCGTCTTCCCCATTGCAATTGTTTCGCCGTCGACAGCTGCAGGGTCGGCGTTTGCATGAAGAAATGTTACACGGCCTGCTGGTTAGAAGGAGAACTCTTCAGAAAAGTCGCTCTCGGAAACAAGGGAGCTCGCTCACACGCAGAGGGCACTTTGAGCCGGAACCTGTTGTTGCACGAGCAGCGGGCTCGCTTTGCTTGCGAGCCATTTCAGACACGGCCATGCGTGATGGGACAGACGCTGCCGTGTACCTGCAAGACTGAAATACCCCGCCAGCTGTTGATCTGGCGTTTGTGTGTGTGCGCGCGTACGCGATGCGCGTGTGTGTGAATGTGTGCAGTGGGGAGCGGTCGTGTAGCAGTTAGCGCTACGCTGCGCTATCAACCCGGCCACCCGGGTTCGATTCCCGCTCACGGCCAACGCCAGTGACGATTATCTGAACCGATCCTGGGCCTCTCGTAGGTCGACTCAGCCTCAAATGAGTACCCGGTGCGGTGTGTAAACATCGCCACTGGGGAGACAAAGGCGGTCGGGCGTGGTGCTGGCCAGCCCACCTCTTCGTGTACCGTTCCGGCCTTCATAGGTGCTTGCTAACAGCTCTTGCCCCTATAGTGTGTCCTTTACCCGCAACTCCGATTAGTGAGGTTGGCTACGTACGGTGCGAACGAAGTTTAACGTGCACACCGTATATATCCAGCCGTGCTAATCGGATGTGCGGGGGAAGGACAACAGACGAGACACAAGAAGCAGTGGCGAATATGTGAACCGGTCCTGGGCCTCCCCTAGGTCGACTCAAATGAGCACCTGGAACGGTGCGTAAACATCACCACGAGGGAGACAAAGGCGACCGGGCGTGGTGTTTGTCACCCACCCCCTCGTGTCCCGTACCGGCCTTCATAGGTGCTCGCTAACAGCACTTGCCCCAAAAGTCTGTTAAGGCTATACGGGGGATATTTGTATTTGAGGAGCGGTGGTGCATTGGTTAGCGCGCTGCGATACGAACCCGGTGACGGAAAAGTTCAATTCCCTGCTCACGGCCAATACCAGTGACGAATATCTCATCTTGTCCTGGGCCTCCCCTAGGTCGACTCGGCATTAAATGGTTACCCTGGTGCGGTGTGTTAACGTCAGCACGTCCAGAACTCTGTACTGGTTTGGACATTCATGATCGTGATTATTTCAGTTCAGTTCAGTTTAATTTATTAGGAATAGCCCTTAAATCGGGTGCAACTGCAACAAACAAAAACATGAACAAGAAACATCTTAATGTGACTACGCGCAACAGAAAAAAATCCAGGAAAAAACAGCAAAGTCTTCCAAAAAAAGGCACCGTACATCAACGCTGTGCCACTTGGGAGATTAATGCCAGGCGCAGCACTTGCCCCAACAGTCTGTTGAGGCTATACGGAGGGTATCTTTGTCTTTGTGTGTGAGTGGTTTTCCGTGCGAGGCGTGGGTTTGAGGGATTGTGTGTTCTGAGACTGTTTGTTTGTGTACCATGCGAGATTGTGTGTGTGCGCGCGCGCTTGCGAGCGTGCAAACAGCAGCTCGTGGAGTTTCGGGAGTGCGGCTCGCAGGGGAATTTGCGAACAACAGCCTGCCTCAAGGGCTCGCCAGCGGCTCGATTGAACATAAAACGGCGATACTGCGATGTAGGTTTCCTCCCCCCTCCCTCCTTTCGCAAAGACGTCGTCGCTTCATAAGTTCACGCCGCCCAGGCGCGTTGCGTCGCCTCGACCCCCACGCTCACGTCAGCGTGAGTCGCCGTCCGTTCCTTGCTCGCGAATCCGTCGCCTCTCAGCCGTCGTCTCCTCCACCACGGCACTTGAACTGCCCTGCACAATCGCTTTGATTCACGTCGTTTCGATATTCGTCGGCGCATTTTTAGGGAACGCATCCCCGACGTAAAACGGGGTATTACTGCGCCGTTTTTATATATAAACGTGACCGGCCATGTACATTACCTCGCAAGTTCATATATGCAGATGCCACAGCCCTTAGTACACAGGGCACAAACTTAGAGAACATCGCCAATACTCTAACAGCTGATCTCACTTCATTCGTGGGCGCTGGGGTGGCTAGGAGATGTTAACTTCCTCGCCTGCTATGCAGGAGGTCGTGGGTTCGATCCCGACCCTAACGCTGCCTGTACATTTGGGGTTTGCGTGTCTCTGCCCGTGGTCGCGTGGATTTTTCTCCGCGTCCTCCAGTTTTTCCCTCAACGTTTAGAAACACGCGTTTCGAGAAATGTGGCTGCTGTTCTACATTTCCACGCGATGAGCCACTTTGTTGAGCTATCGTGTCGTGGCAAGGTCGCTTCCGAAAAAAACTACGTAGCTCAGTGGTGGGCCTCGCCTGGTAGAATACAAAGTTTAGTTTACATCCTCTTTGGTTCTTTCGGTAAAGTCACGTGGGAATAAAATGAAATACAAATAAATCACGACGTTTCGGGCGCAACACAAGCGTCCGTCATCAGGTGGAAAAGCATGGTCTGCTGCTGAGGCAGACTGTTTTACAGTTACATGATAATTTCTCACATTAACATCACTAGCCCCGGCCACTTCTTTATGACCCTTGGGCTACACCCATTTCAAACCTTTAAAGCAGTCTGCCTCAGCAGCAGGCCACGCTTTCCCACCTGATGACGGACGCTTGTGTTGCGCCCGAAACGTCGTGATTTATTTTTATTTTTTATTAAATTTTACACCAACGTGACTTTACCGAAAGAACCAAAGAGTATGGATTCCTGCAGTCGCGAAAGCTTCAAATCAAGATAAGTTTACATCGCTGGAGACTCCGAACAAATAATTCCCCAACCATCACAAGCGCTCTCCACCTCGACCGAAATGCAGTAGACGCCACCCTTGATGTGCCCTTCTGTCGTAGCCGCAGTGCGCTCTGATCCCGCTGCAGGATACCGAGGGGTCACCGTGGATTGAAGCCCGACCTTAAAGCCTCACATAAAACAGCTCTGTGAAAGAAAAAAAGAACCGACAAATCAACCATCGCCCTGCCAGAGAAACTTTGCAGTAACGACCTGGGGCGCCTGGCCACTCTCTCGCCGACCCAGTCCGTGTTGTGCTCCCGTCTGGTCCGCAGAGACGGGCAACCGCAAGGGAGCTTCACACATTGTTTTGCCAATGACAACCACCATCATCGACCAAGATCTCTGCAGAGGGCACGCCACAGTGGCGAGATGTTAACAACCTCGCCTGGTATACCGGAGAACATGGTGTTTGATCCCGACCCTGATGCCTGCTGTATGTTTTGGGTTTGCTTGTTCTCTCCATGGTAGCGTGGATTCTTCCTCCGCGTGCCAGAGTAGATGGCTGCACTAAATTTCCTCGTGATAAGCCACTTTGTTGAGCCATCGTTTGTGATAGCCAGGTCGCTTCGGAAAAATAGCCACATAGCTCAGTGGGGCCTTACCTGGTGACATAAAATAAAAATTGTAAATTACAACGCACCTCCCGGTCCCCCTTCTACGACTGCGCCGTCGCCATCCGAGAATTTCACCCCAGATCCGGAAGAACGCCGGCGGGCAAAGCAGAGCAACGCAGACGTCCAGAAGGAACGCCCCACGCGCGAGGGCAAACATCGCACCTCCAGGCGTCGACATTCCTCGAAGACACGAGCGGAGTAGCCATCAACTGCATCGGAACATCGACGGGCGAGTCGAGGTGAGAATTCAAGGCAATTCGCAGTGCGATTGTTCCCATGTGGCCCAAACTGCGGACCCACGCGGTCAACCGCTGCAGTCGGCGCTTCTTCAACGCAGGAGGATGAACTTACAAACTACACGAGGTCTCTTTCCTGAAGCCGTCTCGTTGTGGCCTGCAGAGCTCGACATTGGCACTGATCTCCTCAACAGACTGCCGCAACACAACAATAGAAGGGGCAGCTGTGAAAACGGGCTTCACCGTTACGTCGGATTACTCCAGTCGAAATCAAGATCGTGAATCGGAATAGGAGAGCGCGTGCGTGTCTCCGAAAGAGCCAAAAGTGAATTCCTGTTCACGGGAGCATCCAGGCAGTGCTCATCTCCTACTTGAAGGGTAGTTGTGTAAATTCCACATTCCTATGGCGGGGGTGAGTCTCCCTCAGGAAAACCACTGTCGACTTCTCCAAAAAGTGGTTGTGCATTTTATTGACCCATAAGGATGATGAGCTGAGTCTAAACTAAAAATAAATGTTTTATATCACCAGGTAAGGCCCACTGAGCTACACAGCTCTGTTTCAGAAGCGACCTGGGCACAAATGATAGCTCAACAAAGTGGCTTATCACGTGGACATTTGTTGCAGCCAAATACTCTGAACGGGTGATGTTGATTCTAAATGTGGAGGGAAAAACGGAGGACCTGGAGAAAAATCCACGCGAACACGGGGAAAGAAAAACGCAAACTCCAAATATCCAGCAGCAGGCGTCAGGGTCGTGTTCGAACCCACGACCTCCTGTACACCAGGCGAGGTAGTCAACATCTCATCACCATTGCGCCCATTCAGCAGTGGATTGCCCAACGCGGTGTAAATATGCGGCACAGCGTCTCGACACAGCGTGCCGCCTTTCACGACAAATCATCTCAACGCGTCTCACAGTCTGTGATACCAACTTGCTCCGCGTCACTCCACAACACGGCCAAAGCCACGACACTTGGGACGTGCCAACATTCACAAGCCAGCGTCCGATTTATCAGCACGAATTCACTGCGAGTCCCGATTAAGTCGGTGGTGGTGGTGCCTTCCACGAAACCAGGATGATCGTGAACTCGACAGCACACACAGAGAGAGAGAGCGCAATCCATCACACGAGGCACAGGCTCCGTCCGCTGCTGTTAAACTTCAGCCGGCGTTGCCCTGAGAGAGACAGGCGCGTGCTGTACGGGCAGCAGACCCGCTCGCCGCGAGGCTGTTTTGCATTCACTTAGCGGAGCGTTGTCGGCGCTGGCGGCAGACGGGGAGACCGGCGTCAGCGCCTCGCCTTGAGCAGCGCCCCTTCCACCGCGGGCACTGCCCGGCACGGCCACCCCTGACCCGCGTGTGGGGGTGTCTCGAAGCGTTCGTCGTTTGAACGCGGTTACAACGAGCTGTGCATTCATTTGGTGAGCCGCGGTGCAAATGGTTAGCACGCTGGACGTTCAGTCCGGAGGTTCACCGGTTCAATTTCATCTCCCGGCCGCCTCAGTTCGAATACGCGGGCAGGTTTCTCATTTGTCCTCTTGCCTCTGTCTGCCCAGCAGTCTGCATGGGCGCTCCGCTCGGTTCGTGGATCAGCGGGTTGGCGTGCGGTGCGGTGAGGTGTGGGTGCATCCACCTCTTCCAACACGTGTGGACAACGTGCAAGAGGAGTCGGAATATCCCCTCGAGTTCTAGTGGGGAGCGGCTGGGGGGGGGTGGTCCTTCCGCCAGCAGTGCCGTGAGTTGGCAATTGCAGGGCTGCTCCTTTACTTTTTTCTTGGGCTGGCGCGGCAAGGCGAACCCGCGTCGTGCGGGCCAATCAGTTTCACAGACAACGCAGACGATGTCAGCGCGTGTTGGTTTGCGTGTTCACAGCAAGCGCTGTGGGTGGTTAATGCGGACTTGAATCCGAGCGAAATGTTTCTATTTGGTGTTTGAACATATTACCGCCTGCTGTTTGATTGCCAGGAAGGGTAAAACCCATTCTTATTTTTTTAAAGCCGCAGTGTTTATGAGTGGCATCCCCTGCGAAGGGGAGGCTCAAGGTACAAGCGCGGTTTGTGGAGCGGTGCACAGGGCACAGCCAACAGCGGCTAGGGACGTGTGTCAATAAGGCTGCCTTGCTCAACAACACAAGGACTTTACCAAAAGAACCAAAGAGTATTATAAACAATATAGAAAGCCATAACAGAGTAGGGGGGAGGGGTATAATAATATTTATCCTAGACGACGCACAATCAGAAAATGAATTCACACAGGAGGAATCCGATGAGCTATGAGGCTCTTTTTCACAGATGTCCAGTAAGAGCACGGGGTCAGAACGTGACGACAACAAACGGTAAAACGAACACGAGAGGAGTGGTGAGTATAGCAAAAGTAAACAGATCACTTTTAAAACAACACATACATCTAAACTCTATATTTTTTAATCGTACCAGGTAAAGCCCACATTAATGTGCTATGAAGAGAGGCCAGTGACCGTAACGTCGGGCTACATAAACTATCCACTGATATGATCCACATGAACGATAATCTCCGTGACCCCAACACCCGCCTATTTGTGTTCCATCTGAATGTCACCCCACCCTCTCGCCCGTTACGGCAGCCCCTCCCCTCCCTCCCCCCTCGGATTAGCCGAGATATGCCAAGCTCTGCGATCCTACATTTACTTACAAATTACATCTCTAGCCCCGCCCACTTACCCTTGGGTTCTACCCATCTAAAACATATTTACCCTCTTGCTGCAGTAGCTCTCTCGCTACATTCCTTCGTGCCTCAGCAGTCCGCCTGCTGTATTTTTCACCTGAAGACGATTGCTTGTGTTGCGATCGAAACGTCGTGATCTATTAGTTATGTTTCTACCCACGTGACTTTACCGAAAGAACCAAAGAGTATGAATTCCTGCAGTCACGAAAGCTTCGAATGAAGATGGTTTATAATACTTTAGGGCAATTGATTTGATTTCGATTTAAAGCTTTCGTGACTGCAGGGATTCATCTTCTTGGTTCTTTCGGTAAAGTCACGTAGAAGGGAAGTAATAAAATAATAAAAATAAAACATAATAAAATAATTCTCACGACGTTTCGGCCACAACGCAAGCAGCCGTCCTCAGGTGAAAACCAGGTCTGTCGAGGCGACAGACGTCGAGGCGACAGACGCTGTCGCCTCGACAGACCTGGTTTCACCTGAGGACGGCTGCCTGCGTTGTGGCCGAAACGTCGTGAGAATTATTTTATTATGTTTTATTTTTATTATTTTATTACTTCCCTTCTACGTGACTTTACCGAAAGAACCAAGAAAATTGATATGATTGTTTTGACCAGCGGTTGCTCCCACGGGGTTTGTGGACAGATGCGGCCAGGAACGTGTGAGCGCCTCTTAGTCACTTGCGACCAGGTTACACGCGTGCACAGCCTCGCACGCAACGGGACTACGCGTGAACGTGCGTCTGGGACCACGCGTGAACACGTGCCTGGGACCACGCGTGGACACGTGCCTGGGACCACATGTGAGCGTGTGCCTGGGACCACGCGTGGACACGTGCCTGGGACCACATGTGAGCGTGTGCCTGGGACCACGCGTGGACACGTGCCTGGGACCACATGTGAGCGTGTGCCTGGGACCACGCGTGGACACGTGCCTGGGACCACATGTGAGCGTGTGCCTGGGACCACACGTGAACGCGAACGCCTGTGGAGGTCGCCGACTCTCGCACGCTCGGTGCGCCGCGTGAGCTTGGGGATCAGAGGCGACCCCTTCCCCCATTCCCCGTAAATCCGAGGCGGGGTTGTAGCTGCGCGCGAGCGGAGCGGCGAACAGGTTTCGCAAGGTACTCCGTGGCAAGGCACATTCGCAGTAATTGCTTTTATAGGGCAGCTGTGTGAAAAGGGCAACGGGGTTTTTGCGCGCGCGTGTTTGGTTAATCCGTAATGCCGCACTATTACTTAACGAGCGTAACATGAATGTCCACCGTTCGCATGCAAATGCACGATGACTGTGTATTTAAATGAGAGTCCTTCGTGAACTTTAAATTAAAAAAAACACTCGCACGCAAAGTTACATGCAAAAATATGACGAAGTCCCAAAAGGGCACTTCTTAATTTGATTATATCACCTGCGAGTAATAAAAAAAAGAAACCGCTCACTTAATCCGCTCTCCGTTTCATAAGGACGTCCAAAGGGAAGAAAAGGGACTGTCTGGTTCAATATAAATTCATGGCGTTCCCTGCAAATCAATGTCTTGAGAACATAAAAGAATTCAAAAAGGCGGCAAGGAATAACAATGTCAACCGAGGATTATAAACATGTCGTGGTCTGGTCCGATTGGCCTTAAGAACGGCTCTGTGTGGCGGTGAGGCGTATCGACTGGCGCACTGTAATGTCATGCGCAGCCTCCACGCGTGCGACGGAGTGTGTCGTTTTTAATTTACTTTACAACGTATGGGCCCACTGAGCTATATGGCTCCTGTTCAGAAACGACCTGGACACAAATGATAGCTCAACGAAGTGGCTTATCGTGTGGGAATGCAGAACCGCGGCGGTTAGCGTGCGGCGCCGCGAATCTGGCGACTCGAGTTCAGAGCCCGCTCACGGCCAAGATCGGTGACGATTATCTGAACCGGTCCTGAGCCTCCTCTAGATTGACTCAGCCTTAAGTGAGTCACTGGTGCGGTGTGTAATCATCGCCACTGGGGAGACAAAGGCGGCCGGGCGTAGTAGTGGTTACCCACCCCCTTGTGTGACGTTCCGGCCTTCATAGGTTCATGGGTGCTCGCTCATAGCACTTGCTCCAACAATCTCTTATGGCTATACGGGGGATCTGTGCACGTCCGTATGTGTACCATTGCACGCGTGTGATGATTGTTCGGTGTGCTGTTGACAAGGAGCAGGAACCTTAACATCTCGCCTGAAATAGGTTCCATCCCGACCGTGACGCCTGCTGCTGTATATTTGGAGTTTCCATCTTCTCTCTCCCCGTGATCGCGTGGATTTTTTTCCGGGTCCGCCAGTTTTTCCCCCGCACATTAAGAATCAACATGCGTTTAGAGTATCGCTTCTGAAAAAAAAAACTATATCGCTCATCAGTGGGCCTTACCTGGTAAAAATAAGTTTTGTTTGGGTCTATGGGAGAACAAAGATCCCCCATATAGCCTTAACAGACTGTAGGGGCAAGTGTTGTTAGCGAGCACCTATGAAGGCCGGAACGGTACACGAGGGGGTAGGTGGCCAGCACCACGCCCAACCGCCTTTGTCTCCCCAGTGGCAATGTTTACACACCGCACCAGGTACTCATTTGAGGCTGAGTCGACATAGGAGAGGCCCGAGACCGGTTCAGATAATCGTCACTGATGTTGGCTGTGAACGGGAATCGAACCCGTGTAAGCCGGGTTCATAGCGCAGCGTGGCGCTAACCGCTACGCTACCGCTGCCCACCTATGAGAGAACCCACTTACACGCACACAGAGCACACTCGGGAGCCACCAGACCCGCCTGTGATGTGCCGGTGTTTGGTGACCCCAGCGGCGCGACCCGCGCGATGCCCCCCGTGGTTGGTCTGGCGCTCGTTTCGCAGAGTTGCGATTTCTGGACTTCGGCCTCCGTGACCGACCCCGGGTCGACGGTCGTGCACAGTGTCTCCACGCGGTCACAACTCAGGGGCAGGGCACCTCGCCAACGTCAACACAATGGGCGGTGGGGGTGATGGCAGGTGGTGGAAACTCAGCGATGTAATCGCAGCCCAAGGAGAGAAACACTGCCGAGATTGAGAACGAGCGCGTACGTAGGGGCGAGATGGATCATTGCTTGGGGGAGGCTTTCACCTAGCAGTGGATACATCATGGTAGGCACGAATGATGGTGGTGGTGGCGAAGCAGTCATATTGCTGTCTGGAGCCCACTTAGCTGCAGGAATTTAAACCTTGCGAGGGAAAAAGTACAAAACAATCGGCGCAGCAAAATCCCAGTCCAATTCGGCACAAACACACTCGCGCGCGCTGGTGGAGCGAGCGACATGCAATCAAACGGGTTGCCAGCCGCCACTGAGCCGTGAGCGCTGTTGTGAGATGGGCCATCAATAAACAATGCGGGTCGCCGCCCCGGCGCGTGGCCGGACACGGCGTTTGTAACTCGCTCGCTGCCCCTCGATGCCCACAGCCCTGTAGGCGAGCGTGAGGGCAGCAGCTACACCCAGGCAGCGAGCGTGGTAACCCGCGCGAGTGCCAGCCACCGTCACAGTTATTTGCGTCCTTTGCCCAAGTAAAGGTGAAGGCGCAGACCTGCAATTGCCAACTGCTGGCGGAAAGACCCCCCCTACTTGAACTCGAGGGGATATTCCGACTCCTCTTGCACGTTGTGCAGACGTGTTGGAAGAGGTGGGTGCACCCACACCTCACCACACCGCACGCGCGGTGCACACATAGGTAGTGACTGACTCGGAGACGGTAAGACTTGGAGACACTTCTTTATTAACGAGCACCATCGGGGTTAACGCTCTTAATGATAATTAGTCCGCCTATTGTCGCCGACGCTCCTCAGCCAGGACAGTTGGTAGGCTGCCTGGCCAGCGGCGCCCCGAGACGGTAGAGGCGGAGACGACGACGAGAAGGATGGTGAAGACGACGAGAAGAACGGCGACAATGGACTTCAGCAGCACGACGGGAATCCCACTCCAACAACAGCCCCGAGGTCCCCTACAGGGGCCCCTCTTATACTGTCACGTGGCCTCGCTCCGCCCCCGGCCACGCCCCCTTTCTGGAACCTACCAGCGGGTTCCTGGTGTGCCCCTTCTAGATCGCCCTCTCGTGTATCACGTGGCCTGCTGACGTCAGGGCTGCCGTATGCCGCAGATCCCATTCCCTGCCAGCAGCCAGTGCTATGCCACTACACATGCACACTGCTGGGCAGACAGAGGCAAGGGGACACATGAGAAACCTGCCCGCGTATTCGAACTGAGGCGGCCGGAAGATGAAATTGAGCCGGTGAACCTCCGTACTGAACGTCCAGCGTGCTAACCATTAGCACCGCGGCTCACCAAATGAATGCACAGCTCGTTGTAACCGCGTTCAAACGACGAACGCTTTGAGACATCCCCACACGCGGGTCAGGGGTGGCCGTGCCGGGCAGTGTCCGCGGTGGAAGGGGCGCTGCTCAAGGCGAGGCGCTGACGCCGGTCTCCCCGTCTGCCGCCAGCGCCGACAACGCTCCGCTAAGTGAATGCAAAACAGCCTCGCGGCGAGCGGGTCTGCTGCCCGTACAGCACGCGCCTGTCTCTCTCAGGGCAACGCCGGCTGAAGTTTAACAGCAGCGGACGGAGCATGTGCCTCATGTGATGGATTGCGCTCTCTCTCTCTGTGTGTGCGTGTCGTGTTCATCCTGGTTTCGTGGAAGGCACCACCACCACCAAGTTAATCGGGGTCTCGCAGTCAATTCGTGCTGATAAATCGGACGCTTGCTTGTGAAAGTTGGCACGTCCCAAGCGTCGTGGCTTTGGCCGTGTTGTGGAGTTACGCGGAGCAAGTTGGTATCACAGACTGTGAGACGCGCTGAGATGATTTGTCGTGAAAGGCGGCACGCTGTGTCGGTACGTTGCCCCGCATATTTACACCGCGTTGGGCAATCCACTGCTGGATGAGGGCCTACACCTCGCCGCGCTCGTCCTGGGGGTTATTTTGACCATAATTCACCACTGTGATAAAGGTGGTGAGCACACACGCTGGAGCATAGTACAGTACAACAATGTCTGTACCTGCACTGCCCACTGCTGACAAAGTATCCACGCAGCAGCCTCTAGGCGCCTCAACACATTCGTGAATTCCACCGTCCTAAAATGAATAAAATGGCGTGCGAATTACAAAACACTGCATTCAGAGAACGCTTTGGGTCTGACACGCGGGCTCAAACGTTTGTCAATGCCAAGCTATGGGTCCCGTGACTCGGCCCCACGCCCAACGTGCTCTGTCCTTCCACCAGGGAACCATCGTAGGTAGAAAATGAAAGAGATTCAATCACGGCGTTTCGGGCGCAACACAAGCGTCCGTCATCAGGTGGGACAAACACAGCAAGAAAACAATTGCCCACTTCAGCAATTGTTTTCTTGCTGTGGTTTTCCCACCTGATGACGGACGCTTGTGTTGCGCCCGAAACGTCGTGGTTTAATTTATTTTATTTTTTCTACTTACGTAACTTTACCGAAAGAACCAAAGAGTATGGATCTCTGCAGTCACGAAAACTTCAAATCTAGAAGGAACCATCGTCTGCCCATTGACATCATCATCATCATCCCACACCGTTACCCGGCGTTGAGGACGTTACAATTCTTCAATTCGCTGAGCGTGCCTACAGAGAGCATTGGGCGCCATAGCGGACAGATGTTAGCTACCTCGCCTGGTATGGAAGAGGTCGTGGGTTCGATCCCGACCCCCTGAAGCCTGTAAATTCGGAGTGTGCATGTTCTCCCCGTGGTCACGTGGATTTTCTCCGGGTCCTCCGGTTTTTTTCCCCCTCCACATTGAAAATGAACACGCGTTGAGAGTATTTGGCTGCGATACAGCCACCATTTGCGATAGCCACGTCGCTTGCGCATAGCTTAGTGAGCCCTTATCTGGTAAAAATTAAGCATTCTATTTTAGTTTTAGTTATTTGGAGGCCTGCGGCAGCACTCTCCCTGACTGCGTTCGTGTGATGAAGCTGTTAAGGGAGCCGGTCCAGGCAGCAGGGAGCCGTTTGCTCCGAGGACCTCCCCTAGGTCGACTCAGCCTCAAACGTGTACCTGGCACGGTGTGTAAAAACATCGCCACCGGGGAGACAAAGGCGGCCGAGCGTGGTCCTGGCCACCTACCCCCCTCGCGTGCCGTTCCGGCCTTCATAGGTGCTCGCCATCAGCACTTGCCCCAACATTCTGTTAAGGCGGTTAACGAGCTGCGCTACGAACCCGGCGACCAAAGTTCGATTCCCGCTCACGGCCAACACCACCAGTGACGATTATCTGAACCGGTCCTGCGCCTCCCCTAGGTCGACTCAGCCTCAAATTAGTATCTGGTGAGATGTGTAAACATCGCCACTGGGGAGACAAAGGCGGTCGGGCGTGATGCTGGCCCCGCACCCCCTCGTGTACCCTTGTCGGCCTCCACAGGTGCTACTCGCGAACAGCACTTGCCCCAACAGTCCGTGAAGGCTACACGGGGGCATCTTCTGTGCGACTTTGTTGTGGGTGATAACGCGTGCACGTTCAATTCACGGTCTCGACTAATTCCGCACGCCAATTAATTATTGATCAGCACATTACAATGCGAGCGGGAGGCCGCTTTAACAGGGCGCTGTCGTTGGCGGTCGCGCATGGAAACGGCAAATCCGAGTTTGTGAACTCGGATTTGGCGGCACGGGCCGGCACAGAAGGAACTAAAAGCTACGAACGTGTATTAGTTTATTGTACCAGGAGACGGTCTGCTGAACTATGTAGGTCTCTTTCAGAAGCGACCTGGCCATCACAAACGATAGCTCAGCCAAGTGGCTTTTCGCGTGGAAATTTGGAGCCACCAAATCCTCAAGCCGCACTTTGATTTCAAAATGTGGAGGGAACAAACCCCGGAGGGCCCGGAGAAAAATCCACGCCACCACGGGGAGAGGCGCGGATTCCAAATATACAGCAGCAGGCGTCAGGGTCGGGATCGAACCCACGACTTCCTGTATATCAGGCTAGGTAGTAAACATCTCGTGACCACGGCGGACTCATCCAGACGACCGTAGCGAAGTCGCGTGGGCCCCCAGGAGCAGCGTGGGGGTCTCGGTGCGGGGGGGGGGGGGGGTCTCGGTGCGGGGTTGGGGGGTCTCGGTGCGGGGGGGGGGGGTCTCGGTGCGGGTGAACCGCTTGGTCGCGTCGACGCACCTCGCTCATCGCAGGGATCGATGGGTGGGAGCAACCCGAGGAGCGGATTTCGAGTTCCTCCCGTGGCCGTGCACGAGGTGCGGGTTAGGGTATGGTTCGCAAGGGGATGTTCGTCCACCACATTTGCGTGCGTGTGTGTTTGTCCGGATAGAGAGGGCTAAACGGGCACGACACGGACTGGAGAAGAGATAGAGTGATGTGGCACGGGAGGATGTAGAGCTGAGTGGACGTGCCGATGACTGGTACCAGCGGTGTCAAGATCGACCTCTGTGGAGGAGGCTCGTGAAGGACGCTACTGGGCAGTTGGAGGCAGTCGCCCTCCAGCAACGACGGAGGGCAGAGTAGCGACGCTCACAACAACAAGCGGTGTGCCGGGTGGCTAAAATGAAACAAGTTGGCACAGTAGGGGGTACAGCTAGTACATCTGCCAGTCATCTCGGTCAGCCAACCCATGGCACCTGGGTTTGTCCCGTGATCTCCTGGTCAGCGAGCCTTCGTCACTTCACGTGGCCTCAAAGTGCACTTGGCCTGGCACAGGCGCCGTGGTGAGGTCACTGTCAGTTAGTGGCGAATAGCGGGAATTGGTATTGGTGGCTAGTGGGGAGCGGTAGTGTAGTGGCTAGCGCGCTGCACTACGAACCCGGCGACCTGAGTACGATTCCCGCTCATGGTCAACACCAGTGACGGTTATCTGAAACAGTCCTGGACCTCCCCACTAGGTCGACTTAGCCTCAAACGAGTACCTGGTGCAGTGTGTAAATATCACTACTCGGGAGACAAAGGCGGCCGGGCGTGATGCTGGCCACCCACCCCCTCGTGTGCGGTGCGGGCCTTCATGTGTGCTCGTTAACTGCACATTCTGTTAAGTCCACACGGGGATCTTTGTTCAGCTGTGGGAGGAAACCCACGGGAGGACGAACAAACGCCACACAGGAAAGGCGCCCGAGTCGGCATCGAACCGAGACGCGTTGTGCTGTGCGGCACGAGCGTTGCCAACCAAACCAGGCTCCCTGACCTTGAACGCAAACAAGTCATCACACATAGTAGGAGCACTAACACGAGGCCTTTCCAAGGGACACACACACACCAGCAGTCTGGCCAATGTGGACATTAGTGCTTAGCATCGTCAACGCCAACGTTACACTTCCCTCGGTGTGCGCAATACAGGGCAGGGGGCTTCAGAGGGCAATACATCGGCCATGTTAAACGCTGACTATGTTTTCATCACGTGTCGTGCACTGACCACGTGGTTAAACATTAAATCCAATATGCGGCGAACCTGTGCTGTGTGCTGTGTGTAGTAGGTGCCAAACTTGTCTGTTAAGGCTATACGGGGCATGTTTGTCTTTAGGGGCCGTCCATAAATGACGTCACACGATTAAGGACGATTTTTGACCCCCCCCCCTTCGTCACACGGCGTCACAAAAAGTCAGATCCCCCCTCAAATATGACGTCACAAAGCTCTGTCCCCCCCCCCCTAAACCATAAAATATGCTTAAAATCGCTTTAAACTTTTGTCATTGTAGTACGTATGTGTTTAAAGTTGCGCATTTTGATGTGACGTCACATTTCTCAAACCCCCCCCCCCCCTCTCGTCACACATCGTCACAAATGTCTGACTCCCCCCCCCCCCCTAGGTGCGTGACGTCTTTTATGGACGGCCCCTTACTTGTAGGTTTACATGCGTGCTGAGGTGCGTGTTGTGCACGTGGATGTGTCTTTGTGTGCCTTACTTGGGGAACGGTGGTGTAGTGGTTAACGCGCTGCGCTACGAACCTGGCCACCAGAGTTTGATTCCCGCTCACGGCCAACACCCAGTGACGATTATCTGAACCGGTGCTGGGTCTCCCGTAGGTCGACTCAGTCTCAAATGAGTACCTGGAGCGGTGCGTAAACATCGCCACTGGGGAGACAAAGGCGGTCGGGTGTGGTCCTGGCCACCCACCCCATCATGTGCCGCGCCGGTCTTCATAGGTGCTCGCTAACAGCACCTGCCCCAAAAGTCTGTTAAGGCTACACGGGGGATCTTTGTCTTTGTGTAGAGTCCATGCATAAGCATGCAGTGCATCTGCCAGTCAGCTTCATCGCAGTGAACACGGGACATGTGGTCTCGTCCCGTGACATGCCAGCGAGACTTTGCACGACAGCCTCAACGTTCGTCTCGGGCAGCGGGGTGGTGACATCACCACCATGAACCGCATGGAGTTCTTGTCGTACGCGTGCGTGTGTGTCTTAATGCATTGCGTGCACTTGCACGTGTGCCTGTATCTGCACGTATGTATGTACACGTGCCTTGGGGGTGATGGGAAGGGGTGGGGGGCGTCTGGAGGCTTGCCCCAAGCCCTCGAAGCCCACGCCTTTACGCGATGTTCGAAGGGCGGCAGGGCGAGAAGCAGCGATCGTCACCGGCTGCGTGCTGATGATGCAGTCGCAGCGGGCGGAACAGTTCAGAAGCGGTCGGTGGCGGAGATGACGCGTGCTGCGAGGGTGATTTTAGGGTGGCAGGAGTTGAGAGTTAAAGAGAGACATTAAAACTATGAAAGTAAACTATTTTTATTTTTCATTTTACCAGGTAAGGCCTACCACTGAGCTACTTATCTCTTTTTCAGAAGCGACGTGGCCACAAATGATAGCACAACGAATTGGCTTGTCACGTGGAACCAAATACTCTAAAGGCGCGACATCGATTCTAAATGTGGAGGGAAAACCCCGGAGGACGCGGAGAAAAATCCACGCGAACACGGGGAGAGAGAGAGTCACCGCAAACTCCAAATATACAGCGGCAGCAGGCGTCAAGGTCGGGATTGAACTCACGACCTCCTGTACACCTGGCGAGGTAGTTAACATCTCCTAGCCACCCTGATGATGATGAGAGAGAGAGACACCGCAAACTCCAAATATACAGCAGCAGGCGTCATGGTCGGGATCGAACCCACGACCTCCTGTACATCAGGCGAGGTAGTTAACATCTCCTAGCCACCCTGATGATGATGAGAGAGAGAGACACCGCAAACTCGAAATATACAGCAGCAGGCGTCAGGGTCTGGATCGATCTCCTCCTGTATTACGAGGCGTGGCAGTTAACATCTCACCACCGCGGCGCCCCTAAGGTGCTACGTTTTACCATCAAGGAGGTGGTCAGGCGTGCGATCGGTTTAACCAAGAGAGTCGGTGGTGGAGTTGAGACGGGGGGGGGGGGTGCGGTGAGCGGAGGGGTTCAGCCTGGGTCCAGAGGGGGGCCATGACCCCCCCATTCAGCTGCTCGGTGCTCATTTGCATGTGAAGAGGACACGACGTCGTGCCCACTGCGCAAAACCCGTTATTTAGTAACGCCTGTAAGTCATGGCAAATGTCATGTTTAATTTACGTGGCGAGTTAAATAATTTAGGGTAAAACATTCTAATAATTTCACAACTATACCCGACGTCACTCGGGGGGGGGGGGGAGCCCGGCACGGGGAGTGTGAGGGGCGCGGTTTGGGGGGTGCCGACTCGCGCGGCCTGGGCCCCCCCCACTCTCCACCTCCGCTCCGCCCTTCCACTTCCCTCGTCCCCTCCCCACCCACCGCCTTCACTCGCACACCCTCCATCCTCTCCTTTTTTTTACGATCAGTGGAAACAAGATGCTCGGTGTAGTCGGCACTTTGCTTCGTTCATCATTTCGTATTTTTTTTTACTTTGCTTTATGTAAACCCCCACCTCTCGCTCACTCTCTCGCTCTCTCTCGTTCTGCACGCAGCCCTTCTCGCAGTCCGACGGCCTCCGACGGGTAGCTCATATCAGCATGCAGAGCTCCCCGTCATCTGCCACCGAGCACACGGCCTCTTCCATCGCCCACTGCTCCTTGAAGGCCGGCACGGCGTGGGTCAGCCGCGCATGGCGGAACTCCAGCCCACACACCCTGGCTCCGACCAGAGCGCGGAAGATGCCCACGCTGCTGGCCCGACGTTTCCCCTCCAGGCCACCTTCCTCGCCCTGTAAATGGCTTTCGTCATCACCGGCCACGGTCAATCCACTGCTGGATGAAGGCCTCCCCAGGCCGCCGCCGCTCGCCGCCTCTCGTGATCCCTCGAAGCAGCGATCCGGCTCCGCAGCTTGCTCCGCTCCCCGACCCTGATCACAACGTGGCGGGCGGGAGCCCTGCTGCATCCGTGGCTCATCACGAGCCCACTCAGTGAGGTGTCAGAAGCAGCAGCAGCAGGTGGTGGTGGTGGCGGGACCACACGCAAGCCCCGTGGCCTCCTCAACAATGCCAAGACGCGTCCACGCGGTTCGCGTGTAAACATTGAACGCGAACCAACACGCACCGCGCGCTCAACGCACGGGCGTTCAAAGATGTAAAACGCCCGTGCGTCAAGCGGAGTGCTCACAACGCGACACCCGTTCTCTGACAGCCGAGGCGGACAGTGCTGTGAACATCGCAGGAACGTTGTCAACGCACAATGGCTGGTGTGTGTGTGTGTGTGCTTATTTATGAAAGTGTCTGCGTGCCCACGCGCCGCGCGACATCCGCACTCGAGGGAGGGGAACGGCGATTCGGAGCGTTCCCGATGGGAGCTCCACGGGGCGCCCGGAAGTGGGATCCCCAGGGACGAGTCGACCCACGCCAGGCCACGTGGTCCCGGAGATCTTCGCTTCGCCGTCTGCTAAGGACCCCGAGGTCGAGCCTCTCTGGCCCTTGGGGTGTTCGGGCTTTGTGCCAGCGCAGCTCGCAGACTGTGGAAGAACGCTTTGCCTTTGGTCACCAGGCAATCAGTCGTGAGAATGTATTGTTGTTTTTAATCTGTCTCAACAAATCTCACCTCTTCAAATTGCCCCTCACCCTCTTGTTCTTTGGCCGTTTGTCCCGGTTCTGTTTTAATCCCTGGCGCTTTGGGATGTACGGGTGAAAAGCGCTTTACATATTCAAACTATTATTGTGGTGATGATGATGATCACGAGTATGGCGGCATCGCAGTGGTAACACTCGTGCCGCAGGACAAGCAACGCCTGGGTTGAATTCCCGACTCGGGCACCTATCTGCTGGGCGTTTGAACGTTCCCCCCCTTGTTGTGCGTGTGGGCTTCCTCAAAAATTGCCAGTTTACACCAACAACTAACAACAACAACCACCGCCATTCGCCACTAAGTAACGGTCACGTCACCACGGCGCCCGTGCCAGGCTACGTGCACTTTAAGGCCACGTGAAGTGTCGAACGCCCGCTGACAGGAGGTCATCGAACTGAGCCAGGTGGCATGGGTTGACTGACTGAGATGACTGTTAGATTAAAAAACACACACACGATGTAACCGGTACTGGTCAAACACTTCAATTCTCAAAAGTAACCTGCAAATTACTCAATTTGGGGAATCACACATACAGCGAAACTGGCCCCGACCGCGAAACCCTTGGCAGGACCCTCATGAGCAAGATGCCTTGAGACTCAGCGAAGCTTGACTGGGGTAAGCAAGCGTCATAATAAAACGTCATCGAAATGTAATGAATGAACACACGGATCATTTTCTTTAACCACGACGAGAGAACCGCTGTAGCTTAGTCCGTGAAAACAAACACATAGCAGAACACATAACAGCCGAAATGTAAAGCTGCAACATCAACATAAATCAAAACGTCAAAGTGATTCCTGCTCAAATGAGCGGTTTTCATCTCCCGTTTACAGCCATGATTCAGTGGTGGACATTCCTCGTTCCTATGGCAGGGGAGAGTCTATATCCACAGGACAATCAACATCAATTCCCCGAAAGTGGTACTGATTTTATCGGCCCTGAAGGGATGATGACAGACTGAGTCAACCCCTCCCCCCACCCCAAACTCGGAGTTGGACTTGGACTCATCCGATTGCGAGCCACTCGCTCTGCCGCTGAAGAGCCACTGAGCATGCGAGAGGAATTCGCATTGTAGCGAAACACTTAAACACAAGGGGCATAGGGGGGCGGTTTCAAAAGCACGTGCATCCATAGATCGCCGTACAATGAGTGCAAGTTGCCAATCAAAGCGGACACGGAACGATGTTTATTAAATTAATCGAGACGCGATGTTGTCGTCGTTGTTGTTGTTCAAGGTATACACGAGCATTGTGGTTGAAAGGACACAATTCCAAATTTGGTAGGGGCCACGCAGAGAAGCGACTGGTTGAACGACCAAATATGCGACTTGGCACCTCTCGGCTGCAGCAATGTTGGCTTCAGGCCATCGGTCCAAATAAACTTCCCAGGCACGCCACGTGCCGCGTGAGCGCCGGAGACGGCGGGGCTCGGTGAGGTCTCTGCGGAGGTGTGACCCGCAGCACGAGGGATGGGTTATTATTGTAAGCGGTGGATACGTTTGTAGTGACTTGCTCGGAGACGATAAGACTTGGAGGCACTTCTTTATTAACAAGCACCATCGGGGTTAACACTCTTGAAATTAAATCTTGATTTGAAGCTTTCGCGACTGCAGGAATCAATACTCCTTGGTTCTTTCGGTAAAGTCACGTGGGTAGAAAATAATAGATCACGACGTTTTGATCGCAACACAAGCAACCGTCATCAGGTGAGACCAACACAACAATTCCCCTGCTGTTTCCCCTGCTGTGTTGGTCCCACCTGATGATGGTTGCTTGTGTTGCGATCGAAACGTCGTGATCTATTATTTTCTACCTACGTGACTTTACCGAAAGAACCAAAGAGCATACTCGTACAATAAGTCCGTCTATTGTCGGCGACGCTCCTCAGTCAGGACAGTCGGTAGGCTACCTGACTGGTGAAGCCCCGAGATGGTGAAGACGAAGACGACAACGAGAAGAACGGTGACAAAGACTTCAGCAGCACGACGGGGATCCCACTCCAACAACAGCCCCGAGGTCCCCTACAGGGGCCCCTCTTATGACGTCAGCGTGGCCTGGCTCCGCCCCCGGCCACGCCCTTTTTCTGGAACCTACCAACCGGTTCTTGGTGTGGCCTTCTGTGACCTTTCCCCCCTAGATCCCCATCTGGTGTGTCACGTGGCCTGCTGACGTCAGGCCTGCCATAAGCCGCAGATACCCTTCCCTGCCAGCAGCCAGCGCTATGCTACTACACTATGCCACTACACTACTATTCTATGCCACTACACATGTGTGCAGTGGATAGTCTCAGTGGAGGATATTGTAAGTGGTCGCTAATCTGAGTGGTGGATATTTTGTATGGAGGAAAATCTGAGTGGCGGATATTGTAAGTGGTGGATGATCTGTGCGGTGGATAATTTTAAATGATGGATGGTCTGAGTTTAGTATTATTTGTATATGTGTTTAAGTGATTTGTTTACCTTGAAAATAATTTGCAATCCTATTGTGCATTTTTTTGTATTATTTGTTGTAATAACGTTCTGACCTGCCCCTACTGGACATCTGTGAAAATACCTTTAGATCTCATCAGATTCCTCTGGTATAAATACATATTCTTATTCTGAGTGGTGGGTGTTTTGAATGGTGGATAATCTAAGTGGAGGATATTGTAAGTGGTAGATTACACTGGTCTACATTTGTTTAGACGTCGTCTGCTTCGGAGATTAAATGTGCTGTTTATTATAGATTTTGATGTGCTAAATTCACTGGCTAGATGATTAACTGGAACACATACACCAAGCTCTAAAGATGAATGGATTTTCAGACTTCACAGTCCGTAATGCTATCACCCCAACCGTTGGGAAAGAACCATCTGAGGACCAATCAAAACCATCACCTTGCCATACATAGCAGGGGTCACCAAAAATATTTCCAAAATCATGAGTAAACACAAGATCCAGGTTCGATTTAACACAGTACAAAAAATTCGTGATCTGAACTCATCTGTGAAGGATGTGATCCCTGACATGCACGCATTGCATCTCAGTGAGACCACAGCTGCACTTGTCCATTGTGGCATCTACAAAAGCTGTGTCTGCGGCAGGAGTTACATTGAGGAAACTAAGCGACATGTCTCGGACCGTGTTCGTGAGCATAAGTGTCTTGCCTCACGGCAGATGGGGAGCGTACGTTCACAGGTAGTTCCTGTTTTTTGATGCTAATGTTGGTCACGTGACCAGGAAGTGACGATGTTAGATTTCCACTGTACCACGCAGGCGTCAGCCATTACACAAATAAGTCAAGATGGCGGCACGCATCGCATCTCAGTGAGACCACAGCCGCACTTGTCCATTGTGGGAGCTTAAGAAGCATTATCGGTAAGTTGTTTATATTCCTATAATATTGGAAATGCTGTTGTAATGTTGGAATGACCGTTATAGCAATGTAAATGCCTTTATGGTGCCGTTAAGTTGTTGTAGTAAATACGAGGCCTAGTTAGTAACGAAGCCTGTGACTTTCCTTATTGTGGATGTTACTTGTGATTTAGTAGGTCGAGTCAGACTTGTGCCTATGTTGCGATCCTGAGAGTGATGACGAAGTATCTCATCCACAGTTTAGTGTTAAGTGTAATGCTGTACATTTGGGGTGCAGTGGGATGAATACACTATGTGCCTGTATGCAACGCACCAGCTTGTGCCTTTGTCTAGTTGTTCAGGGGTAATGTGGGGGCCTGGTCCTTCCAGGATCTATTGTTATCTGAGACAATGTTCTGATGCTGTGGTGTTCATTGTGTGGGTGTTTCCGAATTATAACAGATGCTGTATCTGTGTTTCTCACCAGTTTTAACTGTTACAATCAATAAATGACGATCGGAGTTGGACGGTCATCCTGGCTCCGAGGGTTTATTGAACACATGGTTATCTACTCGACTAGCGGTGCAACGCAGCGCACGGCGAGGCCGAGATAGTAAAAATATATTCTTCTTAAAGCTCCCAAGAAGCTCTGCAGCCAGCCCTGCAGCCAGCCCTGCAACCAGCCCTGCAGCCAGCCCTGCAGCCAGCCCTGCAGCCAGCCCTGCAGCCAGCCCTGCAGCCAGCTCTGCAGCCAGCTCTGCAGTCAGCTCTGCAGTCAGCCCTGCAGCCAGCCCTGCAGCCAGCTCTGCAGTCAGCTCTGCAGCCAGCCCTGCAGTCAACTCTGCAGCCAGCTCTGCAGCCAGCCCTGCAGTCAGCCTGCAACAAGCAAGGAGCTCTGCAACGAGTCTACATTAAAATCGTGCTGCAAGCATCGCAGCATGGAAAGCCACAGTTCAGCAGGGAGAGATGCTGAAGAAGGTGAACCAAGCAATCCAGGATCTCCCATCCTGCCTCAAGAGGACCAAGGGAGTTCAAGGCCCCAGAGGGAGGTCAGGTTGACGCAACGGGCCTTGGGAAGCTATGAGGCTGAGAAACAGGACCTGGATGCCAGGATACAACGGGCATGGAACCGGGTTGAAGCAGATTTATCTGAAGCTTCAAATGCCTCAGACACAGTGGCCTCAATTCAGCGGGCCATCCAGCGAATGAATGTGAGCAGCTCAAGCTACAAGCTCCTGGCAAATATATACATCTCCCTCCTGATGAAGGTGAAAACAGATGAGGGCATTGAGGGAGTGCGCAGACAAGAGCACTTCCTTTAACTGCTCGATGATAATGTGCAGGCAGTGATACAAGATGCAATGGACCGTGTGGAGGGCTTAAGAGAGACACGATCTCAGCACTCTGTCTCATCCAGGTCCACCACAAGATCTAAAGCCTCAGCGCACTCACAGACATCATCTACTAGTATGGCAGCAGCTCAGGCACGCGCAGCAGCAGAAGCAGCAAGCGCCCGTATTGCCTACATGGCTGAAGAGGAAGCCATGCTAATTGAAAAGGCTCGCATACAAGAAGAAGCAAGCATAGCAGAGAGTACATTAGTGGCTACCGCCACACGGAAGAAAATTGAGCTGGATGCTAAGTTAAGCACCCTACAACTCAAAAAAGAAGCAGCTGCTGCAAGGGCCCAGGCAGAGGTGCTCGAGGCAGCAGCCAATATGGATAAGGAAGAGAATTGGAGTGAGTTTGGCACTCAGATACCTGTCAAGGACCGTGATCAACTCACCAGAAAAAATATTTTGGACTGGTCTGAACAATGCATCAATGCTCCTCCACCAAACCATACTGAACAAAGGGTGGACGTTCAGGCATTGCCATCTCCACTCCGAATGAACATGAATGCTGTCTACAGGAATGGTGGAAATGCATATCCCGCTCTGGCAGTTAGTCGCCAACTCAGCGTCGCGCACGTGGGGTCAGACGTGGATGTACCAAGTCAGACCCACATTCCAGACAGTCACATAAGGGGATCCAACCAACGTGATTGAAACCCTTTGGGCCCACAGTCCAACGCCATCGCAAATGACGGCATGCTAGGCAATACAGACAATAATGCCGCCTCACAAGCGCCAGTATGGACACACCCTGGATCAGCAGGACTAGGAGACTTTGCTAGGTACCTGGCTCGACGCGAACTAATCAACACAGGACTCGTTAAGTTTGATGACCACTCTGAGAACTATCGAGCCTGGAGATCTACCTTCAGGAATGCAATCCGAAATGCAGACATCTCTGCAAGTGAAGAACTCGACCTGTTGGTGAAATAGTTAGGAAATGAATCTGCAGAGTACGCAAAGAGGATCCGGTCAGCAAACATTGACGACCCCGCCTCAAGGCTGCATGCGGTGTGGGAGAGGCTCGAGGAGTGCTATGGTAGCCCAGAAACCATTGAGAAGGCTCTCTTCAAGAAGTTGCAGAACTTTCCAAAAATCTCTGGTCGAGACAATAAAAGGTTACGGGAGCTTGGAGATCTTTTGATGGAGCTTGAATCAGCCCAGGCTGATCCCTACTTACCAGGTCTCATTTTCTTGAATACCTACCATGGCGTGAACCCCATCGTAGAGAAATTGCCATTTGACGTGCAGGAAAAATGGAGAACAGCGGGTTCAAGATACAAGTCAGAGCATCAGGTTGCATTCCCCCCATTCTCTTTTTTCTCAAAGTTTATCCGCAACCTGGCTAAGACTAGAAATGACCCGAGTTTCATGTTTGGCACCACGGGGATTTCCAGTCCAGATCTCCCAAAAATGGAAAGGACAACGGCGAAACGAGGAACAGCGAGAGTGCCAATTTCCGTACACAAGACTGAGGTCTCTCCTGCGACATTCGCAAACTCAATCCAGGCAACCACCACAAAGAAAAAGATAGAGGATCCAGAGAAGCAATGCCCATTGCATGATAAACCTCACTCCCTCCAGAAATGCCGTGAGTTCAGGAGGAAGCCATTGGAAGAGCGGAAGAACATGCTGAAAGAATTTGGAGTGTGCTTCAAATGCTGTGCTTCTACAAACCACCTTGCAAGGAATTGCAAGACAGATATCAAGTGCGAGGAATGTGGCAGCGACAAACACACAACTGCTCTGCACACATTTTACTCGAAACCCAGTAGCACTAAGGCTTCCGATCCCGAAGCAGAGCACGGCGGGGAGCAAGGCGAGACCGCCGCACTCACTTCGTCAATCACAACCAAATGCACAGAAGTCTGTGGAGAAGGCTTCAAAGGAAGATCTTGCTCAAAGATATGCCTCGTCCGAGTCTATCCCAAAGGACTTCCTGAAAGGGCAGTAAGGATGTACGCCATAATGGACGACCAGAGCAACAGGTCTTCGGCAAGGTCAGAGTTCTTTGATCAGCTAAGTGTAGGTGGGAATTCCTTTCCATACACGCTCAGAACATGCTCAGGACTGATGGAGACAGCGGGAAGAAGAGCGAGCGGCCTCATGGTGGAAACCATAGATAGCACCATGAAGCTAGCCCTTCCTACGGTGACAGAGTGCAACGAGATACCGGACGACAGGAGTGAGATTCCCACGCCCGAAGTTGCACGTCACCACCCACACCTGAAACCCATAGCAGAGTGCATCCCGCCATTGGATCACACGGCACAGATTTTACTTCTGCTTGGCAGGGACATGCTGAGAGTCCACAAGGTTCGTAACCAACGCAATGGACCTCACGACGCTCCCTATGCCCAGAGACTCGACCTAGGATGGGTCATCGTAGGTGACGTTTGTCTGAAGGGAATACACAAACCAGACCACATTAGCACATTCAGAACGTGTGTGCTCACGAATGGACGCACGTCGCTCTTCAAACCGTGCCCCAACCACTTCACGCTGAAAGAGGAACTCGGCGAGAGAAGTCAAGGCTGTACCGTGCAGACTTACGAAGAAACCACCATGACTTCGCTTGTGCATCCACCGTCTTCGTTGGAGTTTGTTCCTCCACGTTTCTCCAAGCCAGTCCTGACTGACGGGAAGAAGACTAAGGTGAAGCCGCTGCTCGTCGCTCTGCTGGTGGTCGTGGCGGTGGTCGCTGTGACCGTGGCCTCTCCGTTCCTCGACTCGGAGCTATCGTCCGAGTGGGAATTCTGGAAGGAGTTCCACGGTAAGGCCCCACAACCGGAACATACCATCTCAAGGCTCGAGCTGTGTGGAGCCATACAGAGGTGACGGAACTGATCTTAGACGAATTTGACGTCAAACTGGACGCGGTCAAGTTCTACACGGACAGTAAGGTCGTACTAGGCTACATAAACAACCAAACCAGAAGGTTCTACACCTACATCAACAACCGGGTGGAGCGCATCAGGAGATCGATGCAGCCGGAGCAATGGAATTACGTTCCAACTGACCAGAATCCAGCAGATCTCGCAACTAGGTCCGTCCCTGCATCTCTGCTGAATCAAACCATCTGGCTGACGGGTCCAGCGTTCCTGTTACGACGTGACGTTGGCCCATGTAGTACCAAGGAGACCTTTAGACTCTTAGAGCCCGAGTCCGACAAGGAGATTCGTCCTCTAGTGACAACTTTTGTAACAAATGTGCGACCGAGAAGTCCACTAAGTCCACACCATTTTGAACATTTCTCGAAATGGACGACGCTCGTGCGAGCGATAGCACATTTAACGCATATCGCAGACTGCTTCCATCGCCCGATGAGAGGCACCACTGGTAGCTGCAATGGATGGCATTACTGCACAGTGCCACGCACTGAAGACGAGCTTTCCAGAGCAAGGAAACCAATCTTCCGCTGTGTGCAACAGGCAGCTTATGCAAGTGAGATCAAGGCCATTAACAAGGGAGAAGACCTTCCTAGGGTCAGCACCCTCAGGAAGCTAAACCCCAGGATGGACAAAGACGACTTGCTCAGGATCGGTGGTCGGCTAGGGAATGCAAAATTAGATGAGAATGAACGAAACCCCCTCATAATCCCAAGCCAGAGCCACATCGCATTCTTACTCGTGCGCCACTACCACGAGAATGTCAAGCACCAAGGTCGGCACTTCACAGAAGGAGCAATCCGATCTGCAGGGCTGTGGATCGTTGGAGTAAAGAGGTGCATCGCCAGCACAATCCACAAGTGTATCCGGTGTCGCAAGCTACGTGGAAAACAGGAAGAACAGAAAATGGCAGACCTCCCAGCCGATCGACTCAGTGTGGAACCTCCCTTCACCTCTGTAGGGATTGACGTGTTCGGACCGTGGACAGTCATCTCCCGCCACACCAGAGGAGGGCTCGCGAACAGCAAACGTTGGGCAGTGCTGTTCACCTGTATGAGTACACGAGCAGTGCACATCGAAGTCATCGAGTCCATGGACTCTTCGAGCTTTATAAATGCACTCCGGAGGTTCTTCGCCATCAGAGGGCCAGCCAAGCAACTCCGTTCTGATTGTGGAACCAATTTCATAGGAGCATGTAAAGAGCTTAAGATCAATACGGAGAATGTCGAAGATTATTCTGTCAGGAAATACCTTAGTGACCAAGGCTGCACATGGATCTTCAATCCTCCCCACTCTTCGCACATGGGTGGAGCCTGGGAACGCATGATCGGGATTGCTCGACGCATTCTCGACTCCATGCTATGTGATGTCGGGTCCACACGGTTCTCTCGCGAGGTCTTGACCATTCTCATGGCCGAGGTCTCAGCCATAATTAACTCAAGACCCCTGATCCCCGTCTCAACCGACCCAGAGTCACCATTCATCTTGACTCCTGCTACACTTCTTACCCAGAAGACAGATGTGCTCACAGCACCTACCGAGGAGGCCAGCACTGCAGACCTCTACAGACGTCAATGGAGACAAGTGCAGAGCTTCGCGAACACGTTCTGGCGTCGCTGGAAAAACGAGTACCTTACGACACTCCAAGTGCGCAACAAGTGGCAGTCTAATAGACCAGACATCCAAGAAGGCGACCTCGTCCTACTGAAGGACAACCAAGCCAAACGGAATGAGTGGCCAATGGGCCGCATCCTCAAGTCGATTCCAAGTGCCGATGGGAAAGTTCGAAAGGTCGAGGTTATGATTGCGAAGCAAGGAGTCGCAAGAACTTTCATCAGGCCCATAGTCGAGATAGTACTACTTCTCTCTCGCAAAAGATATGGACAAATAAGTCGACCCGTTGAAGTTGTTATACACTTGTTTATGAGATAGGAAATAAATGGTGGTATCTCCTAGATACCAGACGGGGAGTGTCTTGCCTCACGGCAGATGGGGAGCATACGTTCACAGGAAGTTCCTGTTTTTTGATGCTAATGTTGGTCACGTGACCAGGAAGTGACGATGTTAGATTTCCACTGTACCACGCGGGCGTCAGCCATTACACAGATAAGTCAAGATGGCGGCACGCATCGCATCTCAGTGAGACCACAGCCGCACTTGTCCA
The DNA here is from genome assembly GCF_965212315.1 of Lampetra planeri. Classification (NCBI taxonomy): domain Eukaryota; kingdom Metazoa; phylum Chordata; class Hyperoartia; order Petromyzontiformes; family Petromyzontidae; genus Lampetra; species Lampetra planeri. The sequence goes on along the minus strand of NC_136137.1, from coordinate 10,796,772 downwards.
TTGTGGGAGCTTAAGAAGCATTATCTGTAAGTTGTTTATATTCCTATAATATTGGAAATGCTGTTGTAATGTTGGAATGACCGTTATAGCAATGTAAATGCCTTTATGGTGCCGTTAAGTTGTTGTAGTAAATACGAGGCCTAGTTAGTAACGAAGCCTGTGACTTTCCTTATTGTGGATGTTACTTGTGATTTAGTAGGTCGAGTCAGACTTGTGCCTATGTTGCGATCCTGAGATTGATGACGAAGTATCTCATCCACAGTTTAGTGTTAAGTGTAATGCTGTACATTTGGGGTGCAGTGGGATGAATACACTATGTGCCTGTATGCAACGCACCAGCTTGTGCCTTTGTCTAGATGTTCAGGGGTAATGTGGGGGCCTGGTCCTTCCAGGATCTATTGTTATCTGAGACAATGTTCTGATGCTGTGGTGTTCATTGTGTGGGTGTTTCCGAATTATAACAGATGCTGTATCTGTGTTTTCTCACCAGTTTTAACTGTTACAATCAATAAATGACGATCGGAGTTGGACGGTCATCCTGGCTCCGAGGGTTTATTGAACACATGGTTATCTACTCGACTAGCGGTGCAACGCAGCGCCCGGCGAGGCCGAGATAATAAGGCAGATCTGAAACACGGTAGGACCAATACCTCGGCCGTGGCTGATATTTGTTTTAATGTGGTAGGCTCACGCGAAATTGATTTCTCTAAGAGGAAGGTACTTTGCAAACCTACTGGCTATCAACAAAGATTCGTTCATGAAGCCATTCATATATACAGACATAGGCACAATTTCAGCCGAGAAGATGGATACAAATTGAGCAATCATTGGAAGGACGTTATGAACCAGTTTAAGTCATAACTGGCTGTGATGTTCCCATCCTACCATCCTTCCGATGTTAGTTGTTCATTAACAGGTTCACACTAACACAGCCACTTCGCACGCCGACCTAGAGGTTACTGCCATTAACATGCTAATCTCTCACATTAACATAGCCACCTCAGCGTGTGCGCCATGGAGGCCGCTCACCGATTTTACATTAACATGCAAATTTTCACATGGCAGCCCTTTGATTGGTGGAAAACCAACGACCATCGTGGTTGCTGCCCACCTCTTACATCAACATTCGCTGCTGACATTTGGGCTACGCCCATTTAAAACCTTTATAAACATTTTGCCTTTACAAGCTAACCCCCTTTTCCTGATGACGTGTTGCGATCGAAACGTCGTAGTTTTTGTTAGTTTCTTTGAACCTATCTACGTGACTTTACCGAAAGACCCAAAGAATATGAATTCCTGCAGTCACGAAAGCTTTAAGTCAAGATTTGTTCAGCAATAGTCTGCAAGCATTGATGTGCTCCATTTGCTTTGATAGCGTTTCTCCATTGTTGCAAAGTCCTGGTGAATTCGCTCGCCATGCTCGTCGCCCACTGCTCCGCAGTTCTATGGGAACAAATCTAGATGAGAGTGCAAAAAATGTATCTTTAGTGACATGTTGCAACCGAGGCTTTTGTATACTTTGAGGAGGTTTCCACCAACTCCCTGTAGTTGTCTGCCTTGTTGTTTCCGAGAAAATGTGTTGCCACGAACTGGAAGGCTTTTCATGCCGTCTTTACCTTGCCACGCAGTGTGCACTATCAAATGTATCATCTCTAAGAAGTTCACGAATCTGAGGACCAACAAAGACACCTTCCTTTATCTTAGCTTCACTTAACCTTGGACATTTTCCACGGAGGTACTTGAAAGCTGCTTGTGTTTTGTCCATGGCTTTGACAAAGTTCTTCATCAGACACAGCTTGATGTGTAAGAGTGGTAACAAAATCCTACTTGATTCAACAAGTGGTGGATGCTGAACACTTTTCCTCGCAGGCTCTAATGACTGTCGAAGTGGCCAATATATATTGATGTTGTGGGAATCTCTCGCACGACTGCCTTATTCGCAGATAAATCAGCAGTACTTTATGTATACAGTCTGCAGACCAAGCAAGAGAGCAACAACCTTCAAATCGCCACAAAGCTGCCAGTGATGTGGGTCATAGTTTATGCACCTCAAAAGTTGTTTCATGTTGTCGTAGGTTTCCTTCATATGGACTGCATGACCAACTGTAATTGATGGCAAACATTGCCATTATGCAGCAAAACAGCTTTAAGACCCTTCTTCGATGAATCAATAAACATTCTCCACTCATCTGGATGATGAACAATGTTGAGGGCTGCCATCACACCATCGATGTTGTTGCAGGCTACAAGATCATCTTCCATTAAGATGAATAGGACAATATCCTTTTGACAGCCAAGGAACACGGAAACCCTGACATCACCTGCCGGGAGATCCAATTTTGCAGTCTGGAGCCCAACAACTCTGCCTTACTCTTGGGTAGTTCCAAATCCCTGACAAGGTCTTTCAGTTCACCTTGTGTTATGAGATGTGGTTCAGAGGAGGAGGATGGGAGAAATTCTTAGTCATGTGACCTTAATGGTTCAGGGCCAGAAGTTTCATACTCTTCCTCGTCTGACTCAAGTAAGAATGATTCTGGTGCACCAGGAACCGGCAGTCCTTCTCCGTAGGGTACTGGGCGTATAGCTGATGGAATGTTTGGATAATGCACAGTCCACTTGTTTTTATTTGACAAACCTTTCCCAACTGGAGACGCCATGCAGAAGTAACAATTGCTGATGATGATATGTTGGCTCTCTCCAAATAATTGGCACTGAAAAAGGCATAGATTTCCTTGTCCTGTTCAACCACCGGAGAAAATTTGTTATGCAAGTGTTGCCCACATCTTGTCCTGATCTACAAATTTGCAGCCAAACTAAAGCTGATAGTCTTTCTTAACTAGAGTGGTTATACTGCTGTTTTGTGATGCAAAAGTCACTTCACCACAAACATAGCAGAAGTTATCTGCTTTTTCCACACAAGTACGAGGCATCTCTGCTCACTTTCACTAAACAGAAATGTGTCCTTTTGCAAAATCAAACACTTACAAATGAGAGAGCACGACACTGTATGATTTCTAGAGCTGAAAAGGGCAATTTGTTCAGCAGAAGAATGTAAGGATAGTCATCATTGCATCATCCATGACTTCTCTGAATAACATGACACAATTCATATCATGTATGGCACAATGCCAGGTTCAAATTGCATCATTCATTGTTTTGCTCAAGAAGAAAGTACTGCCTAGACCCAGACATGGATTTATTCATAGATCCAGTCAAAGATGTATTTTAGTCACTTCTGGTTTAAATTGAAATCCCTTCCCTGTATAACTCACTTATCCTCCACCATTCCCAAGTCAAGGGTCGTATATACTGACCCAGTAGCATAGATTAAAAACTAGAGCCAATCAACAATTGTAAGCATAATTTTCATTCTCGGTGACCCAGAATGAGTAAAATTGGACTACATTTATTTCGGAAGCATTTTGGCTGCAGACCAGTGTTATCTAAGTAGTGGATATTTTGAATGGCGGATGGTCCGAGTGGTGCACATTCTAAGTGGTAGATTATCTGAGTGGTGGATATTTTGAATGAAGGGTAATCTGAGTGGAGTATATTATAAGTGGTAGATTATCTGAGTTGTGGATATTTTGAATGTAGGGTGATCTAAGTGGGGGTATTGTAAGTGGTAGATTATCTGAGTAGTGGATATTTGGAATAGAGGATCTGAGTGGAGCACATTCTAAGTGGTAAATTATCTGAGTGGTGGATATTTTGAATGTAGGGTGATCTGAGTGGGGGTATTGTAAGTGTTAGATTATCTGAGTGGTGGATATTTTGAACGTAGGGTGATCTGAGTGGAGGATTTTGTGAGTGGGTAATGGATATTTTGGATGATCTGAGTGGAGGACATTCTAAGTGGTAGATTATCTGAGTGGTGGATATTTTAAATGTAGGGTAATCTAAGTGGAGGGTATTGTAAGTGGTAGATTTTATCTGAGTCGTGGATATTTGGAATGGAGGATGATCTGAGTGGAGCACATTGTAAGTGGTAGATTATCTGAGTCGTGGATATTTTGAATGTAGGGTGATCTGAGTGGGGGGTATTGTAAGTGGTAGATTATCTGTGTGGACAATATTACGAGCGTTCGATGTTTACATCATTGCACTAGCATGTTTTTCTTAAGGTTGCCCCGCGACACTGCTGCACTTACGATTCCACACAAACCCAATCCCTGGCACCGCTTGCTGACATTTACGATCCCACCAGGGAGAAGAACAACAACAACAACAGACAGTCGCTACACCAGGGCCTGCCGCTCGTGTTGCGTCGCCTGTGCTGCCTCCACAGCGCCGGCAGTGGCCAGGGGGGAATGGCTGGGCACCGCCCGAGGCATGAATTTGGCAATATCTGTGGGGGAAAAAAACGCAAATGCATCTGAGCTGCGCTGAGGTCTCCAGACCTCTGCATGGAATTATTATCCACAGACTCTCTGCCAGTACAAATAATCAAATCCAGACCCCGGGGGGCTCAGCCTCCATTGTGTTTGCGAGTGGTGTGTGGCGGCACACGTGAAGGCGGGCATTTGTCTACGTGTGTGTCTGTTTCTTCGTGTGTGTGTGAACATGGGGAGCAGTGGCGCAGTGGTTAGCGCACTCCGCTACGAGCTTGTCGACCCGCGCTAGATTCCCGCTCACGGCGGCCAACATCAGTGACGACCTATCTGAATCGGTCCTGGGCCTCCCCTAGGTCGACTCAGCCTCAAATGAGTACCTGGTGCGGTGTGCAAACATCAGCATTGTAGAGACAAAGGCGGCCGGCCATGTATCTGGCCACCCACCCCCCTCGTGTGCAGTGCCGGTGATTATAGGTGCTCGCTAACAGCGCTTGCCCCAACAGTTCGTTAAGGCTTTACGGGGGATCTCTGCCTGTCTCTGTGTGTGTCCGTGTGTGAGATGAACGTTGTGTGGTGGTTCGCCCACTGCGTTATGAACCCTGCGACGTAATTTCACTTCCCGCCCATGGATAACATCAGTGGCGATTCATACTTGAAGTGGTTCTGGGCCTCCCTTAGGCTGACTCGGCATTAAATTAGAACAGTGCCTCCTAAGCATTGCGGAGACAAAAGTGGACCGGGCCACAGGCACCCTTTCACGTGCTGTGCTGCCTGTAATAGGTGCTCGCTAACAGCACTCGCCCCAGCATCCCATTAAGGCGATCGACTGCAGGTGCCTTGTTGTCGACCACGTGTCTGCATATCTGTAAATGAACGTGCGAATGTATGGGTGAATGCGTCTTGTCTATGCGTGCGTGTGCGATCTGTACCCTGCGTAGTCCACGTTTATGTCACACAGCAATTCGAGGGTAAACACGACGATATAAAAACAACTCGTTCAAAACGCCGACGAGTCTTTTTGCAATTACTTGGAACGGCGTCTTGTTCAGGGACACTAAAAGAACACAGGCTGATGAAATGTCTTGGATTCTCAAAGCCCTCTCAGCAATACGACGATGAGGTGTTGTAGCGACATGCTTGCGTGCCTCTGTCTCTGAGTGGCCTCTGTCTCTGAGCCCAGACAACGCTGCACCAAGACCCCGCCGGTGCATGCATGCGCATACCTGGACTTCTGCATCCACGTCCGTGCATATCTGTATGCGTCTGTGTGCTTGTCCGCATTCGCCAAAAAACGTGCGTCTTTGTGCCTGCAGTGCGTGCGTGCGTGCCCGTGCACGCATGAGTTGCGGGGAGCGGTGGTGTAGCAGTTTAACGCGCTGCGCTACGAACCCGGCGACCCGAGTTCCATTCCCGCTCGCGGCTACCACCACAGTGACGATTATCTGAACCGGTTCTGGGCCTCCACGAGGTGGACTCAGCCTCAAATGAGTATCTGGTGCGCTGTGTATAACACATTGTGACTAGGGAGACAAAGGCGGCCGGGCGTGGTGTTGACCACCGACCCCATTGCGTGCCGTTCCGGCCTTCATGGGCACTGCTCGCTAACAGCACTTGCCCCAACAGTCCGTGAATGCTATACGGGGGATCTTCGTCTTTGTTTTGTATATGTGCGCGGGGAGTATAACGTGCCGTGCCCATTATGCAAGTGATTGGGCGAGGTGGCGCGTAAAAGGCACGGCATGCGGGAGCATGAGCAAAGGCCATCCTTCACCGTGCACCTCACACCCGCTTTCCACGATAAAATATTCTCGGTCATGGTTTTCGAATTTCCATAACGGGGGTAATGAATTTTTCATGCTGCGGCTTTGGGCAGCGGGGTGCTTAATAAGTAAGGCAGTGCAGCCCCATCGGTGATCATAACCGAGCAACCGAATGCAATAGGAGCCCGTGGCTAAGCTGTTTCGGGCGATGATGTGGCGATTAAACGCGATATTTGTCAGCAACGCGCGGCCGGCGCGCGTGCCTGCCCGGCGGCTCTGCGAGCGGCGCGCTCCGGGCGTCGTCGCAAGCGGCGTGCGGGTTGGCTGCAGAGGCATCGCTCCTCCTCCTCCTGCCTTCCTGCCCAGCCCCCCTCCACTCCATCCCTTGATTTAAAGCAGCCAGGAGGAGGGTAGGGGGGGGTTGGAGCAGGGGAGATCCGCGATATGCTCTGTCTGCTGTTTGCTTAGTGCGATTGACTGCGACTAATCGGCGGAGCGAAGGAGGCGCGCGAGGCGTGAGCGCTTCCACGGCCGCCGCGGAATCCGCCGAGCGCCGGGAAGGGGGAGAGGAGGGAGAGGAGGAGAGAGAGGAAAGTCGCCGGGCTCCGCTGCTACCGCCGCCGCCGCCGTCTCCCGCGGACGCGCGAGCGGCACGCGGCCGCCGCGATGCCGTTCATCCCAGGTACGAGATCCTCCTCCGCGCCCATTGCTCTTCCGCGGTCACCGCACCGCGGCGCGACCCCTCCGAGCCGAGCTCGGGGCTGCGGGCTGTCTGTGTGTGAAGTGGGAGGGGTGGCAGTCACGGACATCCCCATCCCGGCTTCTGTCGTTTGAAATGTGCGTTCCACCACCTGATTTCCTTGGCACGAGGCTGGCGATCGCGACCTCTGAGTCCCCATCGACAGGTGATGCGCTCCCGCATCACCTGTCGCAGAGAGAAGTGGTAACTTCGCCGTGAGATGCCGGGAAGGAACAACACAGCAACAGGTGTCGTTTGTTTGCAGTGATTGTTTGTCGCGTTGTTCATGTTCGATTGTCGAACGCGATGGATGTGCCAGTCGCTGGCGATCCTCGACCTGTCCGTCGTGCGTCCCTGGCACTTTCGGGCGACGTTTTGTCGTCCTTTTCATTAGCGACGCACCCAGGGGGGTGCCCAAACGATGCTGAGTGTTTATCCATCGAGACGTTTTGTTGACACGAAACAAGCATACTAGCGCTATTTTTCTTTTTTACAGCCACTTAGTGAACGTTGTTGTTTTATTGTACAAAGGGCTTTCGGCTGAACTCAATTGAACTCGACCAAGAATGAACTTTTCACACATCGCCTTTCGCGTGAAGCCCACTAAGAACAGGATGTGGGCTCGGTGCTGACCAACACCGGGACGGGGCATTGGCCGCGTGCGTCGCCTTCAACCACCGGCGTGGCAGGCAGCAGCGGTAGTAGCAGTAATCGCAGCAGGAGCAGCAAAAGCAGCAGCAGGAATAGCAGCAGGAGCAGCATAAGTAGCAACTGCAGCAGAAGTAGCAGCAGTAGTAGCAGGAGCAGCAGAAGCAGGAGCAGCAGGAATAGCAGCAGGAGCAGCAAGAGCAGCAGCAGGAATAGCAGCAGTATTAGTAGCAGGAGCACTAGAAGTAGCAACAGCAGCAGAAGTAGCAGGAGCAACAGAAGCAGGAGCAGCAGTAGCAGCATGAGCAGCAGGAGCAGCATCAGCAGGAGCAGCAGCAGCAGGAGCAGCAGAAGCAGCAATGCTCGAGGATTGCTCTGCCCAGAAATGAGAGCGGCGCTCTCCGTGCGTCACCGCCGCACCCGTCGGCACGCGTGTGCAGGTCGTGGGCATTTCCCGTCGTAGTATTTAATTTCATTGACACAAAGGAGAGAATCTCTTGATATCATTAAAGGGGGTTGGTGGTGGGGGGGGTTCTTCTCTCAAACTCTGGTGGGGGCTGGCACGAGCCGCCACTGCTGCCTGGCGAGGAGTGTTCGCTGACGCGGCGCTATCTCAAGTGGCGCATTTGTCGCCGTGAGTGTCGCTTTTGTCACCACGCGCGCGCCTCGGTTCGCGTCGCATTCCAGAGACTGCGAAGCTGCCGCGATCTCGCCAGAGATCACCCGCGCGCCCCTCCCCCCGCCGCCTAGCCGGCTCAAAGCCCCCCCCACCACCCCCCTCGGGGCAGGGAGCCTTAACCATCATCCCCCACTCCCTCGAGAAGTCCTCCGATCAGTTCTCATTGCGCTCACACCCGCCCCCCCCTTCAGCTAGACCAGAGGAAGAGAGTGATGGATGATGTTAAGCGAACCATCCTATAAAATATGAACGACTTTGTAAACTCGCATCCTGTAAATACGCCTCGGTCCGCGCGAGCGAGTGAGTGAGTGAGGATGCGAGCACGCGAGGCTGCGCGCGGTACATTGCCGACTTTTGCTTATATTACGAAACAACAGAAATCACCCAACACACACACACACGCGCCCATATTGTCTTATACATCGCTGATATTGATCGGTATGCAAACTGCAGCGTTACAGCGTGGCGCACGGAGAACGCGATTTGTTGAAGGAAGGCGCGACGGGACGGGTGCCGCTCAGATCAGCAGAGATCAGAGGCAGCGCGCGGAGGACCAAAGCGCGAACGAGGCTCCCCGCAGCGCGCCCCGGCGCCCGCATCACTCACGCGGCAGAGTCCCCGCTGCGTCTCCTTCCTCCACCCCTCCACGTCCCTCTCCCAACCCCACCACCACCACCGCCGCCGCGCCTGTTTGATTATCTAATCGCAAGTTGAATTTCTGATATTCGGAGGCAGGGCAGGCGCGGGTTGGCGGCTGCGTGGGTAAACCTTCGAGCCTCCGCCCTGTCCCCACATTCCCCAACCCACCACCACCCCCATCTCGGTGGCGCAGAGGAGGCGCGGGTCATCATGAACCGACGCGACCCCGGGTGAAACCGACGCGGCGCGCCCCAACCTTGCCGCTGCCCCGCCGGCCCAAGCGTTCGGCCCCAAGGCCCCGCTGCTCGTCGTCCCGACATCGCGGCGACACGCGGGAGTCCCTCTGCTCCCGAACGCGGTTGTCGAGGCTTGAGACCACCTGAATGTGAATTCGCAATGCCGTTGCTCTGCATCCACGCATCAGCAGCCGTACGACGAGACGACGAAGACGTTCTCGATGGAGCCGCCGCCGCCGCCTTTGAGAGCGGATCTCTCCCCCCCCCGCCTCACCCGACGCCTTGCGCCGTGGTGCTCGAGGTCATGCGGAAACATTCCCCGTCGCAGCGTTCATTGCGAACTCGCGCACGCGCGCGCGTCACCCCCCACGCGCCTCTCTTTACCTGCAAAAATATCGCGAAGCCGCGCTCGCCGTGAGCCACTACCAGGACGCCGCCCTCCCCCCCTGCCCCCCCCCCTGTGAGCAGGCGAAATGAAAGGCGTTTGTTCCTCTGATTACCCAGGAGGAATTCGTGCCCGCCCGACCGCTCGCTCGCTCGCCCGCCCGCCGGCCGGTCGGGCGGGCGAGCGAGTGGCGATGGGGAAATCCGTTCTGGTGAAAGTGCGTTGCGACTCGCGCGGCGCACTGACAGGGTCTTCATCACGGTGTTTATTCCGGCTCTTTAGTTATTCGTTTAATATGCAACCTGCTGAGATGCGCTGCGGGATGCCTCCGCTGTGCCCACGTTTCATTTGTTGATGTTACAATCAAACGGGCCTGCTGCTCGTTCTTTTGTTTTGACGTCCAATGCAGCTGCCCGCAGCTTCTTTGCAGCTGAGAAACTGAGAGCCCCTTGCCATCAAAGCCGGACAAGGCGCATGAGCATCAAGAGACGAACGAGGAGGTGATGTTTCATCAGCCTCCGTTTCCACACCATGATTCCGTCCTTCGGTTTGCAATTATTATTATGACTCTCCACGCCATAGTCAATCGCCGAGCTTGTGATCGTCTCCATCACGAGGATGTTTTTTTACCAGGGCGTCAGCAGACTCGCGCGTTACCGGAGCCTCCTGCGTATCGCGACCGACCCGTTGGCCCTCGTGCCAAGCACATAAAAGCTCCGAATGAGCGAATCCGCTAGAAGGGCGGCACGACCACTGGGGGGGCGGGGTGGGCTGATGGAAACCTCCTCGCTGCTGTGCTGCAGCCGACTGCCGCCGTATGTGGCCGATGCTCTGGGTCACGCCGCTTGTCCCCGCACCGCGTGCCGCTCCCTCTCCGCCGACCTGCTGCGCGAGGCGACGCCGCTGGGCAAGGGACCAGGGGGAGTCGGTTGAATTGGCTGTGCGCTCGTCGAGAAGTTTAACGCGTGGTGGTGGTGGTAGTGTTGGTGGTAGTCGTGGTGGTGGTGGTGGTCGTGGTGGTGGTAGTCGTGGTGGTGGTCGTGGTGGTAGTCGTGGTGGTAGTCGTGGTGGTGGTCGTAGGGGTGGTAATCGTGGTGGTGATGGTGGTAGTCGTGATGGTGGTGGTGGTAGTCGTGGTGGTGGTGGTAGTCGTGATGGTGGTGGTAGTCGTGATGGTGGTGGTAGTCGTGGTGGTGGTGGTCGTAGGGGTGGTAGTCGTGGTGGTGATGATGGTAGTCGTGGTGGTGGTGGTGGTAGTCGTGGTGGTGATGGTGGTAGTCGTGGTGGTGGTGCTTTCGCGGCCAATATTATCCATAATAAAGGGTTTCTTTGGGGGGGTTACATCGATAAAAATATGAATGCACTGTCAAAGCTGCCACCACCCGACGCAGTCAATCAATACGTTTTGTCACGTAAACAAAGCGTGCCTATTGGATACTACTTCAGCACACCGGTGTGCGTTGGAGACTCAACCCCCGACATTTACAATCCCAGTACTCTGCCGTTCCGCTGGTGATTACAACAACCAGCTTCATCAGGCGGTGGCCAGAATGGCGACGCCGTCCTCCTGTTTCGGTCTTCTTCTGAAGAAGTTGGGTGAAATATTCCATCTGTCCCGCAGCACGACGGATACAAACGAATTTGTGTTTTTGATTTGCGGGGGAGGGAGGCGTTAATAATGCAACGCGGTTATTTTAATTATTTCAAAGTGTTTACGTGCTGGGAAAACATTTTGAAATTAATATTTAAAATTTGAAGGCCATGCCTGAGCTGGTCGAGTTTCTAATGAGATTAAGGCAACGGATACATCTCGCCACGGTGGCTAAGAAATGTTAACTACCTCGCCTGGTATTCAGGAGGTCGGGGGTTCGATTCTTCCCCTGACGCTTGCTGCTGTATATTTGGAGTTTGTATGCTCTGCTCGTGGTCACGTGGATTTTTCTCCGGGTCCTCCGGGTTGTCCCTCCACATTTAGAATCAACATCGCGCATTTAGAGTATTTGGCTGCTACAAAATTCCACGCGATCAGCTACTTTGTTGCGCTATCGTTTGTGGCCAGTTCGCTCCGACAAAGAGCTCAGTGGACCTTAACTGGTCAAAAAAACTACGTAGTTTTTAGTTTTGTATGGCCACTAAACCTCATCGCTTCCCACCAGCCGTCGGTGAAGCCGATAGATTTTTGCCCAATCGTAACCACTCTGTGGAGATTGTAATAATTGGGATAACGTCGGCCGTGGGACTTCATCAAAGACCATTTTTTAACATCTCTCCAGATCACAGCATCGTGCCGCTTAAAGGCTGCGACGTGTGGGAATTTTGATAAATTAAGTCGTCGAATTGCGCCCATGAATGGTTAAACAGGGGTTGTGGTATTTATTTCAGCACATCGAACGTTTCTCGTTTTATTTTGTGAAGACCGCTTGGTGCCAGTGCTTTATGACAAGAATACACATGTAAAGCACGTAACAGCACGACGAGGTGATGTATGTTTTCCCCACTGGTACCATACACAACACCGTCAACTCAACGCGTTCGTCAATAGGCACCACGTGGCCCTCATCGGACGAACGCAAAAATATCACGGGTGACATTTCAGGCAATGGCTCTTGTTCACCGTAGATCGTTCTATCGTAGGAGACACAGCCGAGTAGCGAGTGGACCCGACAGGAGGGTGTCTGACGGACTTGGCAGCCGCGTCGGACCTACAGCCTGCGAGCAGCAAGCCCCACTCCCCCCCTCTCACATTTACAGCATTTATTTTTCTTGTCGCTTTCCCACCATCGTTCGGTCCCCACGGGGCTCGAGTTGAGAGAGCAGGCGAGCTTGACACGTTTCCCACGTCCGCTCAGCCACGGCGCCGTTTCACCCCCTCCACCACCCGCACCCCCGCTATGCTCAGAGCTCTCCACTGCGCAGCGTGGGACCGATCGTTGTGTCCTGCGTCCTAATATATAACGTGGATGTGGGACGTGGTGTAAACTTGGGCGCTTGTGTTAGCGCCGCGGAGATCACTTCCACCGTTTAATGTCTATGACCCGGGTCATCATTTGAGGCCAAAATTCCCGACATCGAATATATGCGCGCGTACAAAGACACAGATCCCCCGTGTAGCCTTAACAAACTGTCGAGGCAAGTGCTGTTAGCGAGCACCTATGAAGGCCAGAACGGCACACGAGGGGGTGGGGGGCCAGCACCACGGCCGGCCGCCTTTGTCTCCCCATTGGCAATGTTTACACCAGGTACTCATTTGAGGCTATGACGACCTAGGGGAGGCCCACGACCGGTTCAGATAATCGTCACTGGTGTTGGCCGTGAGCGGGAATCGAACTCGGATCGCCGGGTTCGTAGCGCAGCGTAGCGCTAACCGCTACGCCACCGCTCCCCACACGTGCACACGCACACACATAGACACGCGCTCTAGTCGCTAAATATAAGTCGTGGCGATGAAACAGCGGGCCTGTTGGGCTGGCCACGCTCCAGATTTCCATGTCTACCAATCAACAGATATGTTTAATGTGCGATACAATTAACATATGAAGATTGCCCGCCAAGAAACGCCGACAGGTGGGCACCCAACGGCTGAAGTTTGCCAGCGCTCTACTCACCGCCGATAAATATAAAAGGAAGCACACAACAAGAACACGCACGCACACGCGCAAGTGCGTGCGTGTTCACACATCTCGGGCAGGTTGTTCGGTCGGAACGTTGCGCTGACAGGAGTTGCTCTTTACGAATCGTCAAGTGCGGCGGTCACGGCCGGCGAGTGTAGCGGAGCGAGCAAGCGAGCGAGCGACGCGCGATCAAACGCCCCCCCCCCCCCTCCTCGAGCATCTCTTCCTTGACCTTCAGACGAGGTTTTGGCTTGGGACCGTCGGACGTGTCCAGGCGGGGCACGTGGGGCAGCCGTGGCGGGACCTTTGCCACCCTGCGTGGAGCTCGGCAGGAGAACCCCCGTGTCGCATTCGGAATTCAGAGGCAATTCATTATGAAGGAGCCGTCACCGCGGACGCTCTTCTGCGATCGCGCCAATTGTCACCCCTCGTCAAACGCTACCCACATGTTTTACTTCATATCTACAAGAAGCGTGTTGCAGGGCGTGCTGCATCGAGCAACATTGATTTTTCGCCGTGGTTGAGCCGCTAATGAGCGGCGGAGCTGGGAATCTCGCTGCCCAGCTTCGTGCTCGGTCGGAAGCGCGCTGTTCCTCCTGAAAGGGATGTTGTCAAACGATAAACGGAGTGCCCCCTGCCGCGGAATGCCTCCCGTGCGAGTCCGACCTCGTCAGATCGCGGGAGCTACGCGGGGCCCTGAGCCGTGGTTATTGCTTGGGATGGGTGACCACGGGGCGCAGCTCGTCTTCGGGTTCATCGCGGCTACGTCGCGAGCAGCAGAGGGCGATGCAGCACCAGCGATTGTTGTACAACATTTCTATGCTCCCACCTTACACTTTCGCCAAACCCGCATTGACCGGATGCGGTTACGCTATGGATCAATAACCCCCCACGCGCATCGCGGGAGGCCCTCATCCAGCAGTGGATTGACGCGAGGGCCGTGCACGTGGGTGTGGAGGCCGCGAGGTGTTGTTTTGTGTGTGCGTGTGTGAGGGAACGCGGGAGCGAGTGGGGCCACCGAGCGGGCGATGTGCGGGGTGACGCCGGTGGACAAAGTCAACGCCTTCGCTGCGACGCACGCGCGCACGCGGCCCGTGACCCGCCGCTGTGGAGGCAGCGAGGGTTGGCGGATCAGCGCGCGCACGTTGTGAAACTCCCTTTCCTGTGGAGGGGGTGGAGAGGGGTCCAAGTCGCCATGTCCCCCCCCCCCCTCCAGCTCGCCAGGAAATGGCAGTAGAGCAAGTGAATTAATTTCCACGTCTTTCCATCCGTACGGGGATGGAGGGTTGTCCCCGTCGCTCGCGTGGAGTTTTCTCAGAGTGCTCCGGTTTCCCACCCACCCGTAGCAGTGACTCGTTGTACGGAGTTGGGACCGAACGTTGCACGTTGGGGCCACAGCGCTCTGGGCAATTGTTGGTGGCACCGGGGCTTGTGGCTACTGTGCCCTTCGCGCTCGTTGTGCGGTGAAAGAGAAGCTGCAGATTTGCAACTTCAGCTGTCTTTCCTTGTTGATGCGGAGTCCGTTCCCAGAACCGTGGTGATGGACACGATTGCTGAGTGACAGAAAGTGGAACCCACTGACACGTGCACTGTAAGATTATTTGGGGGTTGAGTGGGAGGGGTTAAGTTTAAAGAGACCAAAAACTGAAGAATTTGGAGCAGAGGGTTCAGCCTGATGAGGGAACCCAGGGTGAATTGGAGTTTGCGGTGTCTCTCTCCCCGTGGTCGCGTGGATTTTTCTCCGGGTTCTCTGGTTTTTCCTCCACATTTAGAAACGCGCGTTTAGACAAATTTTGCAGCTGCACATTTCCACGTGATACGCCACTCCAATGAACTATCATTTGTGGCCAGGTCGCTTCTGAGAAAGAGCAGTATATACTCAGTGGGCCTTAACTACTAAAACAAATAGTACTTTAAAAACGATGTGGAAGAGCGATCGTATGCTTTATCAAACGCTCAGATGGCACTCACAGCTGCTGTTAGCCATGGCCGGGATCTGTCACCAGCTTCGTAGCTCAGGGCACTGACCACTTCGCCACCTCTCAAAATCACGCACGGACTGCGTGGTGAAGTTCAGTCAAACACAACCCCCAAATCACCAACACGGAGGTGGGGGAGGGGGGGGCAGACCTCCATCCGTCAGTGATTTCTTTGAAAAGGGCCGACAACGTTTTGTTTAAAGGGTAAAGACGCAGAGACTGAGATGGACGGACAGTGTCGAAACACGTAACCGGCAAGACAATGATCATACAAGTGATTCGAAAACCCCAGAATCACGGAAAGAAAAGAGTCTTGGTCGGAGCTTCGCGAGTGATCGTTCGTGAGTAGAAGGAGGGACATGACAAGTTGGGGGGGGGTGGGGGCGAGGAGGGCACCACTTACACGCACAGAGCTGCACCAACAAGGCAGCCCGTACCACGGGGAAGGCGACATTCCGCTGTGGCGTCAGCGCGTCTGGTTCCCATCGAGGAGCCGCGGGGCAAGCGCCTTGCTCGCGAGCTCTGGTGATAAACGGGGATGATTCTGGATGCCATTCCACGGAGTGCTAAGTGCTCATTAATACCGGCGTCGTAAGCAAAGGGCAGTTTTGGAACAGAGGGAGAGAGAGGCCTTAAGGTGGCCCCCAGGGTACAGCACGACACGGCGCGCGCGAGTGGTGGTCGCTGCAGTTGATAAGTCAGACCACTCCATCCATGGCCTCGCGTGTGGCACAGCTGGCACGGGTAGCCACACCGCCTCGCGTGTGGCACAGCTGGCACGGGTAGCCACACCGCCTCGCGTGTGACACAGCTGACACGGGTAGCCACACCGCCTCACGTGTGGCACAGCTGGCACGGGTAGCCGCACCGCCTCGCGTGTGGCACAGCTGACACGGGTAGCCACACCGCCTCGCGTGTGGCACAGCTGACACGGGTAGCCACACCGCCTCGCGTGTTGCACAGCTGGCACGGGTAGCCAAACCGCCTCGCGTGTGGCACAGCTGACACGGGTAGTCACACGCCTCACGTGTGGCACAGCTGGCACGGGTAGCCACACCGCCTCGCGTGTGGCACAGCTGGCACGGGTAGCCACACCGCCTCACGTGTGGCACAGCTGGCACGGGTAGCCACACCGCCTCGCGTGTGGCACAGCTGGCACGGGTAGCCAAACCGCCTCGCGTGTTGCACAGCTGACACGGGTAGTCACACGCCTCACGTGTGGCACAGCTGGCACGGGTAGCCACACCGCCTCGCGTGTGGCACAGCTGACACGGGTAGCCACACCGCCTCGCGTGTTGCACAGCTGGCACGGGTAGCCACACCGCCTCGCGTGTGGCACAGCTGACACGGGTAGCCACACCGCCTCGCGTGTGGCACAGCTGGCACGGGTAGCCACACCGCCTCGCGTGTTGCACAGCTGGCACGGGTAGCCACACCGCCTCGCGTGTGACACAGCTGGCACGGGTAGCCACACCGCCTCTGGTCCTAATCGAGCATTGGCGTTATGGATGAGGATGGCTGTGGCTTGTCTGATGTTTCATGGGAGCCGGCGTCCTCGGCAATCTGTGTTTGTGTGATCTTACACGAGTGAAGTTCGAGACGAAAAAAACGTTCCAGCGAGCGTCTGCGATTAAACAAAAAAAAGAGAAGAAGGAAATTGTATACATAAAAAAGAACATATGTATACATTTTAAGATGTGTGTGCCAGGGGCCGTGAGCCAAACATAGCATTGTCAGCAGGGAGACGCCGCCGCAGCTGAGACGCTTGTCTTGGGAACGTGAGCGAGCGTGGAGGGTGAAGGAGGCGAGGGTCCGCTGGAGGTTGGGCGGTGAGTGGCGATGCAAATCGGCAGGTTCGGGCAATGTCAAATGTCAGGGGGGGGGGAGGCCTTGGATCCCCCCTGCCCCACGTGGCCAGCCCTGCGTATAAATGATGAAGTCGCTCCGCGTGAGGGTTGGGGGGATGGGGGACATCCAAAATGTAATTTTAACACTCTTAAGATGTCACCAAAGGCCCGCGCGTCTTTTAATGTGTGGAGCTGGTCTCGCTTATAAAATATTTATGCACGTTTGTAAATGATTACCGTACTTTTTAATTATTTATTCGGCTGCTAGAGCCTCTCCTTTTGCATTGTTGAGTTGCCGCCACGGCGATCGCGCGAGAGTTTGGAACCCGTCCGAGAGCGGCCTGGCCCCGAGAGGTTCCCCACCTCGCTGCGCTCGACACAGATCGCTCGACGGCTCCGCGCGGTTCCGTGCGGAGCCGTCGAGCCCAGAGCTGGCTCGGGGCGAGGGCCGTGCCATCCACCGATGGCACCGCGTCCGACCTGTCTGGAGGAGAAGGT
Source organism: Lampetra planeri (assembly GCF_965212315.1). NCBI lineage: Eukaryota > Metazoa > Chordata > Hyperoartia > Petromyzontiformes > Petromyzontidae > Lampetra > Lampetra planeri. Next base: position 10,779,417 of record NC_136137.1, on the reverse strand, counting down.
GGCAGGCGCGCAGGGGGTGGTTGCTGTTGCTTCATTGCCAGCAACAGCAGCACCACCACCAACAACAAGCTCACGACTGCAGCTGTCTTGCACCGGAGTTTGCTCGAGCCGACACCGCAGCTGACGCCTCTGCTTCCCACACGAAAGCCCCGCAGCAGAACGGTTTCGGCAGCTAGAGAGAGATGGGGCGGGCCGGGGGGCGGGGGTCCTGGCACGTTGTGGGAGTCTGTCTCTCGTCGCCGTCAGTCCAGAATCTCCCCGCGCCTTGTGCTGCCTCCTCTCTCTCCATGCCTCCCCCGCCAGGCCAGACGCGGCATGCCCGGGCCCCCACCACCGCCCACCCTCACTCGCCCCGCGCGCACGCGGAGACGGCGAATTCTCACGACGCAGCCGAGTGCCGATGATTTGCCGCTTCGTGAAAACAGCCGAATAATAGCAGCACGTCGTGCCAAAAAAGCAACGTGTGTTTTTACGCGAATTAAACCTGTGCCAAGGATAATGGATTTTAAGCGGCTCGGTTTATCTCAACTTGAGCCGAGCTCAAGCCCGGACCGTCCCCGTGAGCACGATTCCAGCCTCTCATCCCCGGCAACACGTCCGCCCAGCACCACCACCAGCACCACCACCAATACCAACACACCCGCCATTCGCCACCAAGTGACGGTGGCGTCAACACGGCGCCTGTGCCAGGACAGGTGCACTTTGAGGCCACGTGAAGTGTTGATGACCAGAAGGAGATGCACCAGCTATACCCCTACTGTGCCAACTTTCTGCGTTTTAGCCGCCCGGTGCTTTGCTCGTTGTTTTGAGCGTCGCTCCTCTACCCTCAGCTGTTATTGGAGGGCGACTGCCTCCAAATTCCCTATAACGTCCTTCACGAGCCTCCTCTATAGAAGCCGATCTTGACATCGCTGGTCCCAGTCATCAGCAAGTCCACTCAACTCCACATCATCCTGTACCGCATCAGTCCATCTCTTCTCCAGCCCATGTCGTATCCGTTTAGCCCCCTCTATGCAGCCAAACAGACGTTGATAGGGCATGCGGTGGCTGGGCATACGGGCTACATGACCCAGCCAACGCACTCTTGCCTGCCGGAGGGGCTCACTAATGGGAATGTGTCCAAATCTTTCAAGGATTCGTGAGCTCTTTACACAATCCAGCCTGGTTAAACCCAGGATGGATCGTAGGCAGCCCACCCTCAATTTTTATAACCGGCGCAGATGTCCCATTAGAGGGATCCACGTTTCACAAGCATAGCCAAGGGAGAGCGTGACTGTGGCCGAGAATACCCGAAGTTTCGTGCAGAGTGACAGACCAGGAAGCTTCCACACAGCATTATGCAGCCGATGAAAATATAATGCTTCTCGGCTGATTCGGAGTTAAACCTCTACTGTCAAATCGGAGCTTGTCATAATCACACTGGCCAGATATGGGAAACTCTCTGCTCTCTCCACAACTGCTCCATCACCAATGGGGAGCTGATGGGGTGGAGTGTCTGATAGCACAAAATACCCAAACAGATGCTTAGTTTTGGTGGGGCTGATGGTAAGACCCCACCTCTTAGTAGCACATTCCAGGTTCAGCAGCAGCGCCTCGAATTTCTCCTCTGAGTAATCAGTTTTCACCAGATCATCGGCATACGTAACATGGTTAACCAATAGGGCGCCATCCCTCGACCGTACCCGGGCATCGATCAGCCTCCCATTGGATCTGTAACAAATGGAAATTCCTCCGGTATAGCCATGGAAAGCTTCTCGAACTACGTGGTCAACGATAATGCTAAATAATGTGGGAGCCAGAGGACATCCTTGTCACACCCCAAGGTGAACAGAGAATGGCTCCGACTCCTGGCCGTGTAACTTTATCCAGGCCTGCCCACCATCACGAAGGCCCTTAATGATTGGGACTCCGAAAGAACTGCCCATAGCCCTAGCCTGTTGATGGCATCATAGGCCTTGACCATGTCAATAAAGCAGAGATGTAGGTCTTGTTGGAATGTCCTACACCTCTGCTGTAGCACCACCAGCACCAGCACGATCACCACCACCAGCACCATCAGCACCAACAGCACCACCAGCATCACCAGCACCACCACCACCAGCACCAGCACGATCACCACCATCAGCACCACCAGCATCACCAGCACTACCACCAGCACTACCAGCACTACCACCAGCACCATCACCACCAGTACCACCACCGGCATCACCAGCACCACCACCATCAGCACCACCAGCGTCACCAGCACTACCACCAGCACCACCAGCACCATCACCACCAGCACCATCACCACCAGTACCACCACCAGCACCACCAGCACCACCACCATCAGCACCACCAGCATCACCAGCACTACCACCAGCACCACCAGCACTACCACCAGCACCATCACCACCAGTACCACCACCAGCACCACCAGCACCACCACCATCAGCACCACCAGCATCACCAGCACTACCACCAGCACCACCAGCACTACCACCAGCACCATCACCACCAGTACCACTACCAGCACCACCAGCACCACCACCATCAGCACCACCAGCATCACCAGCACTACCACCAGCACCACCAGCACTACCACCAGCACCATCACCACCAGTACCACCACCAGCACCACCACCACCACCAGCACTACCACCAGCACCACCAGCACTACCACCAGCACCATCACCACCAGTACCACCACCAGCACCATCAGCACCACCAGCATCACCAGCACTACCACCAGCACCACCAGCACTACCACCAGCACCATCACCACCAGTACCACCACCAGCACCACCAGCACCACCACCATCAGCACCACCAGCATCACCAGCACTACCACCAGCACCACCAGCACTACCACCATCACCACCAGTACCACCACCAGCACCACCAGCACCACCACCATCAGCACCACCAGCATCACCAGCACTACCACCAGCACCACCAGCACTACCACCAGCATCACCACCATCAGCACCACCAGCATCACCAGCACTACCACCAGCACCACCAGCACTACCACCAGCACCATCACCACCAGTACCACCACCAGCACCACCACCAGCACCACCACCATCAGCACCACCAGCATCACCAGCACTACCACCAGCACCACCAGCACTACCACCAGCACCATCACCACCAGTACCACCACCAGCATCACCAGCACCACCACCATCAGCACCACCAGCATCACCAGCACTACCACCAGCACCACCAGCACTACCACCATCACCACCAGTACCACCACCAGCACCACCAGCACCACCACCATCAGCACCACCAGCATCACCAGCACTACCACCAGCACCACCTGCACTACCACCAGCACCATCACCACCAGTACCACCACCAGCATCACCAGCACCACCACCATCAGCACCACCAGCATCACCCGCACTACCACCAGCACCACCAGCACTACCACCAGCACCATCACCACCAGTACCACCACCAGCACCACCAGCACCACCACCATCAGCACCACCTGCATCACCAGCACTACCACCAGCACCACCACCATCACCACCAGCACCATCACCACCAGTACCACCACCAGCACCACCAGCACCACCACCATCAGCACCACCAGCATCACCAGCACTACCACCAGCACCATCACCACCAGTACCACCACCAGCATCACCAGCACCACCACCATCAGCACCACCAGCATCACCAGCACTACCACCAGCACCACCAGCACTACCACCAGCACCATCACCACCAGTACCACCACCAGCACCACCAGCACCACCACCATCAGCACCACCAGCATCACCAGCACTACCACCAGCACCACCTGCACTACCACCAGCACCATCACCACCAGTACCACCACCAGCATCACCAGCACCACCACCATCAGCACCACCAGCATCACCAGCACTACCACCAGCACCACCAGCACTACCACCAGCACCATCACCACCAGTACCACCACCAGCACCACCAGCACCACCACCATCAGCACCACCTGCATCACCAGCACTACCACCAGCACCACCACCATCACCACCAGCACCATCACCACCAGTACCACCACCAGCACCACCAGCACCACCACCATCAGCACCACCAGCATCACCAGCACTACCACCAGCACCACCAGCACTACCACCAGCACCATCACCACCAGTACCACTACCAGCACCACCAGCACCACCACCATCAGCACCACCAGCATCACCAGCACTACCACCAGCACCACCAGCACTACCACCAGCACCATCACCACCAGTACCACCACCAGCACCACCACCACCACCAGCACTACCACCAGCACCACCAGCACTACCACCAGCACCATCACCACCAGTACCACCACCAGCACCATCAGCACCACCAGCATCACCAGCACTACCACCAGCACCACCAGCACTACCACCAGCACCATCACCACCAGTACCACCACCAGCACCACCAGCACCACCACCATCAGCACCACCAGCATCACCAGCACTACCACCAGCACCACCAGCACTACCACCATCACCACCAGTACCACCACCAGCACCACCAGCACCACCACCATCAGCACCACCAGCATCACCAGCACTACCACCAGCACCACCAGCACTACCACCAGCATCACCACCATCAGCACCACCAGCATCACCAGCACTACCACCAGCACCACCAGCACTACCACCAGCACCATCACCACCAGTACCACCACCAGCACCACCACCAGCACCACCACCATCAGCACCACCAGCATCACCAGCACTACCACCAGCACCACCAGCACTACCACCAGCACCATCACCACCAGTACCACCACCAGCATCACCAGCACCACCACCATCAGCACCACCAGCATCACCAGCACTACCACCAGCACCACCAGCACTACCACCATCACCACCAGTACCACCACCAGCACCACCAGCACCACCACCATCAGCACCACCAGCATCACCAGCACTACCACCAGCACCACCTGCACTACCACCAGCACCATCACCACCAGTACCACCACCAGCATCACCAGCACCACCACCATCAGCACCACCAGCATCACCCGCACTACCACCAGCACCACCAGCACTACCACCAGCACCATCACCACCAGTACCACCACCAGCACCACCAGCACCACCACCATCAGCACCACCTGCATCACCAGCACTACCACCAGCACCACCACCATCACCACCAGCACCATCACCACCAGTACCACCACCAGCACCACCAGCACCACCACCATCAGCACCACCAGCATCACCAGCACTACCACCAGCACCATCACCACCAGTACCACCACCAGCATCACCAGCACCACCACCATCAGCACCACCAGCATCACCAGCACTACCACCAGCACCACCAGCACTACCACCAGCACCATCACCACCAGTACCACCACCAGCACCACCAGCACCACCACCATCAGCACCACCAGCATCACCAGCACTACCACCAGCACCACCTGCACTACCACCAGCACCATCACCACCAGTACCACCACCAGCATCACCAGCACCACCACCATCAGCACCACCAGCATCACCAGCACTACCACCAGCACCACCAGCACTACCACCAGCACCATCACCACCAGTACCACCACCAGCACCACCAGCACCACCACCATCAGCACCACCTGCATCACCAGCACTACCACCAGCACCACCACCATCACCACCAGCACCATCACCACCAGTACCACCACCAGCACCACCAGCACCACCACCATCAGCACCACCAGCATCACCAGCACTACCACCAGCACCACCAGCACTACCACCACAAGCACCACTGCCACCATCACCACCACCAGCACCACCACCAGCACCACCAGCACCACCACCACCAGCACTACCACCACCAGCACCACTGCCACCATCACCACCACCATCACCACCACCAGCACCACCACCAGCACCACCACCAGCACCACTGCCACCATCTCCACCACCAGCACCACCACCGGCACCACAATCAGCACCACCACCAGCACCACCACCAGCACCACCAGCACCGCCGCCGCTTACTGCCGAACGCAGCAAGATTAATTTTTCATTCCCGCAGACACCTCAGCCTCCCGACAAAATGTCACATCCCCCACGGGCCGAGATATTGCGCGAGCGCGAGAAGGTGAGGGGCCACCCGCGGCGTTTCCGGCAGCGTCCGTCACGGCGCGATCGATCCGCATCGGCAGGCTCCGCTCAGATATCGAATGCTGTAATATTGTGATGGAGTGGCCACTCCGTTGGAGCGAGCGAGCGAGCGAGGAAGACATTACGGAGGCAGCCTCCGCCTGGATTAAGGGCCACGGAGCCAATAAATGGCTCTCTGCCGCCGCGGGGCAGTGGCGCGTCGCACGGCAAAGCCATTTCTGTCGAGAGGCTCTCCACGAGGCGCGGCCCTCTCGACTGCCACAAGTGGCCGCGCGCCGCCAACACTCGCGGGCGGCTGCCACGGGGGAGGCCGCTCGGCGGGTGCGGAGAGCGCCCTGAGTGGCACTGCCACGGGAGGCTGCGGGGGAAGGGTGGGTTGTTGGAATTGCTGAGTGCGGGGCTGGGGAGTGGGATGAGGCTTCTCGCTACAGCCCAAGATCTACCCCGTGTGTGCGCACGCTGAAGGGTTGGGGGGGGGGGTCAGAGCTCAGAGGCGATCAGAGTGAATATTGAACCCAGGCAGAGATGCTGGAGGGTATTGTTTTCCTTCCAATTCAGGGTGTAGCCACTCTATAAAATGTCAGATCAATTTTGTTGTCTGAAGATATGATTAAAAAAGGAGAAGTGAGACCTTTGAGTGCGGGTCTGGCTGCCAGACGCAGTGACTTAAGGCCGGTGCGAGGTGGTGGCGCGGTGGGGGGGGGCATGGTCACGAGCTGGTGGTGAGGAGGAGGATCCATGGCAAGTGAATATGAAGAGGAGGGAGTGAGAGGGGCAGGTGGCCCTGCTGATGAGGTGGCAGTAACAGAGAGGGGCCCGCGAGACGTAGGATGTTTGGAGTTTACCGCTGCAGTGGCGATGTAAATGAAATCTCGCGCAAGGAGGACAATCGTGGGGCACTGCCAACACGCGCGTGTAATTAAACAACCCCAGTGCTGTCTTACAGATGAACGCAAGATACATGATGCATGCGCCTCCGTGGTATTGCTCATCGGACAGGCAGCGGCGAGAGGGGGTGAAAAAGCCATTAGATGGGGCTGACATTACGGCTCTAAGCTCGTCTTACTGATGAAGGCCTCATTTGTTTATTTATTGGCGTCCGCTTAAAATGAAATGTCCTGCAATGTGCCTCTCCCATGGGCGGAGGGGGTGGGTGGAGTCGCTCGGCGGTCGCCGCTGCCCCCGTGTGTGGAAGACCCCCTGCTGGGAGCCGCCCGTCCTCTTTTTTATTGCGCTGGGGACCGCGGGGGGCTAGGGGCTCGCATTTGTTTCAATCAAAAAACAAATTCCCGAGCGCAGTCACAGCAGAGACATCGGTTCGCTCCGCGCGCCCCCCCTCCCCCCCGCGTCGCCACTCGCAGGCTGCAAACAAATAAAATCCCCAATAATCGGTGCGTTCTGGCCAAATTCTGAATGCTCGCGATCGCTGTGGGGGGGGGGGGGGCGGTGGGGGGGGCGGTCGACTACAGGGGAGCGCCGCCGACGAGGCCGGCCCACGTTGTGCGTTCGTGTTGTTGTTGTTGTTTGTTTGTTGTTTTTGTTGTAATTAACAAACAAACGGCGAGGGCGGGAAAGTTGGTTAAACATGAGTTGCGCTGTCATCATCAGGTCCCCGTGCCGTAATTGCCGAGCACGATGGCTTCCTCGCGCGCCCTTTAAAGGTCGCCAATGATCAATCTCAGCGAGGGGTTTCTATCCGAGACCAATCATGTTCAAATGCTTCACCTGCATAACAAGGTATCGATCGTCGCACTCATTTGTTACCAGATTAACAATTAGATGAACATTCCAACCTTCTGGCAAATTACACCGTGGGCCGGGTGTCGCTTGTGGCCGGAGACGGACACGGGGGATTCTCATTTCGCCTCCGGCGCGCGCCGCTGTTGGGGCCAGGCCACGGCGGCACGGCTCTGACTTGGCTGGGCTTGTGACCCGAGTTCGCTCGCTGCGATGGACGTGGACCCCCCGCCGTTTAGGCCCCGTTGGCAACGCTTCAGCGGCCCACCGTGCCCACGCAGGTGCGGAATCGCTCAGCTCGTGCAAGTGGTGGACGACACCGGCACCGCGGGAGGGAGGAGGGGGGCAACGTGAGACTCAAATCCAAACAATAAAACACGCAGCCCTAATCTTGATCATTGTTAATGTCAGCCCGAGACAATTGCGGTAAACAAACCAGACCAATTTCACACCAGACTCTCTTCGGGAGTAGATACTTGTTTTGTTTAGCTCACGTCTTTGCAGCTACAGACCCGGGCTGTGTCCCAAAGCTGTCTGACATTAACATGAACCGTCATTAATGGATTTAAAAAAGAAAACTACTTTAAAGTTACAGGCAAGTGGCCTCGTTCTACCTTTGTCGCATGGTGGAGGGTCGATCAAAATTTGCCTCCACGTTTTCTCGAGGTCGGTGAGTGGGTGGCTTTCAGGAGGAATGCGCAAATAAGCAGTGGGCAGTGGTGGTGTCGCTCCATGCTTCAAAAGTTGAGGTTGCTGGTGCCTCGCGACATCACAGTGGTGGTGTCACTGCATGCACCGAGGGTTGAGATCGCGAGTGCCTAGCGACGCCACTCCAAAGTCGTCCGTCTTCCCGTGACGCTGAGCAGGCGTTCCGTGCCACGTGACGTGCGTTTTCACGGGGGGGGGGGGGGGGTTGGAGGCACCGCCAAACGGGACCCCGCGTGACCCCGTGTGACCTCTCTGCTCTGGTGGCCGCGAGCGGGAGACATCGTGCCGCCATGCGACTCTAACGTGGTGTTTATGTATCTCTAACGTGGTGTTTATGTATCTCTAACGTGGTGTTTATGTATCTCTAACGTGGTGTTTATGTATCTCTAACGTGGTATTTATGTATCTCTAACGTGGTGTTATGTATCTCTAACGTGGTGTTTATGTATCTCTAACGTGGTGTTTATGTACCTCTAACGTGGTGTTTATGTATCTCTAACGTGGTATTTATGTATCTCTAACGTGGTGGTTATGTATCTCTAACGTGGTGTTTATGTATCTCTAACGCGGTGTTTATGTATCTCTAACGTGGTGTTTATGTATCTCTAACGTGGTGTTTATGTATCTCTAACGTGGTGTTTATGTATCTCTAACGTGGTGTCTATTTATCTCTAACGTGGTGTTTATGTATCTCTAATGTGGTGTTTATGTATCTCTAACGTGGTGTCTATTTATCTCTAACGTGGTGTTTATGTATCTCTAACGTGGTGTTTATGTATCTCTAACGTGGTGTTTATGTATCTCTAACGTGGTGTCTATGTATCTCTAACGTGGTGTTTATATATCTCTAACGCGGTGTTTATGTATCTCTAACGTGGTGTTATGTATCTCTAACGTGGTGTCTATTTATCTCCGTGCTCGTTTGTTTATTTTACCCAGCGCACGGTGAACCATTGCGCTCGCAGCAATTAACTCAGTGGCGGTGTTTACAGATGGGCGCCTAATTTGAGGGTAGAAACACTAAATATAACCACGAAATCAGCACCCCACGTAGCCAGCCATAGCAATCAGTTTCATTCAATTAGCGTTCATTACAGGAACTACAACATATCCGGCAATGCGTCAGGGTGCAAGCCCAACCCTGGGTTGAAATCCAGATATGGGCTTACATATAGACCAGCATTTAAATCCAGACCAGTGTTTACATTAATCGAGACGAGGGTTGTAATTATAACTCTGGTTAAAATCAGTGCCGAGGTTTAAACGCAGACGTGGGTTTAAAATCCAAATTCGACCACCAAACGATCATCGTTCATGCCCAGACCAGGGTTTAAAACCCAGTCTGGGGTTTATACTGGGATGGGAACAACCCAAAAGTCAGGGTCTAAACCCCAGACTGGGAGGCAAATCGCACGTGGCCCTCCTCCTCAGTGACACCATTGTTTGTAGGAAAACCGGAGGGTTGGTGCGATACGGGCACGTTAATAATGTTTGGATCAAATCATAAATTAAGCAGTTTCGTGCATCAAATGTGATAATTACACAGCACCCAGTGGGGCACATCGAAGACCATAATTTCAGGAGCTCAGCGCTTTTCATGAAACATAAACCACGGCCACAGCCCTGGGCCAACTCTCGTGCGCCTTCTCACCGGAGCTCCAATTAAAGCTCCCCTCCCTCCATTGCTGTCATTAGCGTGGCCCAATGCACGGTGCCGAGCTGCGCAGAGGCAGCCCCCACGGTGGAGCGGCGTTCCGTGGTGGTGGTGGTGGTGGTTGTGGAGGAGGAGGGGAAGGATGATGAGGGGGAGGATGAGGAGGGGTAGGAGAGGGAGGAGGAGGGAGGGAGGAGAGGGAAGAGGAGGAGGAGGGGAAGAGGAGGAGGAGAATAAGGGGGCAGAGAAAGAGGATGAGGAGGAGGGGTGCGGAGGAGGAAGACGACGAGGAGGAGCCCCACGGCGGAGCTCACCGAGGAAGAGGTCCCCACCGCGGAGCTCATCGAGGAGGCTCTTCCGTTGGCCAGAGTGCGGCAGTGTGCCCGTCGGCGTGGTGCCGTGCAGGGCACGGTTAGCGCCGCGTCAAGCGAAGTGGTGGGGGGGGGGTCACTCGTGGGCTTTGCCTCTCGAGCGCCTCCTGAATTATTAATGACACCATTGTCTGCCTCGGGAAAATGGAAATGACTTTTGTTAACGACGAACAAAGACTCGCGGTTTCAGCAGAGAAGACGCGTGCACCCTCTCCGCCACCCCCCCCACCATGTTTGTGGCGCACCTGTTTCTGTTGCGGTGTTTTCTCGCGTGTTGCTATCAAGCCATCGCGATCCTCCGCGCGGATCCCTTCGGTTTGAAGGCAGAGCACGCCGGGGGAAATTAGTGTTGCTGAGTAAAGGTCACGGGGGGGGGTGGGTGGGGTTTAGCTATTCCGGCAAAAATATATAATTATAAAACTCCTCCTTTTTTCCACAGCTCGCTCCGTGTCTTGAGACGCCCCGCGCGGATGATGTTCGCGCGCACACGAAAATCCGCGCGTGCGCGTGAAAGAAAAATAAACCCACCCAGCGATTTCTATTTGCGCGGTGCACGATTTTTTTTAATTTTGCCCGTTTGAAAATGTTGTATCCCCGGGCGAGGCGACGCGCTCGCGCTTGGAAGGTTCCGCGAGCCTTCAAGGAGGGCGCTGCACAGCGGCGGTGGCGACGCGCGGGCCCCGGCCGGCGCTCAGCGCCACCGGTCGCCTGCGCGGGAGGGACCCAGGGCGGCTCTTTTCTTACGCGCCCACTCGCACCACCTCCACCGCGAGACGGGCACAACATTACGTACTTTATTGTAGCAGATAAGGTCCACCGCTGAATAACTAAAACTAAACTATAGTGTCACATTTGTTGTACCAGGTAAGGGCCGGCTAAGTTACATATCGCTATTTATTTTCATCATCATCATGGTCATCATCATCATAGCCATCTTCATCGACGTCATCATCATCGTCGTCATCATCATCATTCCAGACAAGGACAAAACAAAGCCACGAGTGTGAACGGTAATTTGGTCAACGCTTTTAAAAAGCTATACAACTCAAAACTATTATTTATTTCACCAGGTAAGGCCCACTGAGCTATGTAGCTCTTTTTCAGAAGCGACCCGACCATCACAAACGATAGCCAAACGAAGTGGCTTATCACGTGGACATTTATAGCAGCCGAATACTCTGAACGCGTGATGTTGATTCTAAATGTGAGGGGGGGGGGACCGGAGAAAAAATTAATGCGACCACGGGGAGAAAGAGAGACACGCGGCACTCCAAATATACAGCAGCAGCAGGCGTCAGAGTCGGGATCGAAGCCATGGCCTCCTGTGTACCAAGCGAGGTAGTTAACATCTCGCCGCTGTTGGTGGTCCCGCGTGTGGCGAGCAACGTCACAGTGGCGGTGTCACTGCGTGCTCCAAGGGCTGAGATCGCGAGTAACTAGCGACCACGTCTACAGGTGTAGGCAGACTGCCCTCGCTTGCATTCTGAGACCAGAAGCGTCACTTTGAAGGAAGACCATGGATGATGTGAACGCATCAAACGGCAAAAATATTATCGGTTTTTTAGGCGAAACAGGGCAAGAATTTTAACGCGATTATACCAGATCGACGAAGTAAAGAAAAATAAAAAATGTAAAGCGAGAAAAAAAACGCGAAACATTCAGCGAAACGGGGAAAATACAATACAATCTGAACTAAAAACAATAAGCGGAGCTAAAGACGCAGTGAAATAAAGTTCGGAATGAAATGCAACAGCGAAGGTCAACACGTTAACCGTGCCGCAGGTGAGGCCCTGGCCGTTGTCCGAGGCCACGAGAGGTGTGGAGTGGACGCGAGCATTCCCCTTGTCCACGAAGTGGCTTATCACGTGGTGTCCAAGAGGAACGTCCGGCAGCCCGATCTACCCAGATCCACTTCGATCTACACCGATCTACACCCATCTACACCCATCTACAGCGATCTACACCGATCTACCCCGATCTACACCGATCTACACCCATCTACACCCATCTACAGCGATCTACACCGATCTACCCCGATCTACACCGATCTACACCGATTTACACCGATCTACACCGATTTACACCGAATTACACCCATCTACACCCATCGACAGCGATCTACACAGATCTACCCTGACCTACACCGACCTACACCGATCTACACCCACCACGAGGGGGGTGACTTCAAGTGCCAGGCGTTTGCGATGCTGCTTCCCCGTGCGGGGAGCGTCTTGGGTGAAGCAGAGGAGTTTCTACGCATTTGTCTTGGCCCGTTTTTAAAGTTCTTATTCGGAACTTGACAATGACATCCCGCATAGCCTGGGGCAAGTGCTGTTAGCGAGCACCTATGAGGGTGTAGGTGGCCAACACCACTCCCGGCCGCCTTTGTCTCCCCAGTGGTGATGACATTTGAGGCTGAGTCGACTTAGGGGAGGCCTAGGACCGGTTCAGATATAATCGTCACTCGGGTCTGCGTGTCCATAGCGCGGCGCGCTGACCGCTACACTACCGCTCCCAACGAGCAACTTGACACACACACACAAACAGCCGTGGGTCGCGATGTCTGCCTCCAGGTTTAGGCAATTAGAGGCAACCCAATCAATAGAACATCCCAGATGCTGCTGCTGCAGCTGCTGCTGCTGCTCCTGCGCTTCCGTCGTTCTGCTCGATGTAAAGTGGGAGTCGGAGTGGCAGGAACCCACCACGTCAACTCTTGACCCACCGCTCCCCGCGTGGTCGCTCAGTGCTGCCGCTCGTCAGGGGGAGATGTTTGTCTCGCATTATTGGTTTACTCGGGGCCCCAGTCTGAGGGAGGCGACGTAGTCCGCCTCAGGTTTCCCAGTCTCAGGTGATGATGTGTGCAGGTGCGTGCGTCCTTCTGTGTCTGTTGTGTGCGTGTGTGTGTGGGGAGCGGTGGTGTAGCGGTTAGCGCTACGCTGCGCTACGAACCCGGCAACACGAGTTCGATTCCCGCTCACGGCCAACACCAGTAACGATAATTATCTGAACCGGTCCTGGGCATCCCCTAGGTCCACTCAGCCTCAAATGAGTACCTGGTGCGGTGTGTAAATATCGGGGAGACAAAGGCGGTCGGGCGTGGTGCTCGTTACCCACCCCCTCGTGTACCGTTCCGGCATTAATAGGTGCTCGCTAACAGCACTTGCCCCTACAATTTGCTAAGGCTACCCGGGGGATCTTTGTCTTTGATCTTTGTGTGTCACAGGGACGCTACGTTGGTGAGATGTTAACTTCCTCGCCTGGTATGCAGGAGGTCGTGGATGTGATCACGACCTTGACGACTCTACTGTATATTCGGAGTTTGCGTGTCTCTCTTTTTTCGTGATCGCGTGGATTTTTCCTCCGGGTCCTCTGGGCTTTCCCTTCACATTTAGAATCAACATCACGCATTTAGAGTATTTGACTGCTATAGATTGCCACGTGATCAGCCACTTCGTTGAGTGATCGTTTGTGGCCAGGTCGCTTCTGAAGAAGAGCGATACAGCTCAGTGGTCCTTACCTCGTAAAATATCTAAAATTGTTCAGTTTGACACTGAACGCGAACGAGATGTTGCATATCGAGCGATTTCTAGGTAAACTATTTTAATCAAATTAAAAAAAATTGAGAAATTTGAAATGTGCTGGCAGTGGCTTCATCATCAACGCTATGTCGCATAAATACCCATAGCCTCACACAGATACCCATAGACTCACACAGAGACCCATAGACTCACAAAGAGACCCATAGCCTCACACAGATACCCATAGACTCACACAGAGACCCATAGACCCACAAAGAGACCCATAGCCTCACACAGAGACCCATAGACTCACACAGAGACCCATAGACTCACAAAGAGACCCATAGCCTCACACAGATACCCATAGACTCACACAGAGACCCATAGACTCACACAGGGACTCATACACTCACGCAAAGACCCTCCAATTATAACGGTTTGCTATGTAGGGTGCGAAAGAAGTTCAACATAGATACACATACATATGACGGCCATAGAAACCTCGAGGCTCACATAGAGACCCAATGAGTAACTGGAATGCAATGGCGATGGCAGCACAGGGACATCACCACCACCACACGTTCTCATCACCACCCTTCACCACCACCACCATCACCACCACCACCACACGTTCTCATCACCACCATCACCACCATCACCACCATCACCACCACCACCACCACCACACGTTCTCATCACCACCATCACCACCACCATCACCACCACCATCACCACCACCACCACACGTTCTCATCACCACCATCACCACCATCACCACCACCACCATCACCACCACCACACGTTCTCATCACCACCATCACCACCATCACCACCTTCACCACCACCACCACGCGTTCTCATCACCACCATCACCACCATCACCACCACCACCATCACCACCACGCGTTCTCATCACCACCCTTCACCACCACCACCACGCGTTCTCATCACCACCATTACCACCATCACCACCACCACCACCACCACGTGTTCTCATCACCACCCTTCACCACCACCACGCGTTCTCATCACCACCCTTCACCACCACCACCACCACGCGTTCTCATCACCACGCGTTGAGAGGCTGAGGCGGTGGAACTTGGAGCCACGGGGCGGTACCGCTCGTTACGTGGACCCAGTGCCGGATGATCCCAGTAGCACAAGTAGCTACACATGTAGTAGCTACGGGCCCCGCACTTTCAAGGGCCCCGCGCTAAATGCTTTCAAGCTATCAATTCCGATTCAGTAATTCTGCACTTGCTCTATTACCATAGTACTATACCGCCTTCAACTTTAATGAACGACTGCGTGTTTAAGGTTAGCGATTTGTCGTATTATCTGACTGTATAGCGAATGAAAACAATACAATTACTTTACGATGCAAGTAAAACATTTGTGTTTTAATATTTACGTGTTTTTATATTTAGGGTCCCTTTATAACATCATATGCTACAGGCCCCGCACTAGCTTCATCCGGCACTGCGTGGACCCACACTCTCTCGCGCGATCTCGCGTCTTCCCCTGGGAGCAGAGGGCGACGGAACCAATCAGCCCTCACTCGGTTGCTCTGGATAAATCGCGGGGTCTTCACCCGGTGTCCACTCACGCACCATGCGGCTTAAGGTTCAGGGCATGAGGCAGTGAGGAGAGGGGGAGATGGGGGGCGGAGGAGTTTGACATGAAGAGCAGCGAGAGATTGGGGGAGGGAGCCATGGAGGGGAGGGAGCGATGGAGGGGAGGGGGCGATGGAGGGGAGGGGGGCGATGGAGGGGAGGGGGCGATGGAGGGGCGGGGGGCGATGGAGGCGAGGGGGAAATGTAGGGGAGGGAGCTATGGAGGGGAGGGGGAGATGGAGGGGAGGGAGCGATGGAAGGGAGATGATTGATTGAGGGAAGAGAGAGACGGAGGGGAGGGAGAGAGGCAAGAGAGCACGGGGGTGAGGAGCGAATGTGGAGGGAGCGGCTCGCGCGCACAATTGGTCCTGGGAGACCAAGTCTGACGATTTCATCTCAGCTGCGTACCCCGCCCGGGGCGCTGCGTCTCGGCGAGTGGAACCCTTCCCGTTGCTCAGGTGACTCCTTCATCCGAACATCTGAACCTCTTAACAACAACTGCTCCAAGCGCGCAGGAGCCGGTGCTGCTGAACGCTTCTGGGTTGTTTCTCGTTTTGTTCTCTCTCTCTCTATATAATTATTATTATTACTACTACAGCATCGGTCACAAAATGTGGGTTAGAGACGGCGCGCCACGTCTCGGAAGCGGCTCCCATCCCCGTGATACGATGCCTCTGCCAAGGAGGAGCGGCGAGTTTGAGCTTCCTGGGGTCATCTGCAGGCAGCACGAGCAGCTGGATCTCGTCTTTGTTCCCGTCTCCCGATTTTCTCACGGCAAGGCATTTCAGAGTCATTTGCGGTTTAATGTGAGCGGGGAGGGTGGGTGTGGGGGGGTGTGGGGGGGTGTGGGGGGGTGTGGGGGGGGGTACATTAGTGGGCTGTGTGCGCAGTGAACACCGTGCAGCGCGCGCGATGAATGAAATTTGCAAGCGATGGCGATCGCCTACCGCGTATCGGCAACATCTGTTGGCGTTGAAATTGTTGAGCATCGTCACTGATCATCGTCGTGGTCGGCCTGCACCTGAGACCAGAGCGCTCATGTGGCCAAGCCCCCGTTGCTCGGCGCCATCGACGTTGCAAGAGCAAAGAGTGACCCACCCACGTGTCTTGAATTAAGCGAGGACATTGCGAGAGTTTTGCGCTGCTCCAGAGTCGAGCTGTGCGGAGGGAGGTGCAGCGTTGTGACCCGCAGCCGCGGCATCTGTGGGCCCTTTTTTGTGTGCCAGTATCAAAACGATGAAAAAATATATAATAATAATAATAATAGGGGTTTACCCTCTGTTGGCAATTAAAACAGGTGTGAAGATTTTTAAACACCAAATATACACACTTATTGCAAGGCATCGAGTCTGCATTAAACACACATACGTGTGGCAAAACATGCAAAAACATGCTCTGGTAATTATATATGCACAGTGTTTGCAGCAGCGTGGTGGTTGAAGACAGTGGATCTGTGCAACTGCACCATTATAACGTTATTCAGTTTAACACGTAGCAGGATTTCGCGACCAATATTATTCATAATCGAGGTTTCTGGGTTAGATCGCGTAAGTATAAATGTGTTGTAACCCTCCACCACCCGATGATGCTGATATACTATCCAGCGAAACGTCGTACTACTCAAATTTCAATGTTGTGGATTTACTCTCCAACACACCGGTGGGCTGAAGTAGTAACTAATTGGCGTTTTGTTTACGTGACAAATCCCTTACTAATTGGCTGTGTCGGGTGGTGGAGGGTTACGACACATTTATACTTACGCGATCTAACCCAAAGAATCTTTATTATGGACGTTCTTACCCGCCCCGACTGGACATCTGTGAACAAGAGCTTTATAGCTCATCGGATTCCTCCCGCAGTATAAATACATATTCCTATTCTGATGATTCTGAGGGTGGTGCAATGTGGGGGAAAATATCGGGGGTAGGGTGTGCCGTCTCAGCCTGAAATGAGTACCTGGTGCGGTGAGCAGTAAACATCGCCACTGGGGAGACAAAGGCGGTCGGGCGTGGTGCTGGCCACCCACCCACCCCCTCTTGCGTGCCATTCCGGCCTTCACAGGTGCTACTCCCTAATAGCACTTGCCCCGAAGGTCTATTTAAAGGCTATACGGGGGATCTTCATCTTCCGTCGGTTGGCGTAGGCGATGAGACGAGGAGGAGGGTATCTGCGGCGGTCGATCCTCCCCACCACGAGCCTCGGGAGGCTTCGCGCTGCAGTTCGACTCCCGCCCCTGGGCGGTGGGGCCTGACGCACCGGCTCCTGGCCAAGTGCTGCCCCCCCCCCCCCCACCGCGAGCGCCCCCCCCCACCCCCCGGGTAATTAGCGATGATGACAGCGCGCGTTGCGTGCGGTGCGATTAGTGCAGCGAAACAGGCTGCCGCCTTTTCAATTGTGTAATTAGGCAAGAAAATTAGGGAAAATAATAATTAACACGATCACAGGATCACAGGGCTGTAACTCGACAACGAAAAAATTATGTTATTATTGCAATTAACGTAAGGGCTACCTCGCATCCGTCGCACTAATTACGTCGCTCTCAATGCAACAGAGTTGTTCGCCCTTCTCAAGGCGTGTAACAGATCTCGAACGGTGACCCACGGCCATATTCACCCGCTGGTGAATGCCCCCCCCCCTCCGTCACCAGATCTTTTGGGCGAATGCGAGTAAAAAGTCTCCAACACCAATAAATGTTTTACAAAATGCCAGGGAGCGGATTTTTTAGTATTTTTTTTTTATCTCTCAAACGTAAATCTGGCCGCAGAATCACAAATCCTGCCCGAAGCCCACCCCATCCCGAATGGGAGGCTACGGAGGAAAGGGGCAGATTCCATCCAAGGATGTTGCACAAAGGGCGACTCCGATGATAAAGGCGGATTAGCTGCGATTTCCTTCGCAGGAACGAAAGGTCGATGAGCGATTTTCTCAAAGTCGCATCCTTGCGAGAGGCTCCCCCTGTGATTGGATGGCAATGTATGGCGACGCGTCACTGCTCTCATCCAGGCCCCGTTCGACCACCCCCATTGCACACTGCTCCACTTTGAAATTCCCTCCCAATGTCTCCCCCCTCCCATTGTCTCTCCCTCCACCCCCATTGTCTCCCCCCTCCCATTGTCTCTCACCCTCCCATTGTCTCCCCCCCTCCCATTGTCTCTCCCCCCAGCCCATTGTCTCCCCCCTCCCATTGTCTCTCACCCTCCCATTGTCTCTCCCCCCACCCCCATTGTCTTTCCCCCACCTCCCCCCCCATTGTTTCTCTCCCCACCCCCCATCGACTCCCCCATTGTTTGTCCCCCCACCCCCATTGTGTCCCCCCCACCCCTTTGTCTCTTCCCTCCCATTGTCTCTCCCCCCATCCTCATTGCCTTCCCCCCCCCCTCCATTGTTTTTCTCCCCACCCCCCCCCCCCCCAGTGTCTCTCCTCTCCCCCATCGACCCCCCCGCCCATTGTTTGACTACCCACCCACATTGTCTCTCCCTCCCCCACCCCCTTGTCTCCCCCTCCCATTGTCTCTCCCCCCACCCCCATTGTCTCCCCCCCACACCCCCCATTGTCTCACCCTCACCTCCCCATTGTCTCTCTCCCTACCCCCCCCCCCCCCAGTGTCTCTCCTCCCTCCCATCGACTCCCCCATTGTTTGACCACCCACCCCCATTGTCTCTCCCCCCAACCCCTCTCCCCCCACTCCATTGTCTTTCCCCCACCTCCCATTATCACTCCCCCCACCCCCATTGTCTCTCCCCAACCCTCATTATCTCCCCCCCCCCTGCCCCCCATTGTCTTTCTTGCCCCCTGCCCGCCCATTGTCTCTCTCCCATGCACTCCCCCACGACTTGTTTATAATGTTACCGTGCTCATTTCACGGTCCGTGCTAACTCGTGTCTACTGCACCCGCAGTACGCTTCCAGCTGCTCCACCGTTTGAGCCTTTGGGCCCTGTGCCCAGCAACCATGAACACATTATATGTAAATATTTATATTTATTTATCATGAGCGGAGGTTGGGGAGAGGGCACGGTGGGACAACGCCCCCCCCCCCCCCAAACTGGACGCATTTATACAAAATATTTCTGTAGTTTACAATGTAGAAAATTTTTGAATTATATATGCAAGATTTAGAAAAATAAATATTTAAATTCACTCGCGATTTTTAATGTGAGGGACAAAGCGACGCCCCACCCCGACACAGAGAAGTCAAACTCCGCACTGTGACAGTTATCCTGCGTTCGCAATTAGCCGCAACCTCAATCTGTTTCTATAAAAACAAACAAACAAACACACTAAAAAACACAACCGATGTGATCCGCATCGATGCTGATCACGAGGAGCGCACGTCTGTGCGAAGGAGAGATGTTTACACGTTATTTACCAGTCCTGTCCGTTTCGCGTTGTGGTGTTTATTCAGGGCAAAAAAAAACAGGAAGTGACTTGGAAGCCCACAGGGTGTGTGCTGTCAGAGGCCGTGCCGGGCAGCCGAGTGGTCTCTGCGGGTTAGTGAGTCGGTGCATCCCGCGACCTCCAATGCGCCTCTGCCAGCAACTTGGGCCAGCGTCTGTGGTGCCCAACCCACCGTGGACTTGGTGATGGTCAGAGGACATTGACCGTCGCGTGCCCGGTCCGCTGTGAGGCTGATATTGAAGATGAAATTACGTCGCTCGCACATCACAGACGGGCAAATATGATCACAAATTAAGCGACGGGCTGGCTCGTGACTGGACACGCAGACGCATCTCGTGTTTCCCTCTTTCAAAGGAGAAATTGATCTCATGAATGCACTCCGCTGCGGTGTTTTCATAAGGATAGCGATTGACTTTCATTGATGGATCCCACCCATTCCCGTAAAACGTTACGAGCCGTGCACCGTCTCTTCCTCCTCCTACACTTCCTCCACCTCCTCCTCCACCTCCACCACCTCCTCGTCTTCCACCTCCCCCACCTCCTCCACCTCCTCCACCACCACCACTACCACCTCCTCCACTTCCTCCACCACCACCACCACCTCCTCTACGTCCTCTTCCTCAACCTCCTCCACCTCCTCTACCTCCTCCACCTCCTCCACCACCACCACCACCTCCTCCACCACCTCCTCCACCTCCTCCACCGCCGCCGCTGTTGCCTCTCCCGACACTGCGGGCAGCGTGGGCCGTCCATAATTCCAGACGCCCTCCGCGTGCCACAGCGCGCCCAAAACAAATGCTGCAGCGAATAATTTATCAGGCGGGGGGAGTTTTTTTTTGTAAATAAATAAATATTATATTAGATATAAAAGTGCTAACGCTCGGGAGATGTGAGACCAGAGCACTCGCTCACTCGCCGCATAGCCAGGGCCCTGGGAGGACGCGCGGTGCTCGCAGCAGCGATTGGGCGCGGGGGGGGGGGGGGGGGGGTGGCGGGGGTGGTGGGGTGGTGGGGTGGTGGTGGGGTGGTGGTGTGGGGGTGGTGGGGTGGTGGTGGTGGGGTGGTGGTGGGGGGGTGGTGGTGGGGGGGTGGTGAGGTGGTGGTGGTGGGGTGGTGGTGGGGGGGTGGTAGTGGGGTGGTGGTGGGGTGGTGGTGGGGGGGTGGTGGTGGGGGGGTGGTGGGGTGGTGGGGTGGTGGGGTGGTGGTGGGGTGGTGGTGGTGGGGTGGTGGTGGGGGGGTGGTGGTGGGGTGGCGGGGGGGGGTGGCTATTTTTGCTCTGCACGAGCGAGACGCTGCGCTGACGTCACGCCGCCTCGCCGCCTTCGAGACGCGTCGCGACCGCCGCCTGGGATCCTTCTCGTGGCGGCGGCGGCGCCCGCAGCGCCCCTCAGTGCGGCAATGAAGGAGAGCGCGCGGCACGTGCACCGGGCAAAGCGAGTGAGCGGTGACGCGCAGGGCAGCAGTGGATCTCCAGCAGCCCGGGTTTAACACGGGGTGGCGGGAGAGGGGGGTGGGGACAGGCGCGGTGCGTGCGTGGTTGGTCGACTCTATCTGAATATTTGAAACCGGTCCTGGGACTCCCCTAGGGCGACTCAGCCTCAAACGACTACCTGGTGCGGTGTGTAAACATCGCCGCTGGTGGCGAGAAAGAGGCCTTCATCGGTGCTCGCGAACAACACTTGCCCCAACAGTCTCTTACAGGCTATTTGGGGGATCTTTGTCTTTCGCATGCATTGCCTCTGCCCAGGCACCTGTATCCTAGGTAGGCGTCTGTGCGTAAATCAACCTTCCACATCCATCATCGGGGCACAGGAACAAGAGAGCCCAACAATCGCACCCCCAATTATCCGGCTGTAATGTCGCGCGTGGTGGTGGGGGGGGGGGCTGCATCACCGTGGAATGTGTTCCTGGGAATTTGAAAATGACGTGGGAGTCACTGGCCCTGAAACATCTTCCAAATGAGTCACGAGCATTTCTAGAAAACATAATTTAAATACGTTAATCATTTCACATATTCGTGTGTGTGTGCACTGTATTTAAAGTTGTCGCAGTCGTTAAGCAAAGCGACTGCGCTAAAATCATCGTAAATAAATCACGGCAGCAACGATGGTTTCTGATTTGAAACTTCTCTATTTGATTCTGGCTCTGACCTCCTCTGTACTTAATTACCCCTCCTTAACCCCCTCCCCCCCCATCACAGAGATTTAAAACATCCCCGTGCGCCGCTCTTTTTGTGTGCGGCTCACAAAGGGCGGCAGTGACCCGGGCCGGATTAACAGTGCCCGTAATATCCCATTACCATTATGTGACGACATGATTGCCTTTCTCTCTCTCTCTACCGCCGGTGCAATCTGGAAAATCCGTTTGGTATTTTGGCAATGGTCACAGCGGCGGCAGCCCCGGCAGGGCCTTTGGGTGGCTCTCATGTTCAGTGGCTCGGAGCCCAGAGCCGCGGCGCTCGTGAGAGTCAAGCACGAATGGCCACACGCGGGGTCCACGTGGAGGCCACTGTGACCGGAATGGACCCAGGCATTTGTAAACACACGGGCCTCAAATTCGGGCTATGGGTATTTTTTTATTTATTGTATTTTTTTTAATTGGTTGTGCCACAATTGTGGCTAGATTTGCCATGTGCCGACGTATTGGAGTGATTTTTTTTCCCGTGCGATCCTTATTGGTCCATTTGGTCCTGGGTCCATAAACAAAATGGGGGGGGGGGGGCGGTGAGGAAGAATCTTTGGGTGCTGCCGAATCTATGGGGACTTAATGCCAACTGATAGCGTAAATAAGCAATGAAGCGTACATGTTATAGGTAATAAAATATTTTAATTATAATTTTTTTTTTACCCTGATCACATTTGCAATTTCCCCCCACACAGACCGGCCCACCGGCCCTAGAAATGGATCGGATTGCTTAAGGCCAGTCCGGGCCTGCGTGGATGCCACTGTGGGCCCTCCTCGCCTTATGAGTCGCACACTTCCTCTTCTCTCGCATGGCGGGTAGCCGATCAGCAGCGTTTGTGTGTTTGTTCATGACGAGGCTGGTGAAGTGAGTCGGTGAAGAGGCTTGCATCGAGTCCCATAGACGTACGTAAACACGCGCAGACCCACACGGACACACCTGGTGAATGTTTGGAAAGGCCGCTGGCGAATGATTAAGCGGGCAGTGGTGTCATCCATATGGTTTAGAATAGAGGCGAGACACGTGGAGGTTCAGAGACCGATATAGAACCGCGGACTTTTATAGAAACCCACAGCCTCACGAAGAGACCCATAAACTCAAGCGCAGTGGTGTTACTCCGCTGTCCATAACTTGAGATTGGTGACCGCAATCACAGTGTGGCATCTTTTTTTTTATATGTGAGAGCTCCAGGTCGTGTGATCTCCAGGCCGTGAGAGCTCCAGGCTGCGAGAGCTCCAGACTAGAGTAGCTGCAGGCTGTAGACACGAGTTACCATACTTTATCCCGTGAGAGGCGATCCAGGAGGCTGTGTCATGGCTGTACGAGGGTGGAAATTGTTGCTGGGGGTGGTAATGCTTTAGCTCTGTAATTAAAATCCAGGCACGGTCCCAGCCAACATCTAAACATTGCCCCCGTGAGCAGCGTGAGCAATTTAATTATACCTGGCCACATTGCTTTTTCTGGTCGGCTTCCTCGTGGATAATTGGAATACGCAAATCTTTGCACAATGTAAGCAGGAATGCTCCATGCGTGATGTGTTTTTGCCCTTAGCGTGGCTCTATTGTCCGTTCGGCATGGTGGGCGAATTCGCCATGAAATGGTTTCTACATTTTTTTCTTTTTGGAGACCATACAATATTATTTAAACTTGTTCTGCAATGTCTTAAAGCACGTGACATTACATTTTTTTTAAATGTAGTCATCCTAAAAAAACATATATATATACGCGTTGCGGGAATGCACTTAAAATATTTACCCGGGCCCTCGGGGGCTGGCGGTTTATTGGGCTTCTAACCGATGGAGGAAGCCATCAGGAAAAGTCTTCGGTAACAAGGCTCAGAACGCGCACTCCACAAAGGTGCGCGTGGATTCCCACCCAGGCCGGCGTGGACACGGGAGGTTACGGGTGGAGGCCTCAGCGTTCGCCCCAGCCCCCCCCCCCCCCATATCGGGTCAAGGGTGGTTGACGTGACGGGAACATCAGCGCCTCTGTGCGGTCGATTTGTCCGGCGGGTTCTGTTTCAGTTTTTTTTGCGCCGATTTCCATTCCCGATCTCACTCGTTTCATTCTTGTGCTTGTTCTTGACGTTATTCGTTTTTTTTGTCCTCTTGGTTGACCCAGGACACACTTGCAGATGAGATTCTGCCCCCTGCCTCGAGTGTTCTCAGCCGGCTAAACAAAATCATAAACCATCATCACGAGAACTCTGGTGGTCATCCTCGCAGCAGCGGTTGTTGGCTAACAGTCGACCAAAGACGGCCACTGCATCGCGCGATTTTAGATGCGCCCGTCTGGATCTCCTTTCCTTCCTATATTAAGAAGCCACTGGAGCTATGCACTTTTAAATATCGATTGAAAACTCATTTCTCTATAACAGTTGTTTGTGTTTAGTTGGTTAGGCACGGTGCAAAAGAAGTCCCACATACATACAAACAACTTGCAACTTCATCCTCACCCGACAGGCAAAGGCATTGGGAGTTGTGCAAAGTTTGTGTAATGGTGCTCGTACGTTGTGCCGTGATGTGATGGTGTGTCTGCTGTGTCGTGGTGAGCTGTTATCGTCTATATTGTGTTTTGGTATGTCGTTGTTCGGGTGTCTATAATGTGGCGATACCACAACACACATATATACACTGTTTAACAATTTAGTTTGTGACTCATAGCACGTGCATGATAAGCATCAAATATGTTAAGGCTGCGATGGTTATAGACGCCGCGGTGGCGAGAAAATGTTCACTCCTTCGTCTGGTATGCAGGGGCGCGTGGGTTCGATCCCGACCCTGACGCTTGGTGCTGTATATTTGGAGTTTGCGTGTCTCTCTCTCACTCTGTCTCAGCCGTAGTCGCGTCGATTTTTCTCCGGTCCTCCGGGTTTTTTCTCCACATTTAGAAACATGCCTTTAGAGTATTTGGCTGCTGCTATAATGTCCACGTGATCGGCCACGTCGTTAAGCAATCAATTGTGGCCAGATCGTCTCTGAAAAAGAGCTACGTAGCTCAGTGAGCCTTACCTGGTAAAAATTTAAAAAAAGTTTAGTTTAGACTCAGAGGAAATGTATGTTGAGTGATACACCACTGAGGTTTCGTAAGAATTTTTATCCAAAAAAGCAATGTTAAATACAATAATAAAGGTACGGGAAATTGATATCGCGGTAATAGTCATATCATGGAAATGCAAATCGTATCGTGAAACGATATATTGCGGCAATCCTAGTTGTTCTGTTCGTTATGTATTTGGTGAGCTTCGATTTCATTAGTTGTGTTTTGGCGAGCTGCTGCTATGAACGTGTTGTCGTGATGAGCCGCTGTCTGTGCCACCGTGCGTCGCTGCTGCTGCTTCGCCGCCCTGAGTCTCAACCCCGCAAGGGACTTGCCACGGACTCAGTGGGAACATAAAACATCGTTCTCGGTGCGACCGTGGCCGCCCAACTCAGAACCATGGATCGCCTCGTGACGCGACTGCTCGCCTCCTCCGGCGTCGGATGAACACGCGGTAGGCTTTTAACGAGCAATAACCATAATAAATGTGTTGTTGGGGGGTTAGATCCCGTAAATATAGCAGTGCCCTCAACCCACCACCACCCGACACGGACAATTTGTAAGGTTTGCCACGTAAACAAAACGTGTCGATTAGTTACTCCTTCAGCACACCGCTTGTGTGTTGGAGAGTACACCCACAACGGGTACACAGTTGGAGTACGACGTTTCGCTGGTGATTGCAACCAGCTCCATCGGGCGATCTGCCAGAATTGTGAAGAAGCTTTCCTGCGTCGTTCGCTGACGACGACGTTTCAGACGAATTCGCCCGGCCACCGCCGAGGCCATCCGCCGTCTCGCCAAACTTCGTGAAGCTGCCCATGCCGCCGGGCAACTCCCCGTCACGCGAAACGAGGAGACACCGCCAACTTTGCCCGGCACAAGATCTGTGGGGCCTCTCACGGTCGCCCGGCCACGGATCCGTCCCTTAATCCACTTCTCTGAGCCTCAGGCGTGTCCAGCAAATCCTTAAAAATCCTAATTAAGCCTCACGCCCAAATGAGTGGGCAGCGCATTACGTACCCGTTAACGCGGAGAGCCATTAGTAACGCGACGCGTCGTGTGAGCTTTAGTGCTCTCGATGCGTTCTGTTTTAATTTGCAGTAAAACTGCGGGCGCGAGAGATGTGGCGCACGTGGGTGGACCAGACCGGGGGGGGGGGGTGAGGCTTGTAGCACGGGGAGCTCAACCCGTCCTCCTCCAACGCGTTGCTCGTCCACTGCCGCTTGGGATGCCGACAGTAATTGCCGATCTCCGCTCAAAACATATCCAGCGTGGGTGTCATCAGGACACGGACTTCAAGGAGAGTTGCCCTTGGGATGCTGTCGCATCTTCTCCCTCCCTCCTCCTCCATCGTGCTGCTTCCCGGCTGCCCCAGACCCGTCAGCTATAGGCAGGAGTCAGGCGCAGAACCGCTGTCTCTCGC
Organism: Lampetra planeri; assembly: GCF_965212315.1. Lineage (NCBI taxonomy): Eukaryota > Metazoa > Chordata > Hyperoartia > Petromyzontiformes > Petromyzontidae > Lampetra > Lampetra planeri. Next base: position 10,752,662 of record NC_136137.1, on the reverse strand, counting down.
TCGCTCGCTCACACGCGGTGGTCTCGGTGAGCCTCTCAATATTTAATCTGACAACTTCCAAACAAGACCAGTGTGAGGTTCAACAATTCAAACGAGCATTCCCCTCTCCAGGAACACTCGTGCAAATTAATGTGCGAAATTGCTTGCCCGAGCGCGCCGGAAGCTCTCTTCGTTCAACGTGAGTGGAGGTTTTTGTGTGTGTGTGTGTGCGCGTGTGCGTGCGCGGAGTCTTAAGCGCACACCTCATCATTGCGAAAGAGGTGGGACCGTAATTGCCGAAGCGTGGGACGTCACCCGGGGGGCGCTGGGCAGGCTCAAGGCAAATGAAAGTGGGGTCGTCCACCTTGCTCGCGCGGGAAGCCAACGCGCAGCGTTCGTAATTAAAGAGCGGCGAGGGTGCTGGTGTGCGACCTGGAAGGTAGTGTGGGTGTTCGGGTGGAGGGGGTAACCAAGAGGGGGGGGGGTATCCCCTTCGGAACGCTCGCTACCCCTCACCTGCTCAACCGCGGCAGAGAGGAGGATCTTATTTGTGCTCGAACGCAAAAAGATTAATTCTTGTGATTACGAATCCTCGGGGAAATATACGAGACTCGCCGCGCGTCCCGATCACGCTGACGCGCGGGACCGTGGCCCCTGCTATTGCCCACTCTCTTGATTGCACGGCTGCCGTATTAACTGTGGTGTGAGCCCTCCCCCCTACCGCGCCCCCTGCGCCCTCTCCGAACCATCAACCCCACAGCAACAGGAGGGTCTCCCGTGGCCAAACAGCTCAGTGAGCTCTGCGAGCAATTACACGAGGCTGTAGCGGACGCCATCGCAGCCCGAGCGGCGATCCACACACTCACACACAGACACAGCGGGCGCACGGTGGGTGCACGCTCCGATTCGCAGTGCAGGTAATCCTCGCCAATCGATGCGGATAATTCACACGAACGCACGCGCACACACCGTGAGTTGCGAGTGTCTGTCTGTGCGTGTGTGAGAATCGTGGGGAGCGGTAGTGTAGCTGTTGGGGGACTGCGCTATGAACCTGGCGACCCGGGTTCGATTCCAATCACCAGTGACGATTATCTGAACCGGTCCTGAGCCTCCTCTAGGTCGACTCAGCCTCAAATGAGTACCTGGTGCGATGTGTAAACATCGCCGCTAGGGAGACAAAGGCGGCCGGGCGTGGTGTTGGTCACCCACCCCCTCGTGTGCCGTTCCGGCCTTTATAGGTGCTCGCTAACAGCACTTGCCCCTGCAGTCTGTTAAGGCTACACGGGGGGATCTTTGTCTTTGTTTGAATTATGCTCACAGTCGGGGCGGAGAACGCTCGCGCGCACGGTGCGCACGATCAGACGGCACCTCGAGTCACGACGCGGACGACCCGTGCCGTGTGAACAAACGCGCGCACCCCCCACCCACCCAGCCCCCCCCCTCGGTATGCCGCGTGAATAATCGACGCGCGGTGGCGTCTGCGGTGCGCACACGCGGGACAATTGGGGGGGGGGGGGCGACTCTAGGCTTGCCGCCCGCACTCGCCGCTTCGGTGTCCGTGAGATAATCGGCCGCTGCCTCGCTAATCGCAACAATTTGACGATGAATATTGAGTCGTGGCGACGTCACGTGGAAGGTCGATCCGGGGGTGATGCGCTTGTTGTGAGCGCCTCGGCGCGCTCTTTTACTCCACTTTGCTTGGCCACGCGAGGACTTCGCTGCGGTCGTGATTTTTTTGTATTTGTTGCGTGGAAGGCGACCGCGAGTGCCGTGTCGGTGCGCCGTCTCCGGCAGTTGGGTGCAACGCTGTGATGCTAATCGGAGTTGATTAATGTTGCCTTCCCGTGCACCGCAGTAAGACAACATTTTAATTATTTAATCAGCCGTGCGCGCTCGGGCAGCAAGAGTGAGAGTTTGAATTACTCCGGCAGAAATATGCGGGCACCTGCCGAGAGCAGAGTGGGTGGCCACATTCCTGCGATTTGCAGTGCGCACTTCATACGCTATTGAGCCCATCATCGCGTTTATTTATACAGGCATTCATTTATTTATCCGTGTTACTTATTTATTAAGAAGTTCTCTTGAAAGCGAGCAGTGGGTGGCACGGATTAGGTTTCGTGGTCGACGAAAACAGCACCGCCCGCGTGCGCGATACCGGGGCCCCGTGCCGAGACCTCTCCGAAGCAGCCGTGCCTGGAAGCCAGCAGCCTGGCGCTGCTGGAACGGCATCTACCCCCTGCCCCACCACGCGCGTGCTGGCTTCCCCGCTTGCCGCCGTACTTTGTGTCTCTTCGACCGTGGCCGCGGGTCTCGTGCAGGTGGTGGAGGCTCCCCCACGGGCAGGGATGCAGTGGAGCACCGTGGCAGCCGCTCACCCCCCTGCGCTTGCTACGGGGGTCCGGAGGCGCTATCACGCGGCTTTACCTTGGCTGCGTTCCATTTCATCATCAGGGAGATTGTTCCATCGAGCGACACCGCGAGTCCCGGGAAACCAGTTTCCGAGCTTGGGTGTCTGTAACAAGAATTCATCACGGGGAGGCTGACAACTTCAGGGTGTGTGACCTGGCAGAGGCACGGCTCTGCAACGGTGTGTGTATCGTTTTACACGTTTTTTTCTTCTGCTGCAGAAAAAGAACTGAAGTATTTTCTATCCCTTCGAGAGCGTATATTTTAGCAAAACGCTTAAAGGAACGTTTTGCAAAAAAAAACATTCGTGTTGCGTAATGTGATGACATTTTGAATGGCGCTTAAAGAGGTTATCGGTGTACACTTTAAATAACACAACAGCCCGTTGTATCACACTCCCCTGAGCTCTCAATTCGAGGCTTGCTCCAGAGCCATGACCCCCGTGTGTTGGAGTCTCTCGGCGCTTGCAGGGTGCATGGTGTGCAGTGAGGGGTGCAGCATTGAGGGGGAGAAGTGGGGGACTCACTCTGTCCGCAGGGGCGTATAGAGCCGCCACCAGCCACTCACATTCACCTGGGTCACTGATCCAACCACTCACAATGCACCTTGATTAATAAACCAGCCACTCACAATCCACCTGGATTAATGCACCAGCCACTCACAATCCACCTGGATGACTGCAACATGAGTGGCCGGTACAGATATGATTCAGAAGTAATCCGAAACACACTTCCTTTTCCTCGGAAGCGCCCGTGCATTGGTTTAGAAGTGAGAATAAATGAAAAATACCAAGAAATAATACAACTCGCAGCCATCGGGTTTTTCTTTGCTTTTGTTTTTTTAAATTATTATTATTTTCACGGCTATAGCCACGGGCCAGGAGATGTGCGTTTTCATTTATTCCGGAGGAGTGAGCGATGATCCAGGGGGCGGCAGGGGGGGGGGGTTAGGAAAGCCTCTTTCTAAATGTCATCGCGAAGACAGGTGCCGCCACGAAGGGACCCAACAGAGACCCTGTTCCCCTCCCCCCGCTACCGCCACCTACGCCGCAGAGCTCGGACACGCGGCACGCCGCGCTCTGGAGGTTGTCGTCCCCAGCGCCGCGGCTCCTCGTTGTAGCTGCTGGACTCTCAGATCCGGGGATGGGAGGGACGGGCGGGCGGGCGTGTGGAGGTCGCAGGTCACGCAAGGTTTCTGCCGATTGTTCTTGAAATGCGCCGCCGTGGCTGGCTGGCTACCTATACGCGGAACAATGATGCACCGGTATAGAATGGATTGGGATGCCCACGGATACTCGCGCTGACAGGCGTGAGAATCAACTGTGTACGATTCATGCTGATATGCAAAGTTGCTCTGCTAATTCCACGTGATGCGCATACAAAACTATTCAAACGGTTCAGAAGCAGAGTGATGGTACCACGGGCAAGGTAAACGTTGGAACAAATAATAATCGAATCGTGACCCAGATTCTTTGGGACATATGTGTGCATGTTGAACTTCTTTCGCACCGTACGTAACCAACCGTACTAATCGAAGTTGCGGGGAAAGGACAATAAAATGAAGACAAAAAGCAATTCCAAAGAAATGAGTTTTCCATCGAGATATGAAGGTGCGTTGCTCCAGTGGCTTCCCAATATCGAAAGGAAGAGCTTTCCAGACGGCCGCAGCAGCAGCACATCTGTAAGCGCGCACTGCGGTGACCGTCGTCTTTGTTCGGTGGTTAAGTCACTGCTGCTGCTGCTGCGGCTGCTGCTGCGAGGATGACCAGTGGAGTTCGCGTGATGATGGTTTATGCTGTTTGACGAGATCAGCGCGTGGGGGATTCGTTACATAGCGCAGCCCTGACCGCAACGGCACTCGAGTTGGCCACGCGCAGCGGCAGCAGCAGCAGCAAGCCAGCAGCGGGCTGGAGGCAGCCTCCACCCTGCGGACACTCCCCTGCCATTTAAACTAAGCGGAAACTATTTATGAACGTCTGTGGTCAATCCCGAAGGCATTAAACATACTTTGTTGGGGGTGTTGTTTTCAATCAAATGCAACGATTGTTTCCATTCGTCTTCAATATTTAATTGTTCTATACATTCTGAATGATATCACTGTTACTGTATACTTGTTTTTGCCGCATCAGTCGTGCAGGGGTTGCTTGCAGTGGGTATGTTGTATCTTGTGAGTTCGCTTTTCCTGCAAGACACGCTCCCGCATTCCGAGCGCACGCGTCTGCCAACACGCTTCTGGAGTTTACGCAAAATAAAAAATAGATATCACATGATGACGATGAGGAGGAGGAGAGGTGTGAGCACTGTGGCATCTCATCCCTCATGTGACGATGGCCCTGAGTGAGAGACAGGGTAGAGGCCACAACATCTACTGGACGTCTGTGCAACAAAGAGCTTAATAGCTCATCGGATTTCACCAGGATAAATAAAAGATTCCGATTCGCTCCACAAGATCAGGAATAGATTGGAAAATGTGGGTCACATCAAGCGCACAAACTCCACCGTGAATCTACCCCCCGCCCCCATCAAAGGGAAAATAATCGTGTGACCTCAGCATTTTCCACAAACTGTGAGAAAATTCCACACCAGTGTGAGGGAGCGGAGACCAACAGCATTGCTCTCGCTTTCCTCCCCCGCCCCCCTCCTCCCCCCCTCTCTCTCTCTCGACACGCGCACGCGCGCCCGCGCGCACACTCCATGGGCACGCGCACGCACGAACGTCCTTTCCTCCCCTCTCCCCCCCCCACCTGTAGAGAGGAATTCCATTTTTTTTCTTCACGAACAGTTTGGGGGGAAATAAAAAAAACGCGAAACGTGGCATTTGTTTTGTTTTTATGTGGAGCCTGGGGTGGGTGTTGGGGGATGGAGGATGGCTGAGGTGGAGGGGTCTGACGGCGAGACCGGCATTGCTCGTCGAGGGCCGGTGGTCACAGACGTTTGTACAAGCGCTGCAAGCCCGACGCAGTCGTCCGTGCAGCGCACGCCGGGGCCATTCAAACGACGCACGCATGGATGAGTCACGGCAGAGCAGGCCCAGGCACACTATGAAGGCAAAGACAAAGATCCCCTCCGCGCCCTCCCACCCCCATAGCCTTAACAGGCTGTTGGGGCAAGTGTGTTGTTAGCGAGTAGCACCTATGAAGGTCGGCACTGCACACGGGCGGGGTGAGTGGGTGGGTGGCCAGCACCACGCCCGGCTGCCTTTGCCTTTCCAATGCTGATGTTTGCACACCGCAGCAGATACTCATTTAATGCTGAGTCGACCTAGCGGAGGCCCAGGACTGGTTCAAACATTCGTCATCAATGTTGGCCGCGAGCGGGAATGGAACGCGGGTGGTCGGGTTCGTAGCACTGCGCTAACCACTGCGCCCCATCACTCCGCTAACGATGAGCCCAGTGCAACATGACAGGCTGCACGGCCCTTGGCTACTACACAGCGCCCCCCCGCCCCCCATACGAGTGTCACGCTGAGCCTCAGGTCTGGGTCAAGAGGTCATCACAGCCAATGCTGATCGTGGCTTGCCGTTGCTTCCTTCCTTCTGCTCGAGTGTAAGAAATTTAACAGCGGTGGCCTTCAAAGGTAATTTACATAATCCCAACCCCTGGTTGTAGGTCGCACTCTTGGTCACGGACATCTGGGTGACACTTTAGTGCCGAATAAACCACTCGGTCTGTCTATTCCTTATTTGGGCATATAGATGGGCTCGCATCAGCAAATATGTTCAGCGTTAGAGCTGGGCTTACGGTTCGGGTTGTCATGCTTTGAATTATGGTCTTGGATTCGTATGTAATCCACGTGGCACTTTCAGGTTGTTGTTTTTCAGTACGGTACACTGTATATAGCCATGGCTTACAGGCCCCCGCTAGAGGCGGATAATTACGCGGCGTTACAAGGCAAGCAGTGCCTTACTCCAGATAAAATATTGAAGGGTGAAATGTAATTTAAAGATGCTTGGGCTGTGGAGAAATGAGTTGTTGTTGTTGGCTGTGCACAAGAACTCCCAGGAACTTTCATGGCAAGAAGCTCCGACTGGGGGAAGAATCTGACGTTTTTTTGGCAGCTAGTTCCACGCACCGGCGCATCTGTAACCAAACATCCCCTCGCTTTGCTTGGATTTTAAGTGAAAGGAGACAGTGGTATCACTTGGCCAGACAGGCGCGTGAGGCGCAGTTGTCAGGAGGAGCGCCATCACAGACGCACATGGAGTCGGCGAACACGAGCAGCTTCTCCTGCCAAACATTTCCCAGTGCAGCTCTCGCATCTGGGGGGGGGTTACAGATCGCTGGACGCTGCATTAAAATAGGAGAGCCGGCGCGATGAATAAGAACCTGAGGCAGTGACAGCGAAATGGGCTTGCAGCCCACAAATCTCCTCGATTCTGGCCACCTGCTCACGGCAGCACGGGTTGAGGATTGAGCTCCGGCGGGTGAAGCGATGTGGACTTTTTTTTGTTATTTTAATTAGCCTCGCGTGCGGCCCAGCCGCCCGAGTTGCCGGCGAAGCGGAGCGATGGACGCGAAGCGACTTCCCCAGTGCCAAACGATGGCGAGCGGGGAAAGCAATCGGCGGCGGAGCCAGCTGGGCTCTCCATTCGCTCGCACACGGAAGCGATTCTGACATCAGTGCAGTGCATTCACTTTCCCCGTGCGGGTTTTAGGGCACATCAGCGGATGTGGGTAAGGATTAGGGCTATTTATTAGGCAAGTTTAGGTCACAGTGTTGGGGATGGAACTCGTCTAGGGGGTGGTGTGAGGATTGAATGAAGCCCATCAGAGGGCATTGTTTGTGTCCATCTCGGGGTGGGGTTTTGACATCTCTGGCGCGCCACTAAGTGGCCCTGACTTCCCAAAGAAAACCAACTTCTCGATTCGCACTGCCCTTCCGCGGCGCGCTACACGCAGCGCGTGCAAGATACGATCGTGGGTAAGAAGCTGGAGGAGGCCTAAAGAGAGCCGCTTGCCACGAGACGTCTCTCTCTCTCTTCATCCCGGATTGCCGCGAGCAGCCCCTTTCTTTAATGCGCCTGCTTACAGCGGGGCTCCGTGACGCCGCGCTAGCGCCCGCCCGCCCGAGAGAGGGGCCCCCGTCTTGACGGAGTGACAGCTCGCTCGGCACTAGGGGGCCTCGTGGTGAATCTACGCGCGGACCGATCAGCGCCCGAGCGCTTTTAATGAACCGCTAAAGGGGCGCGACAGCGCCTCGCGGGGGGAGCCCGCTCATTCATTCCTCCGCTTTAATCTCACCCTCGGCGATCGTGGCCCGGCTTCACGAAATAAAATAAAAACTCGCGCTTTTAATCCTGCGGCTCTGGGACTCTCTCCGCTGGCGCGCGGCTTTAAGGGCACGTCGTAAGGCCAGGCTCGACTCGGCTTGGGAGCCCTGGAATTGCGTGGCGAGGCTGCCAATCTTGTACCCCTCCCTGCCCTCTGGGCATCACGGGCTGCTGCTGCTGCTGCTCGTGTCGCGACCGTGGGGGTCAGCACGGGTCGAGCGAGGCTCACGGGAGCTGGTAGACCGATCGGCAGCACCGTGATCACATTTGGGGGTTGAATGTGGGGAACAGAAGTGATCGGTAACTGTATTCTCTAACAATAACCACGCTGCTTGTAAACACGGGCGGGCCGCAACACGGGACCTGGTCTTGCTTGAAGGCTGTGATTAAGTGCAGGATTAAAACCCCCTGTGCTGGGACCTGTCTCCAGGCCAAAGTGACATCTAATTCCCAGTGCAAGAAACATTGTTTGTGCCATGAACTGGTGCTTGGTAACTGCACAATGAGGCTTTCCCAGCGACGGCCTGCCATGTGCTCTGCTCTCGTTCCTGGGCAGAGCCGTGGCCTGAGAAGCCCTAGTCCATCGCTCGCTGCTCTCCCGGGACTCACACGCACTGCCCAAAAATGGCAGGGTGTCTGGAATGCGTGGAGGAATTCGGCGTTTTCAGTCAATGCACAAGATCTCAAAAAACGATAAGTATACTCTTTGGGTCTTTCGGTAAAGTCACGTAGATAGAGTAGAAAAAATAAAATAAAGTGAATAAAAAATATTAAAAATATCACGACGTTTCGATCGCAACACAAGTAATGGTCATCTTTTTCACCTGATGACGATTGCTTGTGTTGCGACCGAAACGTCGTGAGATTTTTATTATAATTTGTATTCACTTTATTTTCATTTTTATGTATTTGTGTCTGTGTGTGTGTCTCTCTTTGCATGTGTCTCTCTATGTATATCTCCTCTATGTGTGTTTCTCTGTGTCTCTTTGTGTTGTTTGTCTCTCTCTGTGTCTCTCTCTCTATGTCTCTCTCCGTGTCTGTGTTTGTCTCTCTCTGTGTGTGTCTCTCTATGTTGTTTGTCTCTCTCTCTGTGTCTCTCACTCTCTTTGTCTCTCTCCGTGTCTGTGTTTGTCTCTTTCTGTGTCTCTCGCTGTGTTGTTTCTCTCTGGTTCTGTGTGTGTCTCTCTCTCTCTCTGCGTCTCTCTCCGTGTCTGTCTTTGTCTCTCTCTCTGTATATGTGTCTCTCTCCGAGCTTGTATTTACATACAATTATCACCTGATGACGGTTGCTTATGTTGCAATCGAAGCATCGTGATCTAATATTTATTTCATATTTTTTCTTTCTACGTGACTTTGCCGAAAGAACCAAAGAGTAATTCCTGCAGTCACGAAAGCTTCAAATCAAGATTGTCACATTAACTGCTTTCCGAAATAAAATAAAATAGTTTGGCCCTCGATTCCATCTTGACAAAAACTGTTAAAACTAAAAAAAATGCAGCTGAATTTTTTACTCACAATTGACAATGGAGGCAACTGCCACAATTGCTCGCAACATCTCCGTTGCGTGCAAAAATGGAGGCCGCTTTAAAGCATCGGCTGCCCGCAGTGGCGTCTGCGCGAGTACAAAGAAGGCATCTGGCCAAGCGCATAGACACGTGTGAGGAGTCCAAGCGCACGGACACGTGTCAGGAGAAGTACGCGAAGCCGCTCCGCGTGTCCAGGAGCAGCGCGGGGAGCAGAGCAATTAAAGCGCTCGCCGCCGGGTTTCCCCCGTTCCGTGCCATCGCCTGGCTCCGATATTGCGAGCGTTAGAGCTTCTACAAGCATTTCCCTTTGACGAGCGGGGGTGGGGGGGGGTCTTGACACCACAATGCATTTCCGGGCCGCGAGGTTTGTACCGGCGCTGCAGCTCCCGAGGAGACGCGCGCTCTGGAGGTTGTTCGCGAACGAAAGATGGAGCACATCGCTTCGCGTACTTCCACTGAACTCCGCACAGTTCCTCCCCCCAGGGCCCACCGTGGTGGGTCTCGCACGCACAGGGTGCGTGCGACGCGCCACTGGCTGAAGGGGGGGGACACGTTTCTTCCACGTCCCGATTCTTGGAGCAAACACGGCCCCGGCTGTCGTCATCCGCCAAGAAAAGGAGGGGGGCGGGGAGCAAACCACCAAAGTGGAACGCTTTGATCATTTCGACAGAAAGCGAATCTAACCCATAAATACACACGACGAGAGAGAGAGAGAGAAAAAACGCACAGACCGAGAGATCAGTTGCCGTCATGATGGATTAAATGAAACTGTGGTGGAGGTTGGATTGATTCCAGGTGTCGGCTGTCACGCTCCCATCGACATTTCTCTTCTTAAATTTGGGATTTGCGGATTAAAGCAGCCTCTTGGACTTTGAGTGCACACGCACATGGCCTTACCAGTGATTGTATTTTTGAACAGCTTTTCCAGATACCGCTGTATAACGCTGCCGGCTGTGGGTAATGTTGATACTGTCTGATGGACCACACTGCTCAACAGGACACGCGCATGCAGGCCGGGAGATCTCTCTGCCTCACACTCCCTCGTACAATCAGCCCCTAACCGGTGCTCGGCGGTAGCTTCTGGAACACACCAACTCTTTTCCCAACATGTAGAACATTTTACAAGTGCGCAAATGGATTTGATAGTAGGCAAGCGGCTGTAATGTTGGCCGCCAATCTGGGCTGTTGCTATGTTGTGCGTTGTTAGTAGCCGCTCGGAGGCCGTTAAACCTTTGCATGGGAGCCCATCTCGAGCTGACGGGCCACGATGGAGTAGCTTCGGAGAGGTGCGGCAGGCATTGCCCTGGCTCAGAGCCACCACAACCTGCTCATGCCCCCCGAGTCAGGCTGAGCCCTCCACCCAAAGTCTCCCCAAGTACAGCCACTGCACACGCAGCCTTAACGCCTCGCCTCACGCGTACCTCGCTAGCCATGGGCGAGTTTGGGGGGGGGGTGGGTGGACTATGCCGACCCCTCCCAACTGGATACCTTTATTAATTTTTTTTCAGTACTTTACAATTTAAAAAGAAGGTTAATTAATTATATGCACCCGCGATTCCTAATGTGAGGGACAACGCGCTCCCCTGCCCCCTCCCCCCTCAATGTAGAAGTCAAACTCCGCCTGTGTCTCGCGCCTTACTTTAACTCCTCACCACACCACGCTCACCTCGCTTGTATCCCTCACCACTGACTTACTCACCTCGCTCGTGTCCCTCACCATCCTCACCTCGCTCGTGCCCCTCACCACTCACTTCTTCACCACACTCGTGTCCCTCACCACTCACCACAATCGTGTCCCTCACCACTCACTTCCTCACCACTCACCATCCTCACCACACTCGTGTCCCTCACCACTCACCACACTCACTGCCTCACCACTCACCATCCTCACCTCGCTCGTGTCCCTCACCACACCTCCTGCAGTCTAAATAGACATTCTCATTCCGCACCACTCACCTCACCCCCACTTTTACTCCTCACCTCGCCTCACCCTAACACTTGGCTCCTTTGCAACAACACAAGACAGAAAATAAAAAAAACCCAGTTGTAATTACCCCCATCAGTGCCATCGTCATGTTCTATTAGCGCTCGTGCCAGCGACAATGTCATGAAGATAATCACGGCGGTGGCCACGTGTACACATGGGGACCGCTCACCACTGACGATCTTCATGGAAGCTTTGTGATGGCGCCACACAGAGACGTCGACATACAAATATGCACACAACAACAACAACAGCAGCAGCAGCCGCCATTCACCACAAAGTGACGGTGACGCCTCCACGGCGCTTGTGCCAGGCTAGGTGCACGAATAGTGAGTATAGTATTGTTATGTGGTTACATGTGCGTGATAATCTTGATTTGAAGTTTTCGTGACTGCAGAGATCCATACTCTTTGGTTCTTTCGGTAAAGTCACGTAGCTAGAAAATACATTAAATCACGACGTTTCGATTGCAACACAAGTAATCATCATCAGGTGGGAAAACCACAGCATGAAATTTTTTGCTGAAGTGGTTTTCCCACCTGATGATGATTGAATGTGTTGCAATCGAAACGTCGTGATTTAATTTATTTTCTACCTACGTGACTTTACCGAAAGAACCAAAGCGTATGAATCCCTGCAGTCACGAAAACTTCAAATCAAGATTACCACGCACATGTAACCACATAACAATACAATACTCACCATTCGCCACTAAGCGACGGTGACGTCACCACGGCGCCTGTGTCAGGCCAGGTGCACTTTGAGGCCACGTGAAGTGTCGAAGGCTCACTGCTGACAGGAGGTGACGGGACAGACCCAGGTGCCATGGGTTGACTGACTGAAATGACTGGCAGATGCACCAGCTGTACCCCCTACTGTGCCAATTTGCTGCATTTTAGCAACCCGGTGCTCCTCCCCGCTCGTAACATAACAACACACACACGTAAACGTACACACAAACATGCGTGCACACATACAAAGACAAAGATCCCCCGTATAGCCTTACCACATGGTTAGGGCAAGTGCTGTTAGTGAACACCGATGAAGGCCGGCACAGCACACGAGGGGGTGGGTGGCCAGCACCACGCCCGGCCGCCTGTGTCTCCCGAGTGGCGATGTTGACCCACCGCACTAGGCACTAATTTTTAGGCTGAGTCGACCTAGGGGATGCCCAGGACCGCTTCAGATAATCATCACCGGTGTTATCCGTGAGCGGAATCCAACTCGGGTGGTCGGGTTCGTAGGGGCAGTGCGCTCACCGCTACACTACCACGCGCGCACACACACAAACATGTGAAACAGATACAAACAGACGACGCGCAACACACAAGCACGAGAGGGCTGACATGCCGAGCCACTCATTCTCAACTCAATCCTGGCGCTAAAGTGATGTTGCCTCCGAGGCACAGGTGGGGAGAGTCTGGGGGCGTTTTTTCAGCGGTGAATGGTTCCTGTGTGCCATTACGTGCTGTCGAGAGGTAATTACAGCCGGTGTTAATTAGTTCATTGGCAGGAATAAATAATTAAAGCAAATATAATTAAGCTTGCGTGCGGTTGCCTGAGCAAGCGTATCGGCCTTACGAGTTCCTCCGCTTGCGACCCTGTGGGGCCACTACCGCAGGTTCATTGCACGAGTCAATTTTGATTTACTTCAACCTATTAAGCACTTGCATTAGCATTGTGTCCTCGGGGGAGGGGAGATTACCGCTCGATCACCGATGGTTTTAATCACGGATATCGCGCCATCGGCGTGCTGGTGACGGAAGTTCAGCGACTGCCGCTTCCGCGTGAACCGCACTTGGCAGGGCCGGCCCCCGGGGCATCTCCAGCACAAGAGGGGCCCCGAGGGCATTACCTCCCCCCCCCCACTCCTCCCCCGACAAAAGGGGGAAACGATGCATTTAGCAGAGTAAGATCGACGCGTTACCCAGGGCTCTTCAAAACTGCCGGCTAATACGTGACTTCGTTTGTGAAATGCAGCTTGGGTGTGAAATGTCCCATTACGAACATATTTAAAACACACATTCACGAGCGAGTCTTAAGACGTCTTGCTCAGTGTTCTCTGCGTGTTTACGAATGAAGTCATTTGCGCGTCATTTTTATTTAACGTGGACCATGACACCAGCATACATTTGCCGCAAATTTGTTTTGAAGAAAGACGTCACGAGATGTTTAACTTAATGCTGCGAATCAGACGTGGGCGCGAAAACTTAGGGTGACTACGTCTGCAGTATTAACCAGTGCGGCCTTTGGGAATTCGAACCACGAATCCCTCGCACCAAGCGGCGCCCACTCCACCACGGGCACTCATCATATTTAAAACGGCGTCTTGTATCCACGGCGCTTTACAAGGGCTATGAGTGGCACAATGAGGGTCGCCAAAAGTGATACGGTGAATATGGATGGGGTATGGGGGAGTGCGGTGAGTGGGTACGGGAATTACGGTGGGTACCCTCGGGATATGGAGGGAAGGATGGGCCAGGGAGGAAGAGCCGGGGGTGGTCTTGACTTAAAGCTTTCGTGACTTGCAGGACTTAATATTCCTTGGGTCTTTCGGTAAAGTCACGTGGATAGGTTCAAAGAAAAAAAAAATTAAAACTACGTCGTTTCGATCGCAACACAAGCGGTCGAAACGTCGGAGTTGTTTTTTGTTATTTTCTTTGAACCTATCTACATGACTTTACCGAAATACCCAAAGAAGCTGGGGGGGGGGGTCTTGAAGGAGGAGCGGGAACGAGACAGGGAGGGTTGCTATTTGCTTCATCCATAATAGAGGGGTTTGTGTGGGGTTAGATCGCGTAAATATATAAATGTGTCGTTAAACCCGCCACTACCCGACACAGCCAACTAGTAAGGTTTGTCACGTAAAGAGAACGTGGCCAATTCGTCACTAAGTTACAGCACACCGGTTGTGTGTTGGAGAGCAAAGCAACAACATTTGCAATCTGAGTACGACGTTTCGCCAGCAATTACAACCAGCTTCATCAGGCGACCGACAGATTTGTGGAGAAATCCTCCTGTTCCGTCCCTTAAATAGAGGGGGGGGGGTTAGATGTGATGACATGGATGATATTGGTCGCGAAAGCCTGCCACGTGTTCAACTACTTGCTTTCACGTGCAGGGGAAGCTTGTTCCACTCTCGTCGTGAGGGACGTCAGTCACTGTAGTTTCATCACCAGCCGTGATCGATCCACTGCTGGATGAGGGCCTCCCCGAGCCGTCGGCCACCTCTCACGACAAATGGGCTTCGGTTCGATTACTTTGAAGGATAGTTCCGCGTTTGTTTGTTTTTCACTCACGGTCGTGAAACGTACACAGGCAGGCCTCGCTTAGCGCGACCTGCCTGCTGAACCGTCACAGAGCTCTTTGTCATCGGGGTGGGGGGGGAGAAGTTGACAAAAAATGTAAATCACAAAAATCTACAAAGCGCTCACGAGTTCGCGAGAAGTCCCAGCGGTGCCGACGGAGGAGTCGTACCCGCCCCCATCGTCCGCTCAGCCAATGAGAGCGACGGACGCTGTGAGCCAATCAGACGACGCCCCTTGCCCCCGTCGCCGCCCGCCATTCGATTATTATCACGACAACAACAGCCTTGAAAAACAAATAATCGATTTTTGTTGTTATTGTTGTTGCGTTTCTGCCTTCTTCCAATGGGGGGGCCAGGGTAGAAGCGAGAAAGAGAGAGGGTCTCAGCAGGCTGCACGTGACAGAAACACCCAGCACGTGAATGTTGTTGGACCGAGAGGGCATCGCTCCGACTGGGAGAGCTGCAGCTGCAGCAGCAGCCTCCTCGTCTCATCAGTCATCACGCCACGCTGCCTCATTGCAGAAGGAGCAACATGAGAATGCTGCACTCGTGATGGGAGAGTACGTAGCCACGTATTGATATCACGACAACAAAAATGTACGAATGAAATGTACTACTCCTTGCTATTTCTTATTTTAGGTAAGGCCCATTGAGCTGGATAAGCATTTTTTTGTTTTTGTAGAAGCGAACTGGCTCTCACTAATGATTGCTCAAGGAAGTGGCTTATCGCGTGGACGTTGATACTAGCAGCCGAATACTCTTAAACGCGTGCTGTTGATTTCTAAATGTGGAGGCAAAAACCGGAGGGCCCTGAGAAAAATCCACGCGACCACGGACGGAGAGAGAGAGAGACACGAAAACTCCCAATATACAGCAGCAAACTCCCAATATACAGCAGCAAACTCCCAATATACAGCAGCAAACTCCCAATATACAGCAGCAAACTCCCAATATACAGCAGCAGCAGGCGTCTGGATCGGGGTCTCGAACCCACGGTCGTCCTGCATTCCAGGCGAGGCCGTTAAAACATCTCGCCACCGTGACAAGTAATGTTTCTTCATCATAATCGATGTGGCAGATAAGCCCGTTGGTGTCCACTGCAGATTTCGTCATTTGTTTCCACTTGCCTCTGGCTTGGAGTGCGCTGCAGTGGCCACATGTTTCTGGCACCACTCCCGTACGATGTCGTGAAACCATTCTCTGTTAGTTCTTCATCTCTTTCTAGTTCTTCATGTTCACCATTATTATTAGCGATGTTACCGATACCCTAATATTACAATAGCCATCATATAATGCACATACGAAATAAATAACACCATCGGGAAGCATTGCCACATGCATGTGCCGGTTAATAAGTGAATAAGCATTCCTCCGACAACGCATCTTAAGCGCTAAGCGAGGTCTGCCTGTATATATTCTTAAGTAAATCTCATCTTGTGACGACAACCTCTGCTGGTATTTGCTGCTTGTTTGAACCTCACCTTGGTGTGTGTGTGTGTGTTTACGCTGTGGGGGTACACGCTGACGTGTGCTGTAATGAGACACGTAGTATCCGTGAAACACACTGACCCCCCATAATCTTACTGACACCAAGAATCATGCTGTGGTCCCTCGAAATTTCAGAGCAGTTGCTCAGTTGCTCTTTCTCTCTGGAGGTGGAGCTCATCTCAGCCGGGGCATGAGCGGGCCACTTGCGAGGCCATGCGACTTTAATTAGCGCGGCATTTGATGTGGAAAATAACCCCCAGTGCGTAAAACCCTCCGCTTGAACGCTCATTTGAGATTCCACAGCTAAGACGGCGTTCCTCAAACTTTGTTTTTTGGCCGGCGGAACACTCGGCCGCGGACTGCCCCGCCACAGCCACCCTCGCACGCCCCGGTGACGAAACGTGTTCACTTCTCTCTCTAAATACCAGTCATTACGGGCGCCATGATGGGGAGATGTTTAAACACCTCGCCTGGTATACAGGAGGTCGTTAGTTCGATCCCGACCCTGACGCCTGCTGCTGTATATTTGGAGTTTGCGTGTCTCTCTCTCTCCCCGTGGTTGTGTGGATTTTTCTCCGGGTCCTTCGGTTTTTGCCTCCACATTTAGAACCAACATCACGCGTTTAGAGTGTTTGGCTGCTATAAATTCTAAAATGATAAACAAACACTGCGTTTGAACTATCATTTGTGGACAGGTCGCTTCTGAAAAAGAGCTATATAGCTAAGTGGACCTAACCTGGTAAAATAGAATACAAAATGATTCATGTTACCAGAACATGTTTTTTTACGCAGCTATATGTTTTTTTGGGTTAAGATAGTTTCATCAGGGTAATTTAACTAACTTATTTTTTTATATATATGTCAAATATTAATCAGTTGTCCGGAAGATTGTCAATTTTTTCCGGATCAACCTGCGTTTGCTTCACAACCCCACCCACGTACCACCTGGCGGACCATCACAGACCACCGGTGGTCCCAGGGACCACAATTTGAGGACCACTGGCCTAAGAGAACGCAATCGTCATCCATGCAAAGTGAATGCTCCCCGGCTGGGCTTCAAGAGAAGCACAAAAAGCCCAAGTGGCTCCCATACAACTTTTACTGACAGCCCAGAGCATCTGTACCGAGCAATATTTGAATTTCAATTTAATTCCGTATATAACATTTTCAGGATTTTGCACGGTTATTTTTAGGGGATTACATTTCCCTCCACCTCTTTTGTGTGTGAGAAAGTTTCTGTAAGCCACTGCGCGCGTATCGAATGTAAGCCCCATGCGCGCGCTGCTAAAGAAACCGATTGTACAATTGGCGGCACTAACCCGAGTGTAGCATTACACAGAGGCGTTTTATTACAGGGCAGGGTTGGGAGGAGGGGCAGGGAGGAAAACAAATCTGCGCCAAAGTGTTAGGAGCAACGTTGCAATGCCACACGCCGAGATTAGATTTAACTCTGATGGATTAGGACGCCGTCTCTGCGCGTTGACGTCTGCGCCGCGCGCGTGCGCCCCGGCGTCCTGCCCGTCTGCCAGAGCTGGTTACCGCGCGTCCTTCCCCGCGGCGTCACGCACTCCCCCTACACGGATCGCGTGTGGGGGTCCGCACCAGGACCCCCTCCCCCCCACCCCGTGGTCCCCAGATGCAGCCACGGCCATGCTGCCCCGGGGGGCCACGGGAGGGGCGCAGGGGGGTCGCTGCCCAGTCCCCACCGCTGTGTTTCCACGTGGTGGAGAGAGAGAGCGAGGGAGGCAGGGAAATGAGACGCTGAGGCAGGGGAGTGAGCGAGGAGGAGGATGGAATGAAGAGAGGCAGGGGGGTGAGCGAGGTGGAGGATAGAGTGAAGAGAGGCAGGGGAGTGAGCGAGGTGGCGGATAGAGTGAAGAGAGGCAGGGGAGTGAGCGAGGTGGCGGATAGAGTGAAGAGAGGCAGGGGAGTGAGCGAGGTGGAGGATGGAGTGAAGAGAGGCAGGGGAGTGAGCGAGGTGGCGGATGGAGTGAAGAGAGGCAGGGGAGTGAGCGAGGTGGCGGATGGAGTGAAGAGAGGCAGGGGAGTGAGCGAGGTGGAGGATGGAGTGAAGAGAGGCAGGGGAGTGAGCGAGGTGGAGGATGGAGTGAAGAGAGACAGGGGAGTGAGCGAGGTGGCGGATAGAGTGAAGAGAGGCAGGGGAGTGAGCGAGGTGGCGGATAGAGTGAAGAGAGGCAGGGGAGTGAGCGAGGTGGAGGATGGAGTGAAGAGAGGCAGGGGAGTGAGCGAGGTGGCGGATAGAGTGAAGAGAGGCAGGGGAGTGAGCGAGGTGGAGGATGGAGTGAAGAGAGGCAGGGGAGTGAGCGAGGTGGCGGATGGAGTGAAGAGAGGCAGGGGAGTGAGCGAGGTGGCGGATGGAGTGAAGAGAGGCAGGGGAGTGAGCGAGGTGGCGGATAGAGTGAAGAGAGGCAGGGGAGTGAGCGAGGTGGCGGATAGAGTGAAGAGAGGCAGGGGAGTGAGCGAGGTGGCGGATGGAGTGAAGAGAGGCAGGGGAGTGAGCGAGGTGGAGGATGGAGTGAAGAGAGGCAGGGGAGTGAGCGAGGCGGAGGATGGAGTGAAGAGAGACAGGGGAGTGAGCGAGGTGGAGGATAGAGTGAAGAGAGGCAGGGGAGTGAGCGAGGCGGAGGATGGAGTGAAGAGAGGCAGGGGAGTGAGCGAGGTGGCGGATAGAGTGAAGAGAGGCAGGGGAGTGAGCGAGGCGGAGGATGTAGTGAAGAGAGACAGGGGAGTGAGCGAGGTGGAGGATAGAGTGAAGAGAGACAGGGGAGTGAGCGAGGCGGAGGATAGAGTGAAGAGAGGCAGGGGAGTGAGCGAGGTGGAGGATAGAGTGAAGAGAGACAGGGGAGTGAGCGAGGCGGAGGATAGAGTGAAGAGAGGCAGGGGAGTGAGCGAGGCGGAGGATGGAGTGAAGAGAGACAGGGGAGTGAGCGAGGAGGAGGATAGAGTGAAGAGAGGCAGGGGAGTGAGCGAGGCGGAGGATAGAGTGAAGAGAGGCAGGGGAGTGAGCGAGGTGGAGGATGGAGTGAAGAGAGGCAGGGGAGTGAGCGAGGTGGCGGATAGAGTGAAGAGAGGCAGGGGAGTGAGCGAGGTGGCGGATAGAGTGAAGAGAGGCAGGGGAGTGAGCGAGGTGGCGGATAGAGTGAAGAGAGACAGGGGAGTGAGCGAGGTGGCGGATAGAGTGAAGAGAGGCAGGGGAGTGAGCGAGGTGGCGGATAGAGTGAAGAGAGGCAGGGGAGTGAGCGAGGTGGCGGATAGAATGAAGAGAGGCAGGGGAGTGAGCGAGGTGGAGGATGGAGTGAAGAGAGACAGGGGAGTGAGCGAGGCGGAGGATGGAGTGAAGAGAGACAGGGGAGTGAGCGAGGTGGCGGAGAGAGTGAAGAGAGACAGGGGAGTGAGCGAGGTGGAGGATAGAGTGCAGAGAGGCAGGGGAGTGAGCGAGGCGGAGGATAGAGTGAAGAGAGGCAGGGGAGTGAGCGAGGTGGAGGATAGAGTGAAGAGAGGCAGGGGAGTGAGCGAGGTGGAGGATAGAGTGAAGAGAGGCAGGGGAGTGAGCGAGGTGGAGGATAGAGTGAAGAGAGGCAGGGGGGTGAGCGAGGTGGAGGATGGAGTGAAGAGAGGCAGGGGAGTGAGCGAGGTGGAGGATAGAGTGAAGAGAGGCAGGGGAGTGAGCGAGGTGGAGGATAGAGTGAAGAGAGGCAGGGGGGTGAGCGAGGTGGAGGATAGAGTGAAGAGAGGCAGGGGGGTGAGCGAGGTGGAGGATAGAGTGAAGAGAGACAGGGGAGTGAGCGAGGTGGAGGATGGAGTGAAGAGAGGCAGGGGAGTGAGCCGGAGAGGCAGAAGAGTAAGAGAGCAGAACGAGGCAAGGGAGTGAGCGAGAGAGGTACAGGAGTGGGTTAAAGGTAGAAAGGTGAAATAGCCTAGTGTGTGCCCAGTGCTGTCTAAACTCATGCAAAAGTTAGTCCAACAGGGCCAATGGTCGCTGTAAGTGAAAAATCCCACGATGTTTCACTTACTTTCCCGTCTGCATCGGTGTGCGCGTTAATGGATGCTTTCACTTGTGCCATTTTATGCAAGCGGCCAAAAACATTTGTTCTGGGCCGCCCGAGTCTCTGGAGCACCGCGAGCGTGAGCCCGAGCTCGGCTCACGGAACCCACGGCACGCGCGCCGGTCTCGCTCGCACCTGGAGAAGCTGGAGAATCGGCCCCAATGAATTTCAATTACGAAACCGCTTAATGAATATAAATCACTGGTGTCGAGATATATAATGCTTTCAAAATATTTATGTGCGATGATAGTTTGCTCAAACAAAGTGTTGACATAATTGATTCAGCTGTAATTAACTCACGCTGGCTTGCCTCCTAGCTCTGCTCGTGCCTCAGCCTCAGCACGGCGCATCTCTCCTCCTCCTCCTCTCGTTGTTGTTGCAATCGTCTCCAGGGGCCATGCCTCCAGTGGCGGGTGACGGGCGTCATCTGAAGCGGTGCCGTTTCACCGGCGTGAAGATAGTGTTTGGGGTTGCTACGTCTTTTACAAAACAAAATTAAGACATTTTGGAGGAAGAATATTTCACATTACTGCTCGTGAATGTAGGAGTAAAGCGAGGACTTGAATGTTTCCGAAATGTTTACACATTGCTCAGGATAGCTAGGTAATAAAAAAAAAACATTATTTGGTGATGTTGTGTGGGCAATAGTGCACAAGTATAATAAAACAAAAATTGAACAAATGTATCCATAGCACTGCTTTCAAAGGAAAAAAAATATGTAGGCAATGTATCAGGCAATGGCCCTCTTTTTTCATAGCACATGGCAATGCCAGAGGAGTAGAGTGGAAAATAAAAGGTGTAGACTGCACTTTACACCATGGGCCCCGATGAGCATTACATTTTAAATCTGTTTCCTGATGAACAGTTTTTACATTGGCATTGGAACCTTGTAGTAGCTAATGAGTAGGACTTCCAAATACAGGATGGTCCTGGGATCCTGGGAAAAACAGGATAAAGACTAGGTGGCAATTCTAGCTGGGATTTCTATCGTGGGTGGATGCTTTTTGTGTGGCTATTCTGCTGGCAAACCGTAGCCTTCTGTGTCGCGAGAGTGACGTAGAGCTCTGGAGTAGTGAGAAGCTGCTCTACCCCCGTAAACTCAAGACATGATTTACGTCAACAACATTTTGGGTTTGAAAGTGTTCATGCGAGGTGACAGCTCACTCACAACAGCGCTTCCCCTGCGCGATTGATCCTGCCGTGGGCACCACGGTGGCGGGATGTTAACTACCTCGCCTGGTACATGCGAGGTCGTGGCTTCGATCCCGACCCTGACGCCTGCGTATATTTGGAGTTTGCATGTCTCTCTCCCTGTGGGCGCGGGGATTTTTCTGCAGGTCCTCCGGTGTTTCCCTCCATATTTAGAAACATGCGTTTATAGTATTTTGCTGCTATAAATTTCCACATGATAAGGCACTTTGTTGAGCTATCATCAGTGGCCAGGTCGCTTCTGAAAAAGAGCTATATAGCTCAGCGGGCCTTACCTGAGAAAATTATTTTTTTATAGTTGAGTTTTTAGTTTAGTTTTGAATCGATTAGTTAAACAAATTAGTTGATCATATCAACAACAGATGCCTTTGGCAGGGAGTCTGTGAGTCGCGAACATTCCTCGCTGAGATGTCTTCTTTCCGTACCCGCACTGCGTCAAAGACCACGCGTTCCCGCGGCACAGGCCTGCAGATCTCTGAGCGCGAACGAGCTGGGAGCTTGGCGTTTCCGCTGTCACTGGGTTTTTGTTTTTAATTGAAAGTTGCTGACGACAGGGTGACCGCCCCAAGTCATGTGCCGGGGGACGCCGCATGTTGGGATTCACCGAGAGGGACTCGATGCGGATCGATGAGAAGTAAAACACCGCGGGTTGTATTCAGGAGGGAAAACAGAGGAGGGTAATGAGTTGCGGAATTTTGTGAGGGCACACGGCCGGCACTTTATTGCGCTTTCTTGCGGCAGCATCGACGAGGAAACGGGTGGACGGCATGACAAGAGACTCCAGAATAGCACGGGCCACAAACATGTTGGCAGGAGGGGCAAGGGGAGGCCGCAGAGTGACAAGGAAGTAGATGCAAGGCAGGGCGACATGACAGGATCATCAAGGACACGGCTGTTGAATTTAATTGATTCGAGAAGATCCGGTGTTTGTCTGCATTATGCCACCCCAGATGCAAAAACAGTACTCCGTTCAGGCATGGACCGATGGCCCATTCATCGTTTCTCCCTCTGGAGCCTGGTGGGTCCGCGTGGACTCGCGTGGGGCACACTTAAGAGGGGGGGGGGGGGGCTAATGGGAGCAGAGAAACGGACTCAACGCAAGGCCTCGAGAGGCAAGGCACTGGAGGTAATTTTGGGGGTAGAGTTCGCATCAGTGGCAGGAAGAGTAATCATGGTTATTGGTTCGTTCAAAAGCCAGTGAGATGGCGAGTGAATATGCCTGGTTAGCTGTTCGGACAGGTTATAGTTGGGGTAGAGTTAGCACGAGTCTCTGGTTATCTAGGTGGTTAGTTGGTTGGCTAATTGGCTGTTGTTAGGGGTGAGTATAGTACTTGGCTGGCTGCTGTGCTCCACACCGTAGCCTGCTCACCACGGAATGAAAACCGCCTCTCCGGTTTTCATTCCGTGGAGATCTCAGCGCGGTGACGACGTCACCCAGGAGACCCAGCACGACCCACACGCGCGCCGGGCGGGCTCCCCGCCCTAACAAGTCAAGCAGGGTGGAATTTCAATTTGGGCTCCTAGATTAAAACGTGCGCTTTGTGATGCATTCTTGCCGATAGAGACTTAATGAGCAAAGCAAAAAGTGTCGTGTTGACGTCGAGCAGTGCGGCTCTGGAAGCCGTGGGGAATTGGGGGTGGTGGGGGGGCAGCAGCAGTGGTGGCCGCTGAGAAACTCTGGGAAAAAACTTTGCAGGGTGCTCCTCCCGCGCCGATGAATCCCGGCGATTGGAGGCAAAGGCCCGCCCAGCTTCTCGGCACTTACACGCAGCTTCCCTCCCCCCCACACCCACATGCTGGGCGACTCGGAGGGATTTTCGGCGATGTGCAGACCCGTACACAAAGAAGCCGCGTAATAATACATCAACATGATGCTCAACCCAAAGCTGGGGTTCTCTCAGCGAACGTGGCGGCTGCGTCTGGTTGTGAAGGGTGCGGTCAAATCACTCGGAATGTGCCCGATCTCATCAGATGAGTGAAGCTAAGCAGGTAACGAGCCTGGCGAATGGTGCTTGAGTGGGTGACCATCACACATCATGCAGGTGGCTGTAGGCTGCCGCTGTGCCGGGCCACACTGTTAACACAGAGCGGTGAAACAAAATCGCCCGTCGTGCTGCCCTACGTTCCAACATCCGTGCCCTTCACCAAGCCGCCCTGACCAGCGGCGGTGGAGCACGGTCAAATTGCCGGCCACGACCCTTTAAACAGGCCCTTGTGGATCCACAAAGGGGCTGTAACGTGTGGCCGTCGTGAGGATGAAACCGCGCGAGGCGGGCGCGTGACCGGGCAGGGGAGCGCCCGAGGCCGCCGCCGCCGCCACGAGGAGATGGAGAGGTGCGAGCCGAGTAATGAACGCGTCTCGCCTATTGATCGCTTGATAGTAATTCCCTGGCAGTGCGCGGTGTCACTGTCGGGATTCAGTCCGCCGCCGCCGCCGTCATTGGCGGCCGGCACGCAACTTTAGCGCCTGCAAATAAGGCGGCGGCGGGGGGTGGGGTGGGGGTGGGGTCTGTGCCGCCACGCGCGTCTCGTCCGCGCATAGCAAACGTCCACCACGGTCTGCTTACTCACGGAAATTTGACAAATTTTGTCAACCGGCAAAATGTTACCTTCCCTCGCACCGCCTCATAAAAAAACTCAGCATCGGGTTGCAATGTTGCGCCCGAGTTGAACGTCGAGCGGGTACGTTTAGTTATTGCTTTTATCGCACACTTTCGGCAGTTGATAGTTTTCAAACAATATAGTGAACGTGTGTGAGCGGTGGTGTCGCGGTTAGAACGCTGCGCGACGAACCCGGGGACTCGAGTTCGAGTCTCGCTCGCCTGCCAACATCAGTGACGATTATGTGAACCGGTCCGAGGCCTCCCCCTAAATGAGAACCTGATGCGGTGTTTAAACATCGCCACGAGGGAGGCAAAGGCGGCCGGGCCTGGTGCTGGCTACCCCACCCCCTCGTGTGCTGTGCCGGCCTTCATTTGTTCGCGCTAACAGCACTTGCCCCAACAGTCTGTTAAGGCTACACGGGGATGGGTCTTTGTGGCGTGCGCGTGTGAGCCAACAAAGAGACAGCTCCAATTTGAGGACCTCATGCGACAGGCCGCTCAAACTAAACTTGTGGAGTTGGTTATATTTTTGTTTCTTCTTCTCCTCCTGCTCCTCCTCCCCAGTACATGTTTTCAAGACAAATAATGCCAGCTTTGATGCGTGGATTGGTGTAGACGTGAAGCCGACCTAAAGGTGAGTGTCTGGGAAATGAATGGCCTTTGACATAATAACACGGGGTACAGGAGTGGGGGGGTGGGTGAACGCGTTTGCCGAGTGGGCCAATTGGGCTCCATCAATTGGCGCGGAGCGTGCAGACAGGTCAAGTGACCCACAGCAGGCCGTAATAGGGTGGCCGTTGAGATCTCCATCCGTCACGGGCTTGGGATTACCACTCGAGGGGTAATTTACACGATGGATGTTCCCACTTCTTTATTTTCTGATCTCGGCGCGCGGCCCGTGGGCCGGTGTCGCGCTGCCGAATCGATGAAGCGGCGATGAAACGCGCGCCGCCATAATGTGAACGCGCGACATTGCCATGATCTTCAGGTTTTTTGATGGCACGATTTGAACCCCCCCCCCCCCCCACGGCAACAATTCCGCGCCCGCCTCGAGGAAACGGAGGCCACCGCCGCCGCGCTCGCAGACAAAATACGTGCGCCCACGAGTTGGGGAGTGAGAAACCACCGGCGCTGAACGCTGGTGCTTCGATGGTGGCGTGTGTCCGATGAGTCATCAGATTAAGTGGAGTCGAGAGGGACATTAAACGCTGCCCTGATTTGTCTACGGACACAGCTCCTCCAAGCGTAGATCCGAGGCTTCATGTAACCACAAACATTTGAACATATTCTTAAACGCGTACGATTTTAACCATCAATGACATTTTATCACGGTGAAAAGGTTTTTGGTATTTGTTGTTGTTGATAATAGTAAAGATAGGCGACTACGACTTGTGGATAGATACACACACCCACAGGGATGTTATATCGAGCTAGGTGGCTTAGTGGTAGAGAGCGGCTCCCAATCAGAAATATACAAACACAGACATAATTTCAACAGTGATGAGGGTTACAAACTGAGTAATCATTGGAAAGATGTGATTAGCCATGCAAAAAAGATGTAACTACACTTATTTGGACCATCTTATTTGACAGACAACTATTACAGGTTATTGATAGACAGCCAGTTTGTTGTTTTACCAGTTTTAGTTTTTATTTGCTTTCTTTTTTCACACTTTTGTTATGTATGCTAGGTGTTAGTTACAAACCGCACCTCTCCATAACAAAGGCTATTCTTAGTCTTAAGCCTCACCTTACCATATTAATAAAAAAAGTGTGCCGTTCCTGGCCCTTCCCCCCTCAACCATTATATAGACGGGGTGGTATTTCTTGTGATCTCTCATTTACTTGATACAGCTATCGTGGCTGTGACGGTTCCACCTGAAGACCACGCTTGTGTTGCTTCCGAAACGTCGTGATTTTTTGTTTTGTTTTATTTTACTTTTATTAATTTAAAAATTTTTACCTACGTGACTTTACCGAAAAAACCTAAGAATATGAATCCTTGCAATCACGAAAGCTTCAAATCTAAAATCAGAAGGTTGCAAACTCATATCCGAGTTGAGGGTTAACTCAGCCCATCATCCCTCCAGGATCGATCACCTTAATGGGAGGTAAACGGTGCTTGTCCTATGGGTAGCCTATCATATGTGGCCAGGTTTCTTCTGAAAAAGAGCGATATGGCTCAGTGGGCTTTACCTGGCAGAATAATAAGAGTGAATTGACTTGCCTCTGCCGTAGAAATGCGGAATTCTCATCCATGGCGCAGAGCCGCAAACGGGAAATGGGCATCGCCCACAAACGCTCATTCGACTCTTTCGATTTATAAATTCAGAGTTTGCGAACAGCTCTCAGCCACCGTTGTGAGGGATCGTACCGCTGACCGCAAGAAACCCGTGTGGCTGGAGTTGCGGCGACGAAGGGGTGGCATCAGTGCCATATTATTCTAGTAGCAAAGGTGGCAAATGCTACGGTCCCTGCACTTTCAAGGGCCCCGCACTAAATGCTTTCAAGCTATCAATTCCAGTACAGTGATTTATTACTATAGTACTATACCGCCTTCAACTTTTATGAACGACTGGGTGTTTAAGGTTAGCGGTTTGTCCTATTATCTGGCTGTATAGCAAATGAAAAAATACAATTATTAACGTGTGTTATGTATTTATTTAGGGCCCCTTTATAACATTTGCTACAGGCCCCGCACTAGCTTCATCCGGCACTGGGTGGCATGGGCCGATGGGATGAGGTGAAAGCAGTGGGGGGGGGGGGGGTTCGTCACCTCCCACGCGCCGCGCTTACAAGTCCGGCAGTCGCTTATTTCACCACCAATTTGCGTGCGGAATATAAAGCAGCGGCGGCTCTGGGCGAAACGTCTTTGTGTAACGCTCACGCTAAATAGTGCGCCGCGTGCAGAAAGCTTTGAACATCGTGCTACGTTTTGTAAAGTCACATTAGCGGTATTAAAACGAAGGCGAGCGGTGACGATAATGTAATGGACTCCGCATACCTTGCGCAGTGCAGTAGCAACGCGCAAGTGGAGCTACTTTACTTCAAATTTTAATCAAGTCTTTTAATTAAAAGCCATACATTTTCATTAGCAACTTCCGTTTCATTAAACAAGCACGCTCTCGCGTGCAGTCCAATGCGTGTCGCCCCTTCTCGTGGAGCGGCATGCTCCGTGGCATTTAATGTGGTTATTTGGTAATTTAAACAAATATCAAAACTAATTAGATCTGTCTCACGCCTGAACAATGCAATCACGCTAAGCTAAGCGCTAACTGGGCAAAATTAAAGTGGGGGTATTTTTTTATTATTATTATTATTATTATTGCATTTAAAGGGATCAATTTTCACAAATCCTTCGGAAATTACATTTACAGTCGCCTGCTTATTCTGTTAATAAGACCGAATCTTTAATTGCTTGAAAGATGACGATTATTCCGAGTGAGGAAAGCAGGCGTGAGAGACACGTTCCATTATTGCCGAGACGGGGGAGAGGAAGCCGATGGTTCACGCTAATCACGAGACTCCTGACAGAGGCGAGAATTGCCATGGTGGTAGCGACGAGATGCCAACTTCAGCTGCTCACAGGGGCAGGGAGCCCTCACAGGGCCAATCAGGCAGAGTGCGGCTTCTGCGCTTGCTTTCCAGAAACCCAACGGATGCAAACGTGCTGTTAGACAGAAGACAATGTGCGAACTCTTTGTCGCGGGCGGCCCTGTTTATCGGAGCTGCTTTTTGCGTCTTGGAACTGCCCCGCGCATCTCCGATGAGCAAGGTTGGCTATGTACGGCGTGAAAGAAGTTCAACATACGCACGTGTATGGAGCTGCTGTTGGGAGTGTTAGTATAGTGGTTAGGGTCCTGCACTACGAACCCGGTAAACCCAGGTTCAATACCCACTCATGGCCTGCATTATTGGTGAGCGATATCTGAACTGGTTCTAGACCTCCCCCAGGTTGACTCGGCCCTGAATGAGTACCTGGTGTGTAAACATTTCCACTGGGGAGACAAAGGCAACCGGGCATTGTGCTAGTCACATTATATCCTCGTGTGCTGTGCACACCAACAGCGCATGCCCCCACAGTCTGTTAAGGCTATACGGGGGATCTTTGTCTTAGTCTCTTTGGAGCTGATGTGTGCTGATTCACAAGTGATGCATCGGTCTGCTGAGGCGTTCGCTTGATTCTAATATTTATGCCGTGGGAGTTTTTATACATCAAGTAATGTTTATCAAGTCCTGTTCGACATTTGTTAGGTCGGAGGTCCGCGGAGCACGCGCGCATGACGTTAACGGTAATCACGTACAATTAGGCTTCACGAAAAGGTCACACGCTGAACATTCACAACGATTTCTGAAAACGAACGAAAAGGGGCGATTGTCCTTCGGAGTTGTTTAAGAAATCAGCCGACGCCGCGCAAAGCTGGGACGAGGTTTGACATGCGGCGCCGCTGCTGCTGCCCCCGCTGCCCCAGCGATCGGGAACGCTGATCACGTGGCGGTGGGGTGAGACGGCAGGGATTAGGGCGTGTGGGGTCACCGGTCTGCCTAACCCCTTGACCCCGACCCCTTTCTCTCCGCGCCACCCCCCACTGCGAGTGGCGGCCACGTGTGAGCGGCCGGCCTCGTCGGTCTGGCCGCTCGCGGCTCCGAGCTCTCGTTGCGTCCCAGGGTAATGGGCTTCCCGGCCACCCAGGAAACGTAACGAAGTCAAACACGCGCGCTCTCTTGATCGCCACGTGTGTTCAACGTGTGCGGGAAAAGCGGGGGGGGGGGGGGGGAGTTGGACCGGCGGACGGTAGTGGAGCGGGGGGGAGGGCAGGGGGTATGGACGCTTTGACCTCGGCACTGCGTCATGGACTCATTTGAAGCTAAATCAGCTGCAGGTGTCGAGGGCCAATTGAACGGCGATTCTCCGAGTTCAAGACATGATTGGGGCAGTAGGCTGCAATCTGCCCATGAATTTTAAAGTGGCGCGGTGCAAGGAGGAGGAAGAGCCGCCCTCGCCCGCCGTGACTCCTGGAGAGCTCAGGTCACCGGCGTGGGCAGTTGAACAGGTGTGGCATCTTGCAAAGAGAGTCACGTAGACTCGCTGCTCAAGAGCGCGTGTCGCGGCCGAGGGAATCGTAACCCGCAGAGGGGAAGGCAGGAAGCGAGGCCCTCTTCAAATGAGCACTTTCCTGCTCGGTGGGCCCTCGTGTTGGGCCCTCGTGGGCCCACTATGCTCGGTGTCTGTGAATGAACGGACACATTTATTATTGACACTTAATTTCACTGCCTTCATAATCACCACCCGTGTAAAGAGTTTCATGGGGCCTTTTGGAATGCGGCGTTTAATCTTTATTTCATCGGCCGAACATGTCAATGAGAGATATCTATTCTTATCACTTGAGAGAAAATTAAAGGAACAATTACAGCAAGGTGGGGGGGAGGGAGTCGTCATGAAGTTGGGAGTGCATGGGTGTGCATCTTCACAGCGCACCACCCCCTGCCGAGCCCCCCCCCCCCAAGCCCCATGGATTTTTCGGTAATGAAACGGCGGAACTCAAGTGCTTCATTCACCTTGGCTCTGGGCTGCGTGCAGCTCCACGCCCCTGCTGCCGTGCTAACGGTTTAATAACGGGCACAGCAACATTAAGAAATCTACAAAAAAAGATTCCAGTTACCATGGCCGTCTGGGCTCCTCATTACGGAGAGGCTGCGTCGGGCAATTATCACCGTGGTTATTGTTAGATTTGCCCTAATGGCTGGTTTGACAGCCGTGTACACAAGGGCAGTGGGACAGAACATCCTCCCTACGGCTCCCTGAAGCCAAATTGGTCATTTTGTTAAATGTCATTAACGGCGCCTCTTTGATAGACTTTAGAGGCGTTGCGATCAAGGTCGTATGGACCTGCGTGTCGCGCTCCGACGCCGACTTGGCGCTCGTTCCGCTCGCCGATCAGCACCCGGTGCGGGCGACGCAAGAGGAAGCAGATCCAACGACGACTCCGCGAGCCGTTGACTAACTCGTCGAACGCACCCTCCGTCCCATCTATTATTTGCGGGGTGGGGTTTTTCCCCCGCTTTGCACGATCGCGCGCGTTCGCCAAAGGCCCACCACCCCTCTCCCCGAATGCTCCGAGTGCGGACTCAGTTCGCTCGGGTCGCGTTTCCCCGGCCGAACGACCACGAGCGAATCGTGTAGGGCCGCTCAGGTTAAGCTCGGGGTGGGATGGGGGTGGGGCGGAGTGCGATCGGCGTCACGGCGTCCGCCCCCGTTGCTCGGCGCTGCCCGTGGTTTGACACGGCGATCACGTAAACCTTTTTTAATAAAGCATTGTTTGATCCGCCGTTTCAGGCTGTAAAAAAAACCTCGTGCTGTCAAAGAGTTGGAAGGTCATAATGGTGGAGTAAAATAGAAAAAAAACTATTGCTGGTAAATTTTGATCAAAAGAAGAACTGACTTTTAATCTCGTGCAATCCTAAAACGCAGCCTCGTTATTTCCACCTCTCTCTGTCTGCGATCGCGTTATTAATAGACGCGTCCTGCCGTCGCGCGCCAGCTCACTCGTGGTGAAATCCAGCACGATAATTGTAATCGCGTCCAGAATAGTTATCGTTTAAATACTTTGTAAAAAATACCTAATAACTTCATAACACGTTGAAATGTAATTATTGCTTTATCTAATTATGATCATGCACGTAAATGAAAAGAGTCTATTATTCGTTTGTTTCCTCCAAAATGTCAACGTTTATATTTGCACGGGGAGCCACTTTCCTCAACGTATAATTTGTAACGAAAAAAAATATATATTTGGCGTTGAAATCTAGCATTGAGCAAACCGATACGATGTTGTTATTTGGTGCGCGAGTTGAGTAAATCAGGCGGGCGCGCAAGCTGTCCTCGCTCATTAAGCCGAAGCGATCAAACGTGACTCAACCGCTGGGGCGCAGAGCCAGACTCCTCGTCCCTCCCCAGGGAGCTCACGGGGAGCGCAGCCTGCCCCACCAGGCCGAGCCTCAGCGGAGCCTTTGTCTCAGAGCCTGGCAACGGTGGGGGGTTATTTTTTATTTCACCATGAATTCTCCTGATCCGAACTGCCTTCCTTCCTTCCTTGAAATTGGTCCCAGCAGATAGGTTGGGTCATCACCGCTCTCGCTTCTAACCCCACCCAGAAGCCCCCTGGTCGATGGGCCATCGCTAACGACCCCTCCCCCCCCGCGGTTACTAATCCGGGTGTCTCCACGATGAGCGGCTCTCACGAAAATCTTGCTTGAGGCGCCGATGGAATCAAGCAGCGTGGTACCGCTGCGCGACCCACCGGGGTTATTCATGGCCCGCTCTCCCCTCCCATTGAGTCGCAAGCTCGAGGACTTTGATTCATAATTCTTTCTGCGAGCTGGTCAACTCCCATTTATTCAAAACATTTTTATTTTCACATTTGCATTTTTATGTACATGCTCGTTTGTTTCAACCTCAAGGGCTCGATCTGCGGTGCTGCGATGTCGCCCGATCGGCGTGGTTGTTGGTTGGGTGTTTTTATTCATGCGTTCATTTCTGCGGCGATTTGCTCCTCGGGTTTTTCCGGTGACGGGAGCGGGAAGCGAGGGAGACGGCCGCGGTAGCTCCTCCCGCGTGGACGGCGCAAATTTAATCTGCGCGTAATTTCTGATGCATGATTTTTAAAATAATAATAATAATAATAATGAGTATTTAATTTTGTTCAATTAAAAAAATCTGTTTCGATTTTGCTGGTTAACAAGAAATGAGTGTTGACAAAGCCGGTCTCATGCTGGCAAGAGAGATGACCGCTCTCCAGAGACAGCTGTGAAATTCATGAGTGCGCACACAAAGCCCCCAGGATAGCCTTAACAGACTGTTGCGGCAAGTGCTGTTAGCGAGTACCACCTATGAGGGGGTGGGTGTCCAGCACCACGCCCGGCCGCCTTTGTCTCCCCAGTGGCGATGTTTTACACATTGCACCAGTTAATCATTTGAGGCTGGGTTGACCTAGGGGAAGCCCAGGACTGGTACAGATAATCGTCTCTGGCCATGAGCGAGAATCGAACTCGGATCGCTGCATTTACAGCGCAGCACACTAACCATGTTACTACCTCAGTTACATACATAGTACAAAACAAAATGAGGATCTCCGGTAAAGCCTTAACAGACTGTTGGGGCAAGTGCTGTTAGCGAGCACCGATGATGGCCGGAAAGGCACAAGAGTAGGTGGGTAGCCAGCACCATGCCCGGCCGCCTTTGTCTCCCAAGTCGTGATGTTTACACAACACACCAGGTACTCATTTGAGGCTGAGTCGAGGCCCAGGACCGGTTCTGATAATCGTCGCTTGTGTTGGCTGTGAGCGGGAATCGAGCTCGGTTCTCCAGGTTCGTAGCGCACGCAGCGTGTTAACCACTACACTTCCACTCCCGATCATAGTACAGGTACACACACAAGCAGGCACCACAACACAATACGGAGCCACACACACACACATAGACAAGACGCACATAGACGCATGCGTACAAAGATGCACAGAAAACAAGCACAAACACACAGAGTCCCACTAAAGACAGACATGTGCACATGCTTGCAAACCGCTGTGCGTGCATGCGCACATGGAAGCACACTGGTGTGGAACATTGGCACAGCATTCGGGTGTGCAGGAGGTCCAACTGCAGTGGGTGACGACGATGGGAGAGATTAGGCAGGGCCCCTCATTTATTTTTATGATAATGATTCAGCTTGTAACGCACTCCGCATTCACCCACTCTCAGAGGCACGAGAAGGAACCACACACGTGGGAAGGCAGCAGCCAGGCGGGGAACAGATGCTAACAGCAATTGGCCAAGCTCTGCGGTCCTCTATATATGAAGATGTTTTCAGACGATAAATGAGTGTCTCTACATTCCTTGAACCAAGACCCATGCCAACCAGTCAACGCCGGCCCCGCCGCAATGGGAGAGACCGAGCTGTGAGCACGGAGACCTCCTCATCGTCCTCTCCCATGAGCGAGCGTCTCTTGCCTGTGACCCCCCCCCCTTCCCCGATAGAGCCCCCGATACCCCCACCCTTACAGGGCACGCGACACCAAAACGCCCATCCACCGGGCCTCTAACCTACATCGCTTTCGCAGTCGTTTCTCCAAGCCGCACGCATTCCACGGGGTTGTTTTTTCTGTCCTGCTGCACACGTCCGATGTCACGGAGCAAGCCCTGATGTGGGGAGTCTATAATAACGGGCAGATACGAATACATCATGGCCACGCGGGCCTTCCTTAACACACGACGCTGCGTGCGCCCCCTCGCTGCGCGCCCGCCCGGCATACCCCCCCCCCCATCCATCACGCCATGCAGGGCCAGGCAGGGCCGGGCCGTCAATCACGCGGCCGCTGGGAGCCCCATGGGGCCGGCGTTCCTCGCGTGCCTCGGCATTAACCCCCATTCCATGCGGAGTGCCGTGCGTACGTACGCACACACACTCGTGCACACGACGCTCGCCCGTCGTAGGTTTGCGTCGAGTGTTCGCACGCGTGTCAGGGCACCCGCACCAACCACGCTGTCCAGCCGCACAGCCACCCAACCAGCCACACATCCACCCAGCCACCCACTCATTCACCGAGCCACCCAACCACTCACTCGGCCATCCACCCACTGCAGCCTGTTGAACGTTCGCACCGTGCTTAGCCAACCGTGCTAACTGGAGGTGCGAGGTAAGGGCAATAGACTCAACACATAAAACAGTTTTTTTTTTAAAGAAATGAGTTGTCAATTTAGATGTGAAAGTGCATAGCTCCAGTGGCTTCCTAATATCGGAAGGCAGGGCGTTCCAGACGGCCGCAGATGCGCGTCAAACTGTAAACACCAAAACTGAAGTGATCAAAAACGCACAAGGAGTCCCTGCCATAGCAGCAGCGGTGAAGGAGCTTGGCGCGTTCTGTTTGTGTGGCAAACCTTACTAATTGGTGGTGGCGGGTTTAACAACACATTTATATTTACGCGATGTAACCCAAAAAAAAACAGTATTATGGATATTCGTCGTGTTAAACTGGTGAAGGAACTGTTTGAGTGGTTGTTTATAGTGGCACGGCTAGTTCCCGTGGGCAGTTGGCCAGTTGGTCGGGGTGAGTTCGAAGTTGGGTTACGGAAGGTTCGGTGCGAGCGTTTGACTCAGTAGGCTGTTCTGTCCATTCACTGCTTGCCACTTCTCCCTGTGACCGATCTGAGTTTCTGGCATCTGCCCTTATTATATATCTATGTATCTCCTCTTGCGTAACACATCTTTTGTGGTTGCAGATTATTTGATCAGGGATTATGATGATGATGAAGTGCCTTTGTGTTCATCGTGCCCTGCACTGCAGCTTTATGTAAAAACTCACCTTCAGCCTGACACGATGTTTCCCCGCGTAGTTAACGCAGCGCTCACACAGACGTCAATCAAGAAACCCAGCAGAGCTCCACGGGACTGCACACTTCACATCAACATTCATCGTTGTATTTTGAATTAGTCGATAACGTTTGGCTTCCACTGGCCACTACCTTGCCATGGCAACGAGGTATGAGTGCCTTGTAGGCCTGAATCAACGTCAAAATAATTTTCCCACTTTAATTAGCATTGATGTGCTGCACCGTGTACAGCTTTGAGTCAGTGGTGGAAATTCCACGATCCTCTGGTGGGGAGTATATTCATAGGACAACCATTGCATATACTTCCACTCCACGTAAAGTGGTACTCATTTTATCGACCCAGGAGGGGAGAGATGAGGGGCTGAGTCAAACCCCCAACCAAGATTTGAACTCGCAACTTTCCGATTGCGAGCCACTGGCTCTACCGCTGAACCAGCGGAACGGGATAGGGGCACCCGGCGAGGCGCTTGTGGCTCCCGTCACAGGGAGCTCGGGCAAGCGGGCAAGGAAGGTCCCGCCCTAAGAACCGGTCTGGGTTTGTTTTGACGGTCGCGCCAGAATGCTCCATTGCAGCGCCACGCCTCACCCCCTTCGTCGGCTACTTAGCGTCGCCGGCACGAGGCGGGCGGGGAGAGGAGGAGGCCTCAGCCGGGAGCGCCGCTGCCATTCAACGGCCGCCCTGAGAAATGAGGCGGCGACGCCCGAAGCTCTCTCCAAAGACCGTGCCGCGTTTTCCGGTGATGAATTGGGGAATTTTCCCATTGTCATTTCACAAAATTGCCCGGGCTTCCTCTGGGAGTTCACGCCCGGGAAATGTATGTAAGAGGATCCATTGAGCTGGCGGATCACAGGGGACATCTCGAGCTGACAATTTGCAACACAAACGTTCGGGTGAGCTGCGGAGAATGGTGAACCCTCCCCGTCTGCCCCCGACACCTCCGCAGCGTGGACTCGAGCGATGGGTCAAGGGCATGCTTTCGAGCGAGAGATGGCGGTCTCCCCTTGTCCACGAGGGCCAATCGGCCGAGAGGGAACGCGGCCGATCGATGGCCAAAGGGCCTCGTTCTGACGCGGCATTGCTCTCATTAGAAGCCCGCGACTGTGTGTCTGTGTGTGTCTGTATGTGTCTATGCGTGTCTGTGTGTGTCTATGCGTGTCTATGTGTGTCCGTGTGATAACGCGATGAGGGGCCTGGCCGGGCAGTGCCTCCAATGACTCACAGTGTCACTGAAAGACCGTATGTGGTGCGACGCTTTCCGTAAGGACGCAGCCATGCCGTGAGAGAAAACTGACAGTTATAATAAATTAATTGTTTTATTGTTATAATAATTGCGGGGCAATTCTGCTTTGGGTTGCAGCAAACCGAGCAAGGACCTTTTATACGGATGTATGTTGAACCTCTTTTGCACTGTACGCAGCCAACCGCACTCATCGGAGGTACAGGGGAAGGACAACAAACTGACCACAAAAAGCACTTCTAAATAAATGAGTTTTCAGTTTAAAGCAATGGGCCCTCGCGGGGTAAAGGCCCCGTGCCTCGTGCCTCTATGTGGCGGTGATAGCCTCTGCCACAAACACGCAAGCTCAAAACGCATAGACCCCGCCACGTCGCTTCGCACGCTCACAGCACACGTGTACGCCTGTGCACTTCTCCATTGTCGCGTCACAACGCTGGCGCCAGACGCACGCCTGTACGCACACATGGACGCACACACACACACATGCACGCACACATGCACGCACACATGCACGCACACACACACACATGCACGCACACATGCACGCACACATGCACGCACGCACACACACATGCACGCACACATGCACGCACACATGCACGCACGCACACACACATGCACGCACACATGCACGCACACATGCACGCACACACGCATGCACGCGCGCACGGGGAGGTGACTCTTTTTTTGCGCTGCTCCTGTGAAGCCCTCGCCACGGCGCGGACACAGCCGAGAGCAGAAGCGGACACCGGGCACACTCGCCGTCGCGGCCAGAGCCGTGCCGCGAAAGGCAGAGCCGTGACACGCTGGAGAGAGCAGTGCCAAGCCTGCCCGAGCCGTGTGGCGCCGGCCAGAGCCGTGTGGCACTGGTCAGAACTGTGTCAGGCCGGCCCGAGCCGTGCCGCGCCGGCCCGAGCCACCACCGTTTCTCTGCACGCGGCCCCGCGTTCTGAGTCTCCGTCCACCGGGAGTTCATTCGACTGAGTGACGGGAGCGAGTGGCGAGGCAGCGAGGAAGCACAGACACTATTTTTAAACGTGGACCGAGTGAATGCGTGGCCTCCCAGGCTTTGTGCAGGGGCGTGAGGCGGGAGTCATCGCCACGTTGGGGCTTTTGCTGAAAGAAAACATTCGCAACACTTTCTCCGTCTTAAGCGCCTTAAGCCCACAGCACTCCCAGTCTCAGGGCTTCCCCTTAAGCCCCCACCAGCAGCCTTGTGCCAGGGCGGTGCTTGTACGACTCTGCCTTTTAATATTTCGGAGAGTTTGAGCACAAATACCATGAAACAATGTTTTCATTTAAATCGCATAATCTCTAAATTTTCCACCGCTCTTAGCACGCGGCGAATGAAAAATAAACTCTTTAAGGGGAAGCGGAATGCTCGAACGCGACGGAAGCCAATAAATTGCAGTCAAACAAGTCTTCGAAGCTTTCGGCGGCGCAAATCCGGGGAATTTGTTCGCGGTTGCCTTGCGCTCATTTATTCACCGTGTTCCCTCCGCCTGACGGAGCAGAAGAACATCGGGGTTTGAGAACTCCGTTCTTTGCGGCGATCCTCTTGGTGGGGGGGAGAGGGGGGTGGGGGGAGTGGGGGGGGAGAGGGGGGTGGGGGGGTCCAAGCAGCCGCGCAGCTCGAGACTCAACGTTCGCGGGCGGTGGACGGTGGGCGGGAGACCACGCGTGGCCACGCGTCGCTGCCCCCCCCCTCTCCTCGCCCGCTCATGGTGGCACCTGTTGCGAGCCCTGAACCCGAGCTACCGCGTGGCACGGGGGGCCGTTGCCGCGTGTTCGGCTGGCGGAGGGAGGGAGACCACGTGGCCGTCATCGCTCGCCCTCGATATCGGTGTCGCGTTGAATTACCGCCGGAAAATCTCCGCTGTCAACGTTTTCACCTGCCGCAGATTTATTCTGTTGCACGGCTGCCGCAGCCGCCGGCGCGCGCGCGCGAGAGAGACAGAGGGGGAGAGACGGGCGTCACGTGACGCGAGAGAGACGTCCGCACGCACGCGGCGGAACGCAGCGGTCCAGGTGGCGTGGCCGTCGTTCGATGGCCGAGTCGCTTGCACGAAAACATCTCGGGCGAAATGCCCCCCCTCCCAGAGTTTCCTGCCCAAATGACGTTCGCGTTTGGTGCTTTGTACAACTGGCCACCGAAGTCGGAAGGCGCGGGACAAACCGTCTGGCCACCGGGCGCGTAGATTTCTTTAAGCCGTGTTCCCTCGCCTCCGGGGCGGTAGATGGCACGGGGTCGCGCGTTAACCGGCGTGGAAGAGAAAGGGGGCCGTGCAGTGCCGAGGCCGGGTTCACGGCCTGGAGAAGTGTTGCGCGCGTTAGACGATTATCCGGCTTCAGGGTGGCCTGCGGTTGTGTGGCACGCCGCACGACCGGCTGGGAGCGGATTGCTCGTCGCCCCGTGCTCCAGCTGCCAAGATTGTACTCTCAGAGACTCTTTATCTCGTTTAACCTCACTCATTCCCTCGGGGCGCCACAGGTCAGTGGAAGCAACATGCTGCGAGCTGAGCCGTGGGTATTGCTGTTGTGGCGTGCCTTCTGGACCAGAGCCACGTCTACGCACTCCGAAAGACAAAGGTCCCCCGTATAGTCTTAACAGACTGCTGGGTCAAGTGCTGTTAGCACAGTCTCATGCACAGCCTCACAGACAGCCACACACACAGCTGCACACAGTTTCACAGACAGCCTCACACGCAAGCCACACACACAGCCTCACAGTTTCACACACAGCCTCACACGCAAGCCACACACACAGCCTCACACAGTTTCACACACAGCCT
The DNA here is from genome assembly GCF_965212315.1 of Lampetra planeri. Taxonomy (NCBI): domain Eukaryota; kingdom Metazoa; phylum Chordata; class Hyperoartia; order Petromyzontiformes; family Petromyzontidae; genus Lampetra; species Lampetra planeri. Next base: position 10,714,407 of record NC_136137.1, on the reverse strand, counting down.
CACACGCAAGCCACACACACAGCCTCACAGTTTCACACACAGCCTCACACGCAAGCCACACACACAGCCTCACAGTTTCACACACAGCCTCACACGCAAGCCACACACACAGCCTCACACAGTTTCACAGACAACCTCACACACAGCCTCACACGCAAGCTTCACACAGTTTCACACACAGCCTCACACAGTTTCACACACAGCCTCACACGCAAGCTTCACACACAGCCTCACACGCAAGCTTCACACCTTCGCACAGCCCGCATGCTGCTGCCACCTGCGTGGTCTGACACCTGAAGGCAGCAGAGGTGACCCAGGTGGAGGCGTCTGTTGCTCGGAGAGCTCCGTGTTCGTTGCAGGCAGATTTTGCGACGGGTTCTCTCGTCGTGTGCACATTTGAGTTATTGTTATTGCCGTTGAGTTATTGTCCGCTTCAGAGTCCTCCCCCTGTCTCCACGGCTCGTGTGCCACGCCGCCTTTGGGCGTATTTCAGCGTCGGCTGCTTTAGCTGCTCAGACGTCGGTCACGGCGGTTTAGTTATTCGGCGTCATAGATGTAAGCTTCAAGAGATACCGTGTAATTCGGTGACTGTACCACAGTGGTGTAATGTTTTATAATATTGTACTTTAACGGAAAGTAATTGCATCTCTTATAGCAAACCGTATATACAAATATATATTTTAAAAAGTCCTGGATAAAGCTGTTAAACCGCAAATTGAACACCCAAATCCCCCGCGCGAAACGTGGATTCGGCACGCGTTTTTGAGGTTGCGACACGCTCTGTGTGTGGAGGCAGTCGTGTGATATCAGCAGCGGCCTCCAGGTTCCAGTGTAGGAATTGACACCGCGGGGCCAGGCATTGCCCGTTCCAGCGGCATAGCAAGCGGTGCTGCGGCCACACTGCCGGGGCTGGCTTAGCGGGGAGGCCTCAACCCTCACCGCCACCCCAGTGGCCCGTGGCCAGGGCTTAGCGGGGAGGCTCTGCCAGCGCTATTTTTACAGCTGCTGGCTTCACACGGAGCGGTTGAGGTGCACAACAAACGACGGGGTTTCGAGCTGTAACCCAAGAGTTCCAAAGGCAACAAGAGGCGTGCGGTGCGACACCCCGGCTCCTCTCTCGGCCGTGACATTAGGGCTGGCACCATTCGCGCGGCGTGGTGAGCTTGCCAACACCCGGCACTGCCACGTTGGGCCCATCCCCAAAATACAAATAAACTTGTTGCCATGCTCGGCTAACGCCATGAATGTCGTGAGATCATAGTTTTCCCAAAAAAAAAAGGTACAACGGTCAGACTCGGAGTCACAATATTTGTACGGGAGGAATCCGATGAGCTATAAAGCAATTTTTCACAGATGTCCACTAATTTCAAACTCTTTTTGCAGTTCACATCTCTTAGGCCAGTGGTGGACATTCACAGTTTTATGACGGAGGGGAGGGGGGTATGTTCTTGGGGAGGGGGGTATGTTCTTGGCTGCCCCCACAATGTGGCACTTCGCCTAAAACTACCCACACAATGTGACTGTAGCGGGAGGCCAAGCTGAGTGACAGATTGCAACGAACAGCCGACCTGTGACAACCCCAACGTTGCACGCGAGCCCCGGCTAGGCCTTTAAGCGCTTTTAATGAGCTCATCGTACTTCGCGATGGAGTTTCAGCGAATGGATCGTGGACCCCGTGTGAATGAGCCCTGCAATATTATTAGCCATGGTTTGATGGGGGGGGGGCATCATTGCCCCACGCGTAAATGCCAAAATGCCAGCACGGAGAGATACTTTGTAATCACACACGCCCTTTCCAAATTAAAACGCTTGCTGAACGCTTGTAATGTGGTCACGAAAGCATTCTGAACGGCGCTGCCAAGGTCTGATGTTGATACAGCTGGACATTTTATTGGCTATTTTCAGGAACTAGTTTGTTATATATTTTTTTATTTGACGATGGCTCAGAAGCACCGGGGTTGGTGCGTGAGGTCTTAAAAGAGGCCCTGTTTTTGTCGGCTTTTATGAGACGCCTCGCAGGCTCCGGGGAACGCCTGCGGAGCGTGTGATGACTGGCTCGATGGATTTCTTTTTTCCCTGTGATTTCAAATTCCCGCGTCGCTTCCTCGAGACTCAAATTGACCGATCTCTCAAAACGGCGCGCTCGGCGATGATTCTGTTTGCATGCGACGCGGCCGCCGCTCGGTGACAGCGGCGCATCTCCCGTCGTTGTCGGCCGTTGCCGCCGCCCCCCACCCCCGCCCTCCGGGAACGCGTCGTTTGATCTCCGCCGGGTACATTCACCCGAGCCGCCATGTGCGCGCGTAATGTCACGGCCGTAAACATGCGCTATCCGATATTGCCGCTCGCTCGGGAAATATTTTTCGAGTGCGCACACTTGTGGATTGTCATGGCGATGCGGCGCTGTAAGTTCTGGGGGGGGGGGGTGTTTCCCCCCCGGAAACGTCCACCTGCACGGTGTGCGAGCAACAGGCCCGCGAGCCTTCGTGTGTTTTATTGATCGCAGAGCGGAGGGGGGTGGAGACGGTTATCGCGCGCTTGCAGATCGATGGTCTCACCTGCCCGCGCGATAAAGCGGGGACGCGGGGATCGGAGCGGCGCGGAGGCCTCGCTCCCCCGGGGAAGGGGGGGGGGGTCGTCTGGCAGCGTTCCCCCCCAGTTCACCGAGCATCGCGGTTATCGAGAAAACAATTAAAAGCTTAACCATCCTCGCAGATGTTGGAGCTCGGACGCGACGCCGCGAGTTTATTAAGTCGGATGTTCGTGACAACGATCCGGGGAGCTACCGGCATTTTATTTAATAAGTGCGACATTTCGACTAACAGACAGGAAGGTGCAGTGACCGTTCGTCTGAATTTCCCCACCGCCGACCCCCAACAGCCTCAATCAGGGATAGGGCCAGTGGAGAGGAGGAGGAGGATGGGGGGGAGGGCGGCAGACGGGAAGAGCGGTTTATGCGCACGCCTCAAGTCGCAATCTGACCCAAGAATCAATACATTCCAGATGCGAGTCTCAAAATACGCCCATGACCTTTTGCGTGATACCTGCCTTTCCGTGACGTGACCGTGGGGAGATTTCACCACGACAACGGCGATCGCTAACGCCCTAAGCGGGAGCAGTCTTAACGCGTCAAACTAGAATAATAATAATAATGATGATGAGGGGTTGCCACGCCACAATGTCGTCGCGGATGTTGATATTTTCATCTGCGCTCGGGGTGTTGATTTAATAAAGGCGAGTTTTCAGCAGCGGCAGCGGCCGGTGGCGAGGGAGGGAGGGAGGCCGCGCCATGGTTGGCGCGTCCGCCCCTGCGTGTCCCTCGCTTGGTTCCTCGACTTCTTCAGCGCCAATTAAAATCCCTCGCTCGACCCAAGAGCGGAATTAAGAGGGTTGTGCGTCGGGGGCAAATGAGGGCACACTTCGTCGTCGCCGCCGCCGCCGCAGTGAGAGTCGATGGCACTCGCTTGCGTCCGTGGCAACTCTTTAAGGGGCTCGTGAGCCGTTTGCAGTCGTGAGCACAACGTCGTGAGCACAACGTCGTGAGCACAACGTCGTGAGCACAACGTCGTGAGCACAACGGCAAGTTGGTTTCCCGCTTACGCCAGTGCGCGCCAGAACTCGCCCCCTCGTGCACGGCACAAGGCCCTGTTGGAAATTCCACGTTCCTCTGACATGAGTATGTTTAATGCGTGCACAGAGAGTTGTAATATGGCTCGGGATATTGCACATTGAGTGTGAGCACAGAGAGCTCTGTCGCACGAGCTAAACAATCATGACATTTCACGGAGCACGTATGCGAATCTGCTGCTGGATGAGGGCCGTGCGGGCATTGTTTGCCCATACTTCACCACGCTGGTCAATGCGGGTTGGTGAAGGCAAGGAGCATAGCCACGTGGGCACGGTACAGCACAACACGAGAAGTTGCTGCACTTCCGTCTGGTGACAACGTAGCCCCCCGCGCCGCGCCGCATCCAGCGCCCGTTCATTTTGCGGCGAAGGTCGCTCATCGAAGCGCTACCCCACAGGCTCAACGCCCGCTTAGCTTCTCAGACCTGACGAGCCCGGGTGCGTCACCGCCTCTGGAATGGGCCGCCCCCTTCTCGCAGGGGTACCCGTGACGGAGCACGGGGCGCGCCTTGAGGCCGTGTTGTCGCTGGCGACGCGGGGAGCGTGAAGGGGCTGTTGTCCACAAGTGTCGGGCTATGCCATTGCCCTGGGTTTGCGTGCCGTGCCCGAGAGGTCTCTGGGAGCATCGGGTGGCGTGCGGACCGACGGGCTCGGGAGCTCTGGAGGGTCACCCGCGGGGTGAGCCGCGTGCCCCCCCCCCCGCGTGCCCCCCCTTCCCCCCCGCGTGCCCCCCCCCCCCCGCGCGCGCTCCGTGGCACGCGCGCGCGCGACGGCGCGAGCGTTTGTTGGAGCGCTCTCTCGTAAAACGCCGCGACCCTTGCAGCGTCAATTATCCGACATTAGCAGCGGGGGTCGAAGGCTGGTGCTGTAATTATTTAATTACATTTCCACATGAGGGACGTTTCTAGTTAAAGGTTAACAAAGAGGGCGACGCCGCTTTGCCGCGCGCAGCGATCTTATCTGCGCGGGCATCACACGATCGTGCTCAACGCCGTAGACAGCGACCGCTAATTAGACACGCTGGTGCATTAGGGGCAGATATTCGTAATTGTTAGCGCCGATGAACGCTGGAAGGGTGGTTCTGCGCGCTGGCGAGGGTCTCTGCCAAAAGGACGTGGGGTATATTTAGCGTCAAAGAAAAGTTATCCGGCTCGATCCCTTCTCAATCCTTTTTCAATTCTCAATGCTTCTCATTTGTCACTGCTGAGACACAACTTTTCCGCTGGCCAAGCCAAGATGTCCAATTATATGAAGATAAAATTGGGAGGGGGTTGAGAAGCCTTTGCAGAATACTGGTGGAATATAAATTCGCAGTTAATGTATGGACCGGAGCTCGTGCGGAGACAATCCAAGGGTGACGGGCAGACTGCTCGTGACAGCGGCGCACAGTTTGCCCACCGCCGTGACAGCGGCTGCACCCACCGGGCCCTCCACATCGCCTGGTATGCGGGAGGTCGGGGGTTCGATCCCGACCCTGACGCCTGCTGCTGCTGTATATTTGGAGTTTGCAGTGTTTCTCTCTCATCATCACGGTGGCTAGGAGATGTTAACTCCCTCGCCTGGTATGCTGGAGGTCGGGGGTTCGATCCCGACCCTGACGCCTGCTGCTGTATATTTGGAGTTTGCAGTGTTTCTCTCTCATCATCACGGTGGCTAGGAGATGTTAACTACCTCGCCTGGTATGCGGGAGGTCGGGGGTTCGATCCCGACCCTGACGCCTGCTGCTGTATATTTGGAGTTTGCGGTGTTTCTCTCTCATCATCATCACGGTGGCTAGGAGATGTTAACTACCTCGCCTGGTATACAAGAAGGCGTGGGTTTGATCCCGATCCTGACGCCTGCTGCTGTATATTTGGAATTTGCAGTGTTTCTCTCTCCCCGTGGTCGCGTATACAAACATGCATTGAGATTATTTAGATTATTTTGGTGTTATAAATTTTCAAATGATAGGGAACTTTGTTGAGCTATCATTTGTGGCCAGGTGGCTTCTGAAAAAAAAGTTCATACCTCAGTGGGCTTCGCCTGGTAGGATGGGGATGGTTTAGTGTTGTATTTGTATGTGTTTGGGTTATTTGTTTACCTTTCTTGTACTTTGCACTATAATCATGTTTGAGTAGTGTTTGTTGTTGTAATATTGGACTCACCCCTTACTGGACATCTGTGAACAAAACGAGCTTTATAGCTCATCTGATTCCTACAGTATAAATAAATATTCTGATTCTGAAAAGAATATTCTGACATCGTGGCTGTTCAAACGGACACCACGTGCAAAATGTTTCCACTTCCCACAGAAACAAGCTCTACATTTCACAAAATGAGCTCTTGATCTTGTTAAATACACTTTAGTTTAAAAGCCCCCATGATGTGGGAAGCCAAGGTGTGGAGGGGTGTTAGTGTGTAATTCAAAATCAATGCCAGAGAGAGGGGTTCCTGAAGCCTCGGTCTCGGCCTCTCCCACGCCCGCTCACAAAGAGCAGCAGCAGCAGCAGCTGCTCAGCGCTGACAAACGCTCGCTCCACATTTATAGATAAAGGGGCACAATTTCACAAGAGAATTGTTTTATTTGTGGCGAAATTGAACGTCCGCCGCATGAACGTGCGTACCTGCTTCTGCCTCTAAACGCCGCGGCCTTGCACCGTTTGTTTCCATGCGACGAGAATCGTTCCCGGCTCGTGGCTGGGCGCTCCGGAGACCGTGACGGCGATGGTCAAAGCATTCGGCAAGGGAGACGCCTCCCCCCCGAGCCTCTGGGAACTCATTAGGAGTGGCCTCAGTTGGGCCCTCTGTATTTTTCAAACACAATTCATGCGCGCTGGAGTGAATTAATACAGTGCAATTTAAAATCACAATTCTGCCACCAGAGTCGTGCACTATGAATATACCTTTTTTGGAATAGCTTCAAATGCACGTGAAGATTCTAATACCCGGCCGGGTGGCTGAGCGGAAGAGCGAGTGGCTCGCAAGCGAAAAGGTTGCGAGTTCACATCCTGGTTGGGGTTTGATTTAACCCATCATCCCTGTAGGGTTGACAAAATCTGCACGACTTTTCTGGCGAAGTCAATATCGGTTGTCCTAAGGTTCGACTCATCCCTGTCATAGGAATGTAGATTTTCCCACCGGTGGCTCAGGGCTGTTAAGAGGAGATGAGCATCGCATCAATGCTCATTTGAGCAGGAAACCACATGGACTCGTTTTATAATTCATGTTCAAACCGCGAAGCAAATAATCTCAAGGAGAACTTGGGATGAACATTTTTTTTTGATGCACGAATGAAGTGGACTGATCACGCGAGGCTGCGGCCAGACACGAAGGCCCGGCACCCCGCATCCTGTGGCAGTTTTATGGAGCAGCCTCCACCCCTGTCTGCTATTTTGTCCAATGTGAGTCACACTAATGAAGGATCATCAATAAGTGAGCGTTTAATACCCGGCAATGAAAATGTCCACGCATTCCCGGTGTCGGAGCAGCGGTTGGGGGGCGGGAGTCGGAGGGGGGGGTGATTCGCAAGCTGCGGTAATTGATGACACCGCGGCCGATGCAATTGACTCAAAATCAGATGAGTCCCGTTTTTTAAAGAGCCTCAATTCATCAATATATCCCTGGTGTCGGGAGAATGGCTCTAATCCGGCCGAATCAATGCACGCGGTGGCTAAGCACGGCGAGCAGCTGAGTGGTTCAGGATAGCAGCGGCGTAAAGATGTTACGAGGTTTTTGGAATGAAGCCGTTCAACTGTCAGAGCACATTGTAAATAGAAACGCTCTCCCCGGCCAGGGTCAGGGTAATTCCTTGCGTCGCTCAGATTAACTGCAACACTTTGTCACGGACACACGGTATAATTAAAGGAAGGTAATTGGATCCGGGCAAAATATGAGCCCCGGATCAAGTGCAAAATGTGTTTTTGTTCATCGCTTACAAAATACGGTCCAACGATGGAACGCGTTCCACTTGCGAGGCTTGCGTGGCCAAAGCGCCGGCGTTGCCGGGCGTACGCCGAAGGCTCACGAAGCGGAGCACGACGCTCGCGGAGTGGAGCGCGCCCAAGGCTCGCCTAGCGGCAGCCTAATTAGGGAATCGGTGGAAGGGCGGCGATCATCCGTGGGCCGGTCGGCGACGCTGACAGCTCTGGAATGAGCGCGGCAGCTTCTGTCCATCAAGCGGCGGAGGCCGCACGGAGCGAGGCGGCGGCGGCGGTGTCGCCGCCCGATGGAATCAAAGGGGGGGTATAGATAAGCAGAGGCAGCTGGGCTGCCCCCTGTGGGCCCCATGGGGGCTCATCACCCCGGCACCCACCGTCGTCGCCCTTACCTACCCCGCACAGCCTCGGCGGCAGCCGTCAGTGAAGCCGCCGCCGCCGCCACTGCCTTAACGGGGGACCTTTCAGAGATTTATCTTCTCGGTTTTGAAATTGACTGGTGAGTTCATCTGATCGTAAACGGGACTGGACATCGTGTCCGAGATGTTTACGTGTTTTTCCAACATCTGTTGTCTATTGTCGCGTGCTGACGGTTCGTTGGCGGCATGGGCGCCGGGTTCTTCTTCGCACGGCAGCTCGGTCGGGCCGAGGCCCCCACCGCAGAACGGGCCGTGTCCACGCGGCACGCTGGGGGCCCCCTCGCCGCGCGCGCGTCGCTGCGACGACGTGATTCGCGCCCGTCACCCCGCGGTGCCACGGCGATGACATCCGCCCGGCCCTCTGCACGCGAGGGTCGGTGCCGCAGTGCACTCCAGGGTCTCAGCGAGGACAATTGAAGCGCAAACGCCAACTTCGGTGCGACCCTGAGCGCGATGAGCGAGGGATGGGGGGGGGCATGCACTGCCCGACCTCTGGCTTGGAGAGCCCCTGTCTAGGCTCAGGAGGCGGCATCGGATTTTTCCTGCGTCTCCCCGGGGGGGTTGGAGGGGGCAAGGAACCCGGGACCTCTGTGGGCTGTTGGCTCAATATTCTGACATCATCGCGAGTAAGCCCGCTGAGCCCGTTGAGCCCCCCCCCCTCTCTAGCCACATTTTCGAATTGAATAGTGTGTTTATACATGGCAAAGTATCCGAGTTTTTTCTGTTGTCTTCAATTATCCGATCCGTGTGACCTCGTGGCGTGATACTCGTTTTGCTATTAAGTCTGCGCGATTTTAATGCACAGTTCCTCCGCTTTCAGTCTGCTTATAGCTGACCACGACAACACACGAATGGAGGGAAGTTAAAGAGGGCATTTGCCCAGCCGAATGGTGCAGTGGCCAGAGCACATGGCTCACAACCGGGGATCCACTCGGCCCATCAACCCTTTCAAGCCACTCTGTGGGATGTCAGCAGTACTGAGAATAGACTTTCCCCAACCAGAGGATAGTGGAATTTCTGACACCTGCTCAGCGCTGTGAGTATGAAATGAGCACATTTGCGATGCTTGCTTGATCGGCAATGGACTTAGATTTTAGCTCAGGACACGGAACGCCCTGACGGCGGCCGCGGTTGCGCAGGAAACTCCGAGGGCATCTGAAATGTCAAGGAGTCTCTGGAGGCGGTGAGGCGTTGCTAGGAGGCGATGAGGTCCTGTGACCCAAGCGGACGACGCGGTCTTTAAACAGCCTCAGGCTCCCTGTCGGTCTTATCGGATTTTTTTAATTCATCAGTTAATGAGAGCACAGTGCGCAATGGACGCTGGGTGTTGAAGTAAATTAACACTCTTCTGCAGCGTGGGTCGGTCCGCGAGAAAGAGAGGACCGGCAAATGTCAACTTGTCAGGGCAGGCTCTTCTCCTCCCCGCTGCTGGGAACGCGACATTTAATCCCTCACCATCTAAACTCGGGAAGTTACGAGGTCACTCGACGTTCAAAGTCAAGCAGAGAAACTGAAACAAAGGGACTTTGTTCATGCGGGAAACTCCAGAAGCCTTCGGCGCGAGCACGGCACTCACAACGCGATCTCGTGGCCATGTGGAGGAGACGACTTGCCAATCACGCGCACGGGTATCGCGCCTGTGATGTACAGGGGTGACGTGGGCAGACGATGTGTTGCTGCTGCTGCCCTGAGTGAGGTGAAGCTCTATATCCTCTGCGCACGTCTGCTGCTCGCCGTCTCGTGATATCTCTTAAAGTGGCGGCTGATAGCGCGCCGTGGAGGTGCGCGGGCGCTTGGCAAGGACGGTGCGTTGCATCCCCTCGCTCTGCTGAACGGATTCTGCGCGGCGCCTCACTCGAGCGCATCTCGTTGCCCATCGACCAATCACCTCGTGACCCTACCGGTAACCGGGCAGCCCCTCTCTCTGTCGCAGGGTGGCTTGCTGCCGACTTCTCTGCAGTGGAGGCAGCGGAAGCGTCGCGTCCTGCGCCACGTGGCGTGTTGTGCGTCGTGACGAGGAGCGCTCTGCGAGGCTGCCCCCCTCCATTTCCTATATCTGCGTGACATCTGTGAAAAGAGCTTCATAGGCTAGTGATATTTCTCCAGTATGAATAAATATTCCGATTCTGCGTGAGCTCGACGCGGTGGCAGCCCTCGATGGAGGAGGCCGCGTGGCAACTGAGTCGGCGAAGGTGGCCACGGTGTTATCGATTTCTCAGATTCCTGATGTTGTCTGGATGATGCATTTCGCTGTCCCGGTGTTTTTCACCACTTTGGCACGTGCGCCATTCAAGAGAGAGCACGGTTTTAATGGGCTGCGTAAGGAACGAAGACTCAACCCCGCAGACTGAACAAGACCGCGCGCGGTGTGCACCATCATGACAACTGCACTCATCTGGTCTTGATCCACTGCTGTTTAATGACCTCTGTTGCTGATAGGAAGGGACCTTCACGAACACCGCTTGGCTCATCCCTGTGCCGTGCGATTAAAGCAGAGATGCCGTGCTGAGAACGCACGCGCGGTCGTTTTGAATCCGCTCTGGGATTTCTTGAAGCCGCGGACAGTGCCGGAGCGCGAAAGCCACAATTATCAGCGAGCGGCCGTTCCAGTTGGCGTCCGTCCCCTTTCACCCTCCGTCTCGCCTTGCCTAATTTGAGCTCGTGGCAGCCTTGATGCGCGTGTGACTAAACGGCATGAAAGCCTCACCTCTGCACGGCCAATTAATCCTCGCGTAATCCTCGTCCTGCCACGCAGCATATTCACGGAGCGGCAGCCAGCGCAGCCGACCCCGGTCTCCTCCTCCACAATTTCGGATTCACTCGGCGCCGATAAATAAGTATCTCAAGTTGCTCGAGCGCATTTATGATTAACAGATTAAATGCACTCTTACGCTCGTATGATCCCGCAACAACATTCTCGCCCGTGCGTTGTTCTCGCGAACTGAATAGATTCTTCGTGCACGTGCATTTTCACACATTTGTGAGCAATTCACAGCTCTCTGTTGCGGCAAACTCTGCCTGCACGTGCTCTGCGGGCCACTGCTGCTGCTCAGCACGCCCACAAGAAGCGCTTTCGCACGTGTTGTGTTGCCGCACGGTGGGTCGTCCGCGAACATGTTTTTACAGTTCGCAGTGGTCTGTGGGGTCCGCAGACAGGTTGGGAACCACTGTCCTAGGCCATTACCGCAGAGAAATGATGACTAAACCCAGGGTGGTGGAGTTAGCCTTCTGCCACCCAGTTCACCGGCGACCGTCACCCATGGCAGCAGCAGCCACCGTCACCGGCGGCCTGGCGGCCGCTGCCACCACCCACGTGAGTGGCCGTACATCCTGGAGACAAAATCACGGCTCCTTTCTCTCCCTGCCGCCCTCAGAGTCAAGGTCTGCCCAGGCCACGAGTGCCGCCGCTACCCCCCCCCCCGACGCCCAGCCCCCCCCCCCCCACTCTCGACTTCAACTCACCCTCCCTTCGTCTCCCGGGCCGTGCGAGCGCAGCAACCCGCGATGCCGCCGTGGCGACGGTGTCGTCTTTGAGCGGCCGAGCAGCGCTAACGTTCCCTCCCACCTCACGTCGCCGCCGCGCTCGCTTGATGAATTACCAGGCGCAGAGCCGACAGGCAGAATGACTGATGACGGCTAAAAACGAGATATAATCCAGGCGGCGCAGGCAGATGGAAAATTGTAAGGGCCTCGTTCAAGGAATGCGCGTGCATTTTTTATCTGTTTCATAATTTTTTTTATCGGTGACGGGAGGAGAGCGCTTGAGGTCCGAGCGCTCGTGGAGAAACGGCACGCAGAGGGTGCGTGGTGTCAGTCAGGCGCCGTGGCTGTTTGCAGTGTGTGCTCGCTCACCGCCGTCTCTGCTGTTTATTTCTTAATCAGCAAGGAGTGGGGTGTTTTTCGTTGTTTGTATTCCAGGCATTATTGGGAGGCGCCCTGAGCAACCGCAGCGATTGTCATCAATCGCCGCGCTCGCCGAAGACACTCAGGTCGCGTGCGTCTCGTTGGCGACGTCGAATAAACGCGTGGATTTTGTGTTTATGCTGCACCGAGGCTAAAATTAATGTCGTCCCAGCGCCACTGTCTATTATTACATTTCCCAATGTGCAAGCATTGACATTCGGGGTTGGGCAGTTGCTTAGCAGCCAGCGCGAGGTCAATTCGCATGCCGCACTAGCGGCACGCTCACACTCGGCAGCCTCGGCCTCCAGCCTCAGGTGGCCAGGGGCCTTCAGCTTTGGGTGGCCAGGGGCCTCCAGCCCCAACCGCCCAGGGGGCTTTCAGTTTTGGGTGGCCAGGGGTCTTCCAGCCTCAACCGCCCAGGGGGCCTGCAGCCGCAGGTGGCTAGGGAGCCTCCAGCCTCAATCGCCTCGGGGATCTTCAGCCTGGGGTGGCCAGGGGGCCCCCAGCAAGCCAAATGGGCACCGTGCACTCCGGCGCGAAGGTCACGGGCCACCAATCACCGCCATCACCCCTTGCGCTCACCGGGGTGACGTTGATGGGTGACTTGGGGGATCGCGCTCAATGCGAGTCGCAAGCCAGAGCAGCTCCGCTGCCAAGAGTCGCAGCCAAAAAAGTCCGGGCTCATTTATTTTGTTAACTTTCAAAGTTAATTAGGGCCGAGGGGAGCAACGATCCGGTGGTCCCAGGATGGCACCTGGTGGCCCCGTGTCTGGGCGTGTGGTGACAGCAGAACGACCTCCCTTGGCCAGGCTGCACCCGATGACACAGACGTCCATCAGCGGCTGGCAAATGCAAGGCACTATGGTGCCAGAGTCTCGGGTTACACGTGCGGGTCACAACCAAATGCGTCTCTGTGTGTATACGTGGGTATTAATTTCCCCACTAAAAATGTGCCTGCCTGCATGCGTGCGTGCGTGTCTCTGTGCGGGCGTGCGCGGGTGTGGATCTGTACGCGTGGTTGTCTGCCGCATCCCTGCGCGTGCGTGCATGCGCTCGTGTCGCCGTACGTGCGTGGATGCCTGTGCGCGTGTCTTTGGGTGCGCGTGCGCGTGTGGGAACATCTGTTGGTTTGCGTGCGTGTATGTACGCGTCAGCGCGTGTGTGTTCCTGTGCTCGTGCGTACGTGCGCTTGTGCGTGGGTGTGCCCGGCCCCGCTTGCGCGTGCGTGGCCCTGGTGTGGCAGGGAGCCCGTGCCCAGCCGGACCCCTGCACGCGCCGCACGTCATGCAGCCCACCCTGAGCCTCAAGCCCTTCCTGCCGTTCCCCCTGGAGGCGGCCGCCACGCACACCCACGCCCTGCGCCTCTTCTCCGCCTTCCCGGCTGTGAGTTACCGCTCGCCTTCCGCGCGCTCTGCGTCGGCGCCGTCGTGTGTCGTGGGACAGCGCGGGAGGGGCGGTTTTTGCGCCGGGGTAAAGCGGCGGTGCCGAACGGGACAGAGGCAGTGCCCGGGACCGGGCAGCCGGTGATCTCTCTTATCCCCGTTGAGCCCCCGCGACAACAGTTGCGGCCACGGCCTAGCTTCACCCGGCCGCACGACGGGTCCCGCGGTGATGGGAACCCTCTGCACCGCGGCTTTACCGCCGGAGCTAGGACAACGCAGACCATCAGGGGCACGGGTAAAGAGCGGGCAGCCGATTGGGGCCTGTGACCCGATGGGGAGCTGCCACGGTTTTTAACGAGGGGAGCTGCTGCCATAATAATCTTGGTTCGTGATTTTACTCCAGAATTTGATCACATGAAGTCTGTGGTAGAATTTAGATGTCCTCGAAGTGGATTCTCGAGGACGTCACTTGCAAGAACACGTGCTTGGCTTGCATAAAAAAACAACTGCGTCCCCGTACATTCTGAAACTTTTCAGTGGAGGCATCTTGTGTATTAACCGCGTGAAGCCGTTTTCATCTGTGGTCGGCGCGGTGATTCATGCACTGCACTGTGAACTCAGCATTGCTGGCCACAGCCAGTATCAGCGGTGAGTAACATCCGAATCCATCCTAACAACCCCCTTCATCAACCCATGCTGATCAACATAGTGAAGTATGGTCGAACGTCCTCGAGGGATAAAGCATTGCGGAGGGGACCGTCATGAATTGGTGAATTGACAACTGTCATTGATTATACAATTCGTTAATTGCCATTAGGCTCTTTTAACGGAGCCGTTCATTCCAGTTGTTCTTTGAACCCTGGTCTCACTGGCGAGAGAGTCTCCAGGTTTCAATGAGATCCCGCGTTGTTATAAATACACATGATCTAGCCGCCCGGGGCTACGGGCGCATCAGCCCCGCGGTTAAATTTTCACATCCAAGTGTGTTAATAATTGCAAAAACATTTTTTTAAAAACGCGCAAACACATTCCTCGCTTTCGCTGCTTGTGGCCCAAGCCAGTGTTGACAGAGAGAATGAGCGCCGCCGTGCGTCTCCTCGCTTAACACCGGGGCCCGGCGCTAACCCAGTGCCCCCGGTGAACGTATTTCACTTTCGCACGTCGGCGCCGTCGCATTTCGCACCACGCCCGCTGCCAGCGTTCGCCCCCCCCCCCACTCCCCCTCCACTCCCCCCGTGGTTTTGACACCGCGAGCACCCCACGCCACTTTGTACGGCACTTTGCTGGGTTGGGGGTGGAGGGGGTCTAAAGAAGTTAGGGGGGAAAAAACGTATCGATGTGCACATGGATTCCGTGACGCTTTTCCAACACACGTTTTGTCTTGAACAGGATATAATTAGCTGCATGTATGTGTGTATGGTTAACTTCTCTTTCACCGTACGTAGCCAATCGTGCTCATAGAAGGTGCAGGGGAAGGACAACAAACTAAACACGAAAAGCAGCTTTCAAGAAATGTGTGTTCAGCACCAGTGCAAGTAGCATTTAGTATATTTTCAAAGGCATTGCGGTCTCAAACTTTTGTTGGCGATGCTGCAGTCAACGAGGACGAAACTCCCGAATAGCGATGCCGCTTTACACTCGAGGTTCGTCCACGCCAGGTCATCTTCACAACGGTTCCAGTGTCCCCCCCCCCACCCGTTACTGGGCGGGCAGACGGACAGGGCTTTAAACCTTGGTCGGAAAGCTTTAAAGAGTAACCTGAACCCCACCCCTAGCTTTTAACCCGAGCCCCTATCTCGGCATTCCACAGGGCAGTCTGTAGACGGCGCTGGCTGTTGGAGGCAATCTGTGCGCGGGCGCGTCCGTCAGGCCGCGGCCAACCCGACCCTCCACGTGGGACCTCGTGCAAGATCGGTCTCAACGTGCATCTCCACGGCTAAGCTCGAGCCGTCTCTACCCGTTGTGGCCTCTTGTTTTAACAGAGCTGGCTGCAGCGTTCCGTTGAACCCCTCGGGGTATAGCGTGCGCCCGTCCCGAAACACGGCGCGTCGACACGCGCCGTGTTTGGGGCCGCGGCGCCGAGCCCCATGCCGGTGCCGTGTCAACTCCGGCGCGTTGTCGCGCCGTGTCGGATAAATAAATAAATCTAACACGAGGGGCTGGGCTTGTGCCGTCTGCTGACATGACGCACCTCAGTTTGGGATGGCCGTCAATTCTTCTTCTTCTTCCCAATATTTGGGGATGGATGGGAACCAGCCATATGCTTTGCCTTCTTAATTAAGAGCCTACACGGGTCCCCATGGCCACTTCCCCCCCCCGCCCCTCAACTTAACAAGTGTTCATCCACACCTGGATACCCATTGATTACTCATCGCCCACCTGTTGTGATTCATTTACATCATGGATGTCAACAGCGGTGTACCTGCCATGTTTCTAATCCCTCAGCAACTTCCGAGGGCGCCCGTGCATTCGCTTTTGATGACAGCATCTATCCCGAAAGGTGGAGAAATAATTTATATGCAGAGAGGCGAAGGAGAGTTGTGGTGGCTGAGCTGCCCGCTGATTGGGCCTGTGTCCGAGCCTTTGATCACGTTACGCTGCCCCCCCCCCCCCTCCGTCACTTTTCCACTCCGGCGTCACCAATTCCCCCCGCTCGTGGTTTCGCCGACTGCCGAGCGATGCGGTTTGCAGAAACTGAAAACATTCGCACCGCTTTGTTTACAATGCCGCAGCCTCGCGAGTGGCACCCCGTGCCCTGGCACACGCCGTGGAACACAGCGCGCGTGCCGCGGTGTCCCGTGGAGGCCCGGCTCTCTCTCTCTCTCTCCGTGCCAATCACACGGGAGCAGTGTTGTGCTGCTGCCAATATATTAAATCCTCTGGCTGTTTTTAATATCATGGTTTACCCCTGTGCCTCTCCGTAACTCTGTATTTGAATTCATAACCCGCTGCATGAGTCCCGCTATTCATTCAGTGCACGTGTCCGTGCCATCCTAATCCTGTTTGAACCACTCTCTGAAATTGCTTCCAGGACTAATCACTTCCTAATGTTCCCCCGTAATGTATCCTTCCTCAACGCTGCCGGGCCTTGTTTACTCCTCTCGTTGTGGGAAGGACCTCCGCCGCCCCGCATGGCTCAGCTACCCCCCCCCACCACCACCACGACATAAATCAACCCCGATCCAATCAACCCTTTTCAGCCACCTCGCCTCGCTTTGTTGCCCCATTTTTACACCCGACACCGCCGGAGCCACCCGTTTAGCAAGCACTTATGCCTCTTGAATCTAGTGGCTGCCGCTTACAGCAGTCGAAGATGGCTGGAATGCTGCGCCGTTGCCAGACGCGAACGGCGCTATTGTTGCACCTGCAAACGCGCCCTTGAATGGCGCCACCCGACGCGGCTAATTCACACGCCATTTTCAAGTCGGCGCGTGCTCTTTGGAGCTTGTTAACACGTATTAATTGCTGCGGCGGTTGGCGTTAACGGTGTAATTATCCCAACCTCGACCCTATTGGAACTGCGGCGCGGGAGGTGCGTGGCGTGGACCGGCAGAGTCACGCGGTGGCGACCGCAACAGAGACGTCGACGACAGAGAAACAATCTGACGGCGCGTGGGAGCGACCATGCCCAGCGATTGGTGGCAAGCGCGCCGCGCGGTCGGTCCCGCGGGGGCACGGGGCATTTCTGCGCGATTACGGTGACATCGCGTTCATCACGGGAGTCTCCGCCGCTCAGGCAGGCACGGTGTCCGATTCTGGAACCCGGTCAATATTTCCCGATGCCTCTAATGCCGAGCATGGATTGCGCGTCGTTGGAACATCGTCTTCCATCAGTTCAGATTAAATCCGGCCGCTTAACAAAAGAAACATTTGTCATCCGGACGGTTTTAATGTCCCGTTTTGGCCCTGAATTATAATAGCCGAGGCCGCCTTTGAAGAATGACGGGAATGTGTGGAGCTGTCCGCGATGGCAATAAAAGAAAAAAAAACCCACCGAGATATATCTGGTGTCAGGCGCAGCCAGCTGACTTATGTCTTTGATTCCCATCGCCTGCCCTTTTTAAAAGCACTTATGTACATACCACCTGATAAAGTGGCGATTTGATAGGAGCAATGAAGACCGTCACCGCACAAACATGGAAACAGACAGCGCGCGTCTCAGAGCGGCGATAACGCCGATTTGTTCTGGTGGGTGATTCAGAGCCCAGTGACCCCAGTACAGTGGCCACAAGGAGACCGAATTTGCTTGGTAATTGACCCCAACACAGACCATAGCAGCACCAGGCCTTGAGCTTTGTGCGTCTGCGGCCATCTGGAACGCTGTTCTGATATTAATAAGCTACTGGAGCTATGCACTTTTCATCCTCGATTGAAAACGAATTTCTTTAGAATTTCTTTTATGTTTAGTTTGTTGTCTTTCCCCCGCACCTCCCATTAGCATGGTTGGCTACGTACGGTGCGAAAGAAGTTCACCATTCATACAGGCCACATCTACTCGGTGCGTCTGCTGTACCTGCTTTGTGCCGCTTGCGCTATGTATGCTGGATGTATGTCTGCCCTATGTGCTGTGCCTGACAATGCATCAACACAGCCGTATCAAAGCTCGCGCAGCGTGTGGCAACCTCGGTGTCATTTGTAGAAGCGGCTACCCGCAACAAATGGCCGGTGCAATTCCTGCGGTGCATCTCCCATCCCGCGAAACGGTTGCCTCCTTCACGACCGCAGGAGAAGGCGGTGGGCGAGAGGTCGGCGCGCGCCTCGTAAAGCGGCTCTCGATCTGCTGAGGGATCCGTGGTCTGCGATCGTCTCTCTGAGGCAGGATGCGATTGAGCGGCGGGGGGCATGGCGGAGGGGCGGGGCGCAGCCGCGATGGGTCGTGGCGCAGCTGCGGCACGGGCACCGCTGTGAGGCCCCGGGGTCGCCGTGAGCCGCCGAAGCCGGGAGGGCCGGCCACCCGTGCGGTCCCTGCGTGTCGCCGGGATGCGGGGACGGTCCCGGGGACGCGGCCGCGATTGATCATCGGCGAGCGGGTTGATCCGCGAGGTTGGCCGTCAGTCACGCTCGCCACATTTATTTATTTCATTTGTATTCCCTTTGTGCCGCCAGCAGCGGCTGGGCTTTAATTTAAAAGACACTATTTCTCTGGCAGCAGTTCACCGGCGCGATTTTATTTGACAGCCCCGGGATCAAAGCGGCCGCACGTTGTAATTGAATGGGACGAGACCCTTTCGCTCCCGACCTGGACTTTGCCACCCGGAGGCCTCGTCCAGCCTTGAGGAAAGGCCTCGTCTGCAACCCCACGGCATGGACCACAAACACCGCCCGCCCGCCCACCCGCCAGCCCGCCCGTGGCTCCACCACAAAACCCCGGCGTGGCACACGGCGACGTGGCATGCCGAATCGTACACGGTCCTGGCCGTGCGAGCAGTCGGAGCGCGCCACCAAATGTGAGGCCTGCAGAGCCCCTTAATCCTCGTGGGGTGAAAGGCAAGCGGT
This sequence comes from Lampetra planeri, assembly GCF_965212315.1. Taxonomy (NCBI): domain Eukaryota; kingdom Metazoa; phylum Chordata; class Hyperoartia; order Petromyzontiformes; family Petromyzontidae; genus Lampetra; species Lampetra planeri. The sequence continues at coordinate 10,695,666 of NC_136137.1, read as the reverse complement.
GCTGGTGTTGGCACAGAAGTTACCATTGACCAAGTTGGGGGGTGGGTTTGGGGACTAATCTCTCAGCCCCGGAAGCGAGTGGCCCATCCCAGGTTGGCCGATGCCTAATCCCAGGTGTCTGATGTCCTGGCGGGGATTTGCCGTTGGCCTCGGGCATGCTTCGAGGATTGGAGTTCATCTTCCCGAGCCACCGCACATCTGTGCCGTCGCGTGCAAATGCACTGCTCAATAATTAACCGCCTGGAAGAACTGAATCATTAATCAACCAATTAATCAGGCGTTCATGATTAATTAAAGGTAAAAATGCTGACAGTATACTCATCCCAGACAAGCGTGTGGCACGAGTGGAGTTGCGCGGCGTTAAATGCACGCGGCCCTGTGACGGCATGCGCCGGTCTGGCCGCATGGGTTCCGGTTGGCACATGAGCGGTCGGCCGGCGGTGTCAACACGCGGACGCGCTCGCTTGCCGTAGCCAGTCTGGGGCGGCACGGCACGTGTATGGGTCCCGGCCCTTTGCGTGTCAGTGTCGTTGACGCTCGCGCCAGCGGCAGTGTGCGGACGGTAATCGCTGAAAAAAGCAACCCTTGTTCTCGGCAAACAAGCCGTGTCTGGCAAAGTGCCACCGTCACAGCCATTTCAAATGTCCGTTTTGGAGTCACAAGAGATTCCAAACACCAAACTGGTTCTAAAGGCGCGTTGTGTAATGTTGGAAGCGTGCGCAGTTAATGAGACTTGTTAGATTTGTCAAGTACGTTTCAGCAAGCTGTACTGCGTTCCTGGGGCACTGGCATGGCATGGTTGGCATGTACCAACCGCACCATGAAATGGCGTGGTTGAATGAAATGGGACTGCCAATGCCCCTCCTGCCCAAGTGTCCCAGTGCAGGTGGCTACACCACTACTGGGGGGATTTGAGAGGTGACACCGCTCAGTCTCGGATATTTGATCAGTTTCACTGCTGTGAACATTCAACCACTCGTGTCTGCGTGGATGTCAAGTTCGATGTGTCACAAGCGCTCCCTCCGCACCTCATCCAGCCTCTCATCCTACCCCTCACTGCATCGAGCGGCACTCGCTGGTACTGCCTCGGGCTGCCTCCTGTCCGGGTTTCACCAGGATAGTCTGAGAATTGGCGTCTGTGTTTGGGTGGCAGGAACTGATTTGTACCAAGATGCGGTGGTACTGTATTGAAATTTTGGGCGCCACAGTGGCGAGATGTTAATGACCTCGCCTGGTAAAATAAAAAAATAGTAAGCAGTAGTGGTAGAATCAAAACTCGTTGGGAGTATTTGGCTGCGATACATTTCCACACGATGATAATCCACTGCATTGAGCTATCATTTGTGATAGCCAGTCCGCTTCTGAAAAATAGCTACATAGCTCAGTGACGCATTATCTGCCATGGTGGCGAGATATTGACTTACTTGCCTGGTATGCAGGAGGACGTGGGTTCGATCCCGACCCTGACATCTGCATATTTGGAGTTTGCATATTCTTCCCGTGGTTGCGTGGATTTTTCTCCGGGTCCTCCAGTTTTTCCCTCCACATTTAGAATTAACATGAATTTAGACCATTTGGCTGCTATACTTTTTCACGTGATAAGCCACTTCGTTGAGCTTTCATTTGTGACGGCCAGGTCGCTTCTGAAAAAGAGCTACGTAGCTCAGTGGGCCTTACTTGCAAAAAAAATTGTTAAGCTTTTTATTTTTTGCCACATACTCTCATTTTCATTTTCCTAGGCAGACTGAGACACATTTAATTTGACAGCCCTGGGATCAAAGCGGCCGCACGTTATAATTGCATGGGGCGAGATGCTTTCGCTTCCGGCCTGGATTGTGCCACCTCGGGGCTTCATGCAGCCTCGAGGTCCGCGGCCCCGCGTCACGAGCCACGAAACCCCCGCCGTGGCGCGCGCCGGCGTGGCACGCAGTTTGCTCCGTGGAAAAGGCGGCGAGCCGAGCACCGCTTCCACGTGGTGACGAGGTGGCCGGTGGGTAGACGGCGTGGACGTGGAGACCGTGACTCCGGACCCCCAACATCATCCCCGGTCCCTCTAAAACTCCGAAGTGGAGGTTAGAGAACGCACATCGGCAGCCAGGTCACACAAGCCATTCACTCCGACGCCGCAGCGGGTGTGGCGGGGGTCGCGAGGCAACTCAAGCATTTCGTCCTTGAGCTGCAGCTTTTGTTGGCTTCAAACCGTCGCGCAGGCAGACATGCGCCCGGAATTGCTTTGTGAGAAATTGTATAACTGGGGTCAGCTAATAATGTAAAATATTGGCTAAAGGCTTACATGGTAATTTAATATATTGTCAGGAATGATTAGGAATGTCTTTTGGCGTATGTCTTCGCCCTGCTTTGGAAGCTGGCGGTTGGCATGGGAGTGAAATGGCAGGATCCACGCCGTTACGCGCTTGGTTAGGATTCTGCCTAGCTGTGGCTGATCTCAAATGCAACCAGCAGAGTGCAAAATACCTTGCAATCCCTTGGAGGCTGCTCGGCAGCAGCGGAAGCAATGCTCAGTTGCCAAGGACAATGTGAAGTTTAAGAAGCGCAAAACGAGAATCTGCCAACTCGTTAGGAAAGGGTCCTTGAGAATAGCACCAATTAGCGACGACTTGTTTGAGGCTATTCAAATGCAAACAGCTTCCCCTGTTTTAGCCACAGAGCATAATTGCGATGAAAACTGATCAGGTCCTGGGCAAGGTTCAAAAGTAAAATCATTTAACCCTGGTAATTGAAACATATGTTACGCTTTATTAGAAATAAAACGCTTTGCTGGCTGACTGGCTGCCTGGCTCGTTGGTGTCGCAGGGGACGTCACGCGCCTGCCACAGCGCGGAGCCGAGTTCGTGCGTCGTGCTGACGTCACGCGTCCCCTCCCGCCACCCATCCACCCCCGGGGCGTGGATCTCGTGCAAAATGAATGGGCAGTGCTCGTGTATTAACTAAAATAGAACATTTGAACTTTATGGTGGTACCCCGGGGTACCATAGTACCCCGGCTCTCGCACAATGTCCGTGATTCAGTCATTTTCAGTCCGTCGATGGTCGGCGATGCGGCAATCGACTCTTCTAGACGAGCTGTACACGATGCACTAGTTAAAGTTGATTTTTTCGATAACGGGTTTTTGATGCTGATGTTCGGCGTTTCGACATCGCGGAGTGGCACCGATTTCGGATTGATTGGTACCCCAGTCGCGGAGTTAAGTACACCCCTGGAAAAAGTAGTGTCCCAGAAATACAACATTTTATTGCCTCGGCAATTTTCTACTATTTGGTACCCCGGGGTACCGCCATGAGGATCATTTGCAGCATTTTGTTTTCATTCAACTGCTGGATAAAGGCGTCATCTTGCTGTGTCGGCCATGGGGGTTGTTTGACCAATACTTGAAACCAATCCCCATAAATTCGTTTTAGAAAACTAATTGGTTTTTGAAAACGAATTTCTTTGGAACTGCTCACTTCGTTTAGTTTGTGGCCCTTCCCTCGCACCTACGATTAGCACGGTTGGTCACGTGGTGCAAAAGAAGTTCAATGTACATACAGTGAGGGAAAAAAGTATTTGATCCCCTGCTGATTGTGTACGTTTTCAACTGACAAAGAAATGATCAGTCCATAATTTTAATGGTAGGTTTATTTGAACAGTGAGAGACAGAATAACAACAAAATCCAGAAAAACGCATGTCAAAAATGTTATAAATTGATTTTAATTTTAATGAGGGAAATAAGTATTTGACCCCTCTGCAAAACATGACTTAGTACTTGGTGGCAAAACCCTTGTTGGCGATCACAGAGGTCAGACGTTTCTTGTAGTTGGCCACCAGGTTTGTACACATCTCAGGAGGGATTTTGTCCCACTCCTCTTTGCAGATCTTCTCTAAGTCATTAAGGTTTCGAGGCTGACGTTTGGCAACTCGAACCTTCAGCTCCCTCCACAGATTTTCTATGGGATTAAGGTCTGGAGACTGGCTAGGCCTCTCCAGGAACTTTATGTGCTTCTTCTTGAGCCACTCCTTTGTTGCCTTGGCTCTCACTGCCTTGGCTCTCACTGCCTTGGCTCTCACTGTTCTAATAAACCTACCATTAAAATTATAGACTTATCATTTCTTTGTCAGTGGGCAAACGTACAAAATCAGCAGGGGATCAAATACGTTTTTTCCCTCGCTGTACATGCGTACATACTTCACCACGCTGGTCAATGCGGGTTGGCAGAGAGAGGGGGGCCCAGAACTGGTTCAGAATCAGCCTCCCACTGCTGTTAACCATGGCAGTGACTTAACCACTGTCCCACTGCTCCACACCTTGTACAACACGGAATATATTTGCGCTGCATTGAGAAACTCGTATAGGTCACGTGTGGGGTGCCGTCATCGTCATGGTACCCACTTGCGACCACGTGCACACAGGCCCCCCCCCCCACCTTCATGGACCGACTTGTACAGCTTGTAATCTTTTAATGTCCTAGGGGGTATTTCTCTAAAGCTTGATCATTTACTGAATAAAAAATTATTTAATAAGGCCACAACTTAATCACAGCGTTTATTGAGCTTTGTTGATTACGGCTTGGCGCGCCCGCAAATGAAATGCCACCGCATTATTTATGCCCACACTCCGTCGCCGGGCGCCTTGCGCCAGGGCCTGCGTGTGCGCGCCGCGCTCAGTGCCAGGTCCACACGCCACAACACACGCACACAGGGCCTCTTCCCCGCAATGGCCGGAGGCTGTCTTTTTTCCGTAATCGGGGGTGGCCGCCACTGATCTTGAAACGCTTGTTTCAGCTGCCGGGGGCGGTGATGTCCAGCGGGGCGGCGGACGGAGGCACCTGTCATGTCGGTTGTGTCATCGTCCCGCTCGGTCCCGTAGGGATTTTGCTTTCCGGTCGCAAAACATTTGCGGCGTTTTTTCCCAGGTGTTTTTTGGCTACCGCTCGCCGTGGCTCACGGGGTTGGTGGGGTGGGGAGCCTGGCGACACATCTCTCACTTCACCCTTTCGCCAGCCCCGTCAGGAAGCCGAAGCTTTAAAAGTGTGCCTCATCTATTTTTAAAGTGTGGTTATGACCCCGAGTTTTGAGTTTTCACGCCCGCCGTCCTACGCGGAGCGTCGACCGCGAGTCTCGGGGAGCGAGTCTCTGCACAGACGAGGAAGGTCTTTTCTCACGCTCCGCGTGAGCGTGCGCAACCATTGCCAGGTCCTTGTCCCAAAGAAAATAAAAAAAAATACGAGTGGAAATTTACCAGGAGTGGTCCCTAGAAGGTGTAGTAAACATTTATGGCCCACGTAAAAAAAAAACCCCACGTAAAAAAACTGTGCGAAGCTTAACGCAGTACAGTGCATCGTGTGTGTTTTTGCTAAATCGAGGCCGTAAGGTCGGCAGGGGCAGTGCCGTTGATGACACCACACCTCAGCGATCGCTTATACGCCCGGCGAACGAATGAACACCACCGCGCAGTGGACGGTAATGTGGAAAGAAAGGCTAAAAATAAACAAAGCGGTTTGAAGGACTCCTCCAAGTGAAGCAGATGACGCGGAATGTTCTTGCCAAATTGCATTACAGAAATTGCGCCATTTCCCTACGTGCGCTTGTCTCAGATTTCATATCCTGCGTGCCAGATAACTCTGCCGCTAAGCAGTTTTCTTGCATAAAAATGCAGGCGCATCTGGCATTCGCCCGCCGTGGGGATCGCGGCGCGGAGAAACAATGGTTTTCCAACGCGGCGCGCTCATCGCATTTCACTCGGATGCGAAGCAAGCCCCGGCTCGGCGAGCGTGTGTGCGCGTGTGCGTGTGTGCGTGTGTGCGCGTGTGCGTGTGTGTGCGTGTGTGCGCGTGTGGGGCCATTGCTGGCAGGAGAGTGAGGCCCCCACGTTCGTATCGCGTTCATGAGCGCGCTCCCTCTCTCTTTCCGCTGCGGCGGCGAGAAACGCGGCCGTGGGAAGCGCGGCCGAGGCGCTATTGTTCAGCGGTGCGAAGCGCGCGGCGTGTTGACGAATTACCCCCCCCCACCCACCCCCCGAGATGGCCGTCACTTCCCATTCCGACGCCAACGTCGACGCCAAACACGCACCTGCTTGTGTGGCGGCGTGCCGCGGAGGGGAAACCGTGTGCCCCGCCTCTCCCGGTGCTCCGCGGGCGGAGGGAGCCGGCCCAGGACCGGGCCTTTCAGAAGCGTCCAGAGTGAGGCATTTTTGCAAGCGCCTAAATTTGGTGTTCCCCGTCCGAAGGTCACTGGGGCTAGAACACGTGCAGGATTTCTGGTTTGTGCCGAATTTCATCTCTGCCTTCTAAGCTAGCGGGCATGAATTGTGGTTGGCCTTGGGCCCCACCACAGTTTTCCTCTTCTCCTCGTGGCCCGGTGCCTGGGCCCCCCTCCTGGTGCAGTTATACCGCCTGCACACTCGAAAGCTGCGCACCCACTTCTAAGCGCCGCTCTCAAGGAGATGTCGCCGCCGCCTCGGCTGCCAAGCGAATCGGGCTCATCCCAGACCCAGCCGCGACATTGACATTGTGAGAGAAATGGGCAGTGCCTCCCTTTGTAACAGAAAGCGAGAGAGAGAGCGAGCGAGCCCTGTGGGGGCTGAAGACGAGCGCTAATTGTTGAGAAGAACGGCGGACAAGTTGCCCACACCGGCAACTTGTTTGGTTCATTGTTTCCACGATATAAAAAAAACTCCTTTATGCAATTCACTGAAGCCTTATAAAAGCCCTCTGTATGAAATTAACACTTTGTTACTTCCTGTCATTGAAAATGCACTTCCCCTTAGTTACACTGCATCGTCGCAGGGCGGCACACGTATTTATAGCGCAGCTTGCGCTAACACGACATCCTCCATAAACCACGATAGTGACTAATTTCACACGGTGTTCATAACGACCCAATTGATGTACTGTACCGCAGAAACACCCGATTTACATAATTCGTTTCCAAGGTGCGCTCGAGTGTTTTATTTATGCCTGCGATCCGTGTGCCGGATGTTGATGAGTGAGCACCGCTGCCAGGGTCACGGCGAGCGGCCCGGCCACCCTCGGAGCTGGGCGTTTGAGGAAAAGGCAAAACACCCGTGCGGCTTACAAACACAGAGGGCCACATTCATGGTGAATGCTCCTTGATTTTTACAAGTGGTTACGGCGCCAAAATGGGCCTGCGCGGTCGGGTCGGGCGGGCAGTCGAGCGAGACACAACGAGTGTCTGTGGTCCTTCCCACCGCACCTCCGATTAAGCACGGTCAGCTACATATCGTGCGTAAGAAGTTCAAAGTACATACGTGGCGTCTCAACGCCGGTCTCCCTCCCACCGCGACTCCACCACGGGCTGTAGCAGCCCGTGGCGTCGGGCGTCTCGCCGTGCGTCGATCATCGACCGTGCGTGCTGTTTTGAGCACAGCAGCCGTACGTTAGCAAGCGGGGGGGAGGGGCACTACTGCCCTCGTCCTAGGGTGGCACCGTCCCCTGTGCAGAACGACAGGGGACTGGCCGACGCGACCATCATTATTATTTGCTGCGCGAGCCACTCTCGTGCTCCTTGTACTGTGGGCCATCCTCAGCTGCGGTGAAAACAGCCGCAGGTCAGGGTTCATTACGCTCCCAGCCTCGGCTACGTGGACCTGGCTGGGACTCGAGAGGCTCCACAGAACAACCGAGATTCCCTTTGAGCCACGGGTCTTGGCTCTGGGGCAATGGCCTCCTCTGACAAAGGGGAAAGGATTATTTCTAGCCTGGGTAATGGATCCAAAGGTCCGCTCTGGAAAATCACAGCAGCGCGGCCACCTGCACTCGAGTGCGGGTTGAGGTTTCCACTCCTCGGGGGGTTGGGGGGTGATGGGGAAGAGAACCGCCCGTCTCGGGTGACACGAGCGTGGCGACCGATAAACAAGGCCTCTCGCCTCGAGTGGGACCTGGTCTGGGCCAGAGGCTCACGTCCACCATCATCCCAGCATGCTCCCCTCTGCCCTCTCAACATTTTCCAGTGATATTTATAATGTACACTCCCATATTAAGTATGTTCCAGTGGTCGCATGGACACTTGCAATTAAGCTTTTTAAAAGAGTGGTCACCGTAAAGTTGCTGTAGTTTCGTGTTTGTTGTATCAGTGGAGCTGAATGAATAGGAGATGTGATACCCAGCTTGGGATTGGATGAAAGTGAGGCCCTCAGCTTTTGGACTAAAACGTTTCACATCGAAGCTTTCATGACCAAGATTGGGATTCATGGTTAGTTTTCTTTCGGGGTGAGGTCGTCGTGTGGGTACAATGCCATAGTTTTAGCCATAATCCTCCGTCACGTTGCGCAAATATTCCACTTGATGTGGTTATTTCAGCAACACTTGGAATGTTCAAAAGCAAGCAACATTTTGACAACTTTACGTAGATTGTCAAAACGTTGCACATGTGGCAATTTTTATTTGCTTGGCTCTGTCGGTGGGTGGTGCAGGGTTTTGTCAGAAATTGGCGTTGTACCTCCACGACAATCTGGCCCAAAGAATAAATAAATCGCAAACCGTTTAATCGGAGATTTCTTACATTTTACACTTTTTGGGGGCCTTGGAAAAAAACAACTAAACTTTAATCATTAAAATCCTTTTATAAAACCCATTGCATGGCTTAACTTACTGTAAGTCAACATTTATTTAATAAATTAAGTAAAGAACATTTTAATGAAATAAAGTTTTCCAGACACTAGATAATCCATTGTTTGGAAAGCCTCATTGACTAGCTATCACTCTATGCAAGATTAAATTATTTTACGGAAATCTCAACATTGCGACTTGCTCAGAAGTGGGATTGCAGAGCACGACAATCCCACGCGCATTAACGCGCAAAGAAGAAAAAACATTCCCCGGATTTAATGTGAAGCTTGGCATTGCTCGCCGCAATAAGTCATCTATCGATGCTGTGGGATGAAGCGATGTCAGGTCCGTTTGTCCACCCGGCACAATTCCGGCTTTAAGTTTACGAGCAAACTGGGAGCTGCGCACGGAGAAGCCGCCGCTCGTCACCACACTCCGTCTTCTCCCCGTCTGGTTTCACCGTCCGCATGGCTGCAGCCGTCGCCGGTGTGCGACACAATGCCGGGTGATGCCCCGAACGATATCCAAACGAGCCCGGATCGCATTCATTGTCACATACCATCTACTCGCTCGTCTACGCTGACACCTGACCCCGTGTGCGCGGTTTAAGCTTTCTCTGGGATGGTGGGCGAGCCCCAATACAGATTTCAGGGTCCTACCGCTCGCTCGCCCGATCACCTACCCGCCCACCCAACCATCTGCCCGCCCACCCGGTCATCCGCCCACTCGCTCGCCCCCACCCGATCACCCGCCAGCTCGCCCACCCAATCACCCGCCCACTCGCCCACCCAATCACCCACCCGCTCGCCCGTATGTGCGATCACGCGCCTGCTCGCCCACTCGATAGCCCCTCATCCGCCCGCTACCTACCAGATCACCCACTCGCCCGCACGTGCGATCACCCGCCCGGTTGTCTCACTGATCACCCGCCCGCTCGCCCACCAGATCGGCTGTTTGCCCGCCCGATCACCCGCCCGCTCGCACGCCTGACCACCCACCTGGTCGCACACCTGATAAATTGCCCGCCCAATCACCTGCCCACTAGCACGCCCGATCACCCACCCTCTCTCATGACCGATCACCCACCCGCTCGCACGCCTGATCACCCACCCCGCTTGTTGCCACTCCACTCCCTGGCAGGCACAGCGTGTCTGAGCCACCGTAAATAATTGAGGAGGCGCGCCGTGGTGAGCCAGCCGTGTGTGACACTGCGAGGGAACATCGCTGCGCTTGTGACCGCGGATCCGGTTCGTGTTGGGATTATGGAAAGTTTCAGAGTTCCAGCAGCGACATCTTAATCACGGGTGTTTTTTTAATCTTGTGAGAAAAGCGCGAATCTGTTGTGTGTGAGAGGCTCCCGCAGAGTCAGCCAGCTGACAGCATGCAGTACGTTTATGGCAATTCGTACCCTGGTGCATTCAGCTACATAGTTTTCTTGTTGTTACAGAGCACTTGCTAAATTCGTTTCTTCATTGACTTATTATGTCATTTTTATGAACATTTAACATTTAAATTTAACAAGTTAATAAAAACTTAAGGCCGTGATTGAGTCAGTATGGGATGTAATGGGTTTGGTTGAGGTTGTGAATGGGTTGGGATGAGGAGTTTTGGGTTCGGTTTGAGATTATGTGATTCCATCTAATATGGAGATGGGATTCAGTCTGGGCCATTATGGGTTTTTTGTCGAGGTTGTGATGGATTCTGACTGGCAATCGGGTCTGGTCTGGGACAGTGGTAGGATGTTGGTGGTTGCGCTTGGTGCTACGATGGCGCAGGGTCGGGCGGGGTCACAATCTATTGGCAGCACGAAGCGTCGTCGGCGGTCGTAACGCATTGATTTCCAGACGCAGAAATGACGCGTAATAACACTTGGACAAATAAACTGCTCCATTTGGCCAGGGGCAGGCCACAGCTGCAGTGTAAATAATGGAAAACCTCAAAGTTACTGCTCTGAGGCCGGCACGAGGCTGCGCGCGTCAGCGGAGAGCGTCGACTTCGCCCCGGCGTGCCGCGGCGAGGATGGAGGGCCTCAGCCACTATAAGCCATGAAAAAGCCCATTATGGAGCCTCTCACCTGGGGAGCCTCAACAGCACAGGCCCTAACTCCTGCAGAATGTGCTACCGCGGCCTCGTAACCCTTCGCTTGACAGGATTTAATCTAGCAGCTCTCAAATCAGAAAAAAATAAAAACTCTTAACCGATTCACAAATGGAAATCTAAACTCGCGGCACATTCAGCCAAACACGGCGGCCTCCAGGGCCATTACCGCATGCGGGTCAGGCACTGCGAACCTCAGTCAACTTCCGCTCTGCAGTTGTGACACTTCCACCTCGTTAAAGGCGAGCGCTGCCGTTCTCGGACGCGGCAGCGGCTCAGGCGGGTAGACGGGAGGGCCTGGCACGTGCCGCCGGCCCCCTGGTGGCTCTCCCGCGCCCCCCCCCCCTCGCTCCCATCTCAATGCAGCGCGCATCGCCATCGCTCCGTGGGCAGGATGTGCGCTCCGTGTTTACACTCGAAGATCTTATTAAAACTGGGCCGTGAGAGCAGCCTGTCCCCACAGCTCAATCCGCACGCTCTTAAGAGTAGCTCCAGTTCCCTCCCACCCCACCTCACCCCACCACCACGCACAGCCGAGCGGCTTAGCAGGGCCAGCAGCGAGCAGCGGGCACCAGGTCCCCGTGCACAGTGGGCGCTGCCCAGCGGAGCCCTGCGTTGACGCCCGCTCGGAGCGCGATCGCGCCATGGCCAAGCCGCCAGCTTGCCGCGGATCAACGTGGCTCGTCCACATTGCAAATATACCCACAGTTTGTTGGAAGAAAAAAAAATATCGAATTATATTGTTTGTACGTACGTCGAACTTATTTAATAATAAGCGTGGCAACAAAGTGTTTGCGAGATAGATCGGAGCCAGCCAAGTAATCCCATCATCGTGAAATAGCAGCCGCATTTACAAAACTCAAGATTATCACCGGCAGTAAGTTCCCAAAAATGTGAAATATGCGTAATTACGTAAGCGTAAGATGACACGTTCCTCACAAAGGAGCTTCCCTGCGCTCAGAAGTATGGCACGAGAAGAGACGTGACGGGAGAGGGAGAGATTGGAATGGAAGTGTCAAAGCGAGTCCCGTTAAACTGAAAGGGCATTCTTTTCAAGAGAACTCCAGATGCCAGCATTCATACGGAGCTTTGTTGCACGTTTCAACGTTGTGCGCGAACGCAAAATGTTCCCTGTTTTGGAGTGGTGGTCTAACCAGGAGACCGTCTCAAACCAATTTTCCTTGGCGAGTTCACAAGGCTTTCGTTTTGCCTGTCGCCATGTCGATGACAGATTAACACGCTTTACGGTGAACGCAGCGTTATGAATGAAACTTGTTTAATGTCGGACTGAAGCGCGTGCTGTGATCGCCCCCCTCACAAGGATGAAAGAAGTGGCAGCAGCATCAGCAGCAAAATCTTCACCCTTCAGCTCGGCCCCACAGCCTCAGCACGAACCCTGACCCCGTCCACCCTGAGCACACAAACTGACCACACCGGCCCCAACCCTGCCAAACTTAACTCCACAATCCCACCACACCAACGCCTCCCAACCACAACCCCGCCAACCCCGCCAACCCCGCCAACCCCCAAACCCCTCCATCTCTGACCCCACAAACCCTGACAACTCATGCCCACAGCCTCGACTGTCCGGCTCACTTGCCCTCAGAGCAGTCTCGTTTCCCAAGCCATTCCTCAAATCCCAGTTCTCTTGCACCCGCAGGTGAGATCCTGCCCACCGACATCCACAGGCAACTTGAAATTGCAATCAGAACCCACGTGGAACATCAACCACCATGAGCCCAGGAACATAAACAGTTTGGTGGGCACCAGGCTGCCCTCGGGGCCTGCCCTCTGCCGTGTGCCCCTGCCCTCTGGTCTGCTCTCAGCATATGGGCTGCCTCTCCCCAGCTCTAATTAATTAGCGCACCACTGCTGCCAAGCGCTGCAGAGCACACTGCCAGCGCTGCCAGTCTGTCACGTCGCCAGCGGGGATTTGCAGGGCTCTGCTGCCCTTCCCGGCGGCCGCTGCAGTTACCTCCGGTTTGATGCACACTCCGTGTCTTTGTCACGTCCGTGTATTTTTCCACGTTACTTTGCGCGCGAATCGCTGCAAGCGGACATCTCGAGAAGGACCGTCGATTCCGGGCACGGTGAGCGTGGCGAGGAGACGTCAGGAGCCGCTTCTTGGCTTCTGGCCCGCGAGGCACGGCCTATATTTAGACGCCGTTGCGTTCAAAAGTTTTCGCCTCTTCCCTTATCGTTTGGAAGCGCGGATGCGTTCCGCGCTGCAACAGACGGACGTGCGGGTAGCGGTGAGGAGAACTCGCAGCGTGCGCAGTTGCGGGCGCCACAGAGAGACAAAATGGGGAATTACACACACACACATATTTAACGAGTCACCTAACACGGAGAATTACCGTTGTATAATGGGCTTTGCATTGTTAAGCAGTTTAGAGATGATTACCACTACACGATCCAGAATTCATCTTAAAGCATTCCAGGGCACCTCGCCAACAGAATGAGCTCACGGTCTCCTCCGATTGGCACAGTTTGCTTGAAAAGCACGCGAATATCATTGCAGTCCTGTGACCGGAAGTTGATTTTGGCAAAGCAGTGGCCGTGTCACCGCAAATTTAAAATGTAATCACCATCCAGTGCAGCTCTGTCCGCAACTACCTCTCTGCCCACTGCACCTAAGCCGCAGAGGAGAAGTAGCGTCTCGCGCTAATTAAAATCCTCGAAAAATTATTCGCAAGAAGCGTCGGGGAACGATTACGCTTTAAATAAAACGGGGGGTTCATCCGTTGCTCCCCCCCCCCCTCGCTCCACCCGGCTCCCTCGCTCCAACCATCCCCTCGCTGCATCCACCCCCTCGCTCGCTCCACCCGGCTCCCTCGCTCCACCCTTCCATAAGCTCCACTCTTCCTGTCACTCCACGCGACTCGCATGTTCCACACTCCCTAGTCCACCCTTCAGAATCAGAATCTCTGCAGGAGGAATCCGATGAGCTATTCAACTCTTTTTTCACAGATGGCCGGTAGGGGCGAGTAAGAACGTTACAATACCCAGCCCCACCCGTGCTCTAAGTCCACCTGGCCCTACCCAGTGCCATCACTCCATCCCCTGTCTCCAGGCTCCAGCAGACCCCCCCCCCCTACTCTTTCTCCACAGCTCCACACACCGAGCAATTGAGCAGTAGCTCACCCCGAGGTTTTAAAACGGAGGAACAAGTAACGCTTTGCTGCAATATGACCCAGTTTTCATAAACCCCGTGGTTACATAACACGCAGATTACACGAGTTCAGCATCTTTGCTGTCGAAATGTATGTCTGTGCAGTGTTGGGATCCGCGGAGAGTTGAGCGTACAGGGGATGATGCCGTAAAAATTTTCTCGCACATTGCACGCTTTTCTGTAATTTAAAAAGGTCGAGAGCTGTGTGCGGTAGCTGCGGCCGGATACATAAATTCGTCTTGCTGGATGTTTTATTGATGAGCGTGTGATGAATGTGGAATCAATGCAGGATGTGTTGTGTGTGTGTCTCTCTCTCTGCCCGTTTAATTTTCCATTAATAATTAATGCAATTAAAAATTAAGGTACTCATTTTGAAATATTAAAGACACGCTCTTCTTTTTTGTGAGATTAACAAATTCCAGCTTTATTCTCGCTCTCTTTTTCCTCTCTATATATGCACACGGTATAGATTTATTCTGAGGTCACCAATATCATTGCCTGGGCTCGCTGTCCTCTTGTAACGGTGCGTTGTAGGTCATACCGAGATAGGTCATGGTGGGGGAGGGGGCGTTTGTGTTCTCTGCGGGAACAATATTTAACGAATTTAATTTTACACAAATCCCTGGGAACCGCACATGACAAAAAAGCACGCCTGAATGTTAATTTTTCTACTCCGAACCCAACCTGAACTCTTTGCAACATTAACATCGTTGGTGTATATCACGCACGGCGCTGCGTAGTTTACTAAACCCACCACGTGCCATTTATATGGGTCACATTAGCCGGAAAACCGGGAGAAAGGGGGGGGGGAAGAAACGGCAGTTTCTAGATTGCCTGCACGGCGCGCATGAAGTCGTTCATAAGTGACCCCCTCCCCAGAGCAGAGCCAACTGAGGCACCGCCACACGAGGCAGGAAGCCACCGACACGGAGAGGTAGACACGCAGGCAGTTGGTGGGCAAGCCCCCCCCCTCCCTGCCTGTGTGAATGTTCAGCTGTCAGAATCTTCTGGAAACACTGACACTCCCGGACACACGGTTCAATACGCCCGGCATTCGATCACTCGGCTCTCGAGGAGCTGCGTCCTGCGTGCATAACTACACAAGCCACCGCTGTACAACAAAATAAAATAAAAACAAGTGATTGCAGTAGGGACGGCACGAGAGGGATGCTGGGATGGGCCCTGCACCCGCCGACCGGGAGCAACCGGAGGAGGGCTTGGATTGCAGGCGCGCCTCAGAATCTAGTCGCTGACTTTGCGTGCCCTAATTACCAGGTGCAATCACCTGCGTGGCGCTTGTGCTGCATTACATACGGCCTTAATTGCTCGCTGATGTTGCCATCAGTTAAACAATGCTAATGTGCCTCTCTCGTCTGCTGATTATGTTGCCCGCAGCACCCCGGGGAGATCCCACACAAAACAGCAGAGATAACAATCCGCCCAGTGGATTAGATTATATTTATTATTGATACTTTGCAGAGCATTTAGCCCAAATATTCTCCGTACAAAAGGTTAAAAACACAGACATGAATCTTCGTCAGGGACGCACACTTTTTTTCTACTTGCCATGATCCCTTTTTTTTTGTAATGCTAATGCGCGGTTATATATTTATGCGGCAAATAATTAATATATCGTGGTGTCATGGGCCGTGTGTGTATATATAATTCACGTGCCATCCTCCCATGGCGCACGACTTGCAGACGGCTGTCACGAACGATCAGTGAGACTCGCGAACGTGAGAGGGCGGAGACGCCACGAGGGCCCGCGGCGCCTGCTTGGTGTACGCCACGACGACAATGCCGGCGGCATTTGCGGGTTGGCACTGTGGTGTCCGGGCAGTGGCTCGGCGGGGTGAGGAAGTACGCTGGCACGGGGCGGGCGGGAGAGCGCCGGGTGATGACGCACGCGGGCCACCGGGCCTCTGCGATGGCAACTTTCACACATCTCTTGTCATCCCCTACCGATTTGTAAACTCCTTTTTTTTACCGCGTACCAGTTTTCCAAGCAACTTCTAACACTTTACACAAGGTTGTAAATATATATTATGTATAATACACGTGGGTTTTTTTGTGCGTTGCTTAGAAAACTTGTACGCGGTAAAACAAAAAAAAGGGTTTACACATCGGCAGCCGTGCGAGCAACAGTGGCAATAGCTAGCCGCAGGCCGACCGTCAGCTCTCCTTCTTTTTGCCGATCCTGCCAAGGCCACCAGGCCTAGGCAAAGAACCCTGAAGATCCATTCCTGGAATGGCCCTTGCTCCCCCGGTGCAGATCGGATGCGAAGGTGACCACGTCTCCCGGCCCCTCACCCCCCACCCTCTCTCCCCCCACCCTCTCTCCCCCCCACCCTCTCTCCCCCCACCCTCTCTCCCCCCACCCTCTCTCCCCCCCACCCTCTCTCCCCCCACACTCTCTCCCCCCACCCACTCTCCCCTCACCCGCAGATGGACCCCATGCAGAAGGCACTGCTCGCACCCTTCCACCTGCATCTCCCGCCGCGCAAGCGCCACGTCATCTCGTGCAACGTGTGCCAGCTCCGTTTCAACTCCGAGGTGAGGGCGGCTCGCGCGGGCCCCAAAGGTCTCGGAGCGACAGCCCCTTTCCCCCCCCTCCACCCCACTTGCTACGTTCCCAGGCGCACCGCTACTTCTGACACAAGCAACCCCCGTGCACCTCCGCTCGAGGCATTATTGCTACGCTTGTTCACTTAGGAAAGCCTCATCCGAGTCTCAAGACTCTTTTTCAGGAGGGTCCTGCCAGGTTTTTAGCAATAAGTGGTGAGGATTGTATAGATGATTGTTTTGGCTTGTGTTTCAAAATCCTAAGGCTGTACAGGCAGACCTTGCTTAGTGCGACCCCATAGAATGCTGATTCGTCATAGCACTCTTTGTCGCGGAGAATTTGTGTATGAAAAAAATGCAATCAAAATGTATATAAAGCACTTCCGAGTGACAACGCGCAGCAAAGGACCCGCACCCGCCCACCATCGTCCGCTCTGACAATGAGTGACGTACGCTGTGAGCCAATCAGTCCCCGCCCCCCGCGAGTAGATGATCACGATTCGTGGTCGCAACAATGTTTTTTGTTTATGTGTCTTCTTCTGATGTAACTACAAGTACAGTGCGTTTAGCCAGGTGGTGACTCACGGGACCAGGTTCGAGCTTCAGGCTCGAACTAAAAGGAACCTCAGTACAGACATTGTCACTGGAGGCATCGCTAAGACCAGGATGGAGAGAGCAGTGGCTCCTCCAACCTCGTGAGTACAGCAGATAACACTGATGTCATAATAAACTATTAGTTTTATTTATGAAATAATGTTTACCACCTGTATAATCATTAGCGCTATTACCGATACCCCAATAAAGTCCCCATATATTGCTCATACGAAAGAAATAAGGCTGTCAGGAACGCATCCCCATGTAGACAATGATATCATGACCCTGTTTAGCGCCGATTCGATTAGTGCTCACTTCCCCAGAAACGCATCTAGCCCGCTAAGCGAGGTCTGCCTGTGTTGAATCAAAACAGGGCTTTCTACTTTCGTGAAGGCCAGTTTTCATAGGACCTTGCCCTCTTAGCCTACGCAACTGCAGATTGCTCGGGTCGAATGAGGATGATACCTCCCTGTGTTCCCCTTTGCTTCGCAAGCCTCAAGGACAGCCTTGTGGATGAGAGCGCATCGCAGGATGGCACATCCTCCCCCCTCTTATTCTGGAATCAGAGCATGCAAATCTGCTCGAACCCCCACTCCTTGGGAGCGAGTCAAGTAAAGGAAGAGAGAGCCCACTCGGGGTCAAATCCATGCAACGTTTGTCCTCGGCCCGTGGCCTCAACGGTTTGCGAGCGGAACGACGGGAGAATGTATCTTCCTATTGACGCAGAATTGTGAGAGAACCGTGGGGCACAAAGCGCGGCGACGTCCTCAGCGCTGCTCGTTCCTTTGCCAGCACCGTGGAGGGGGCTCTGCCACGACAGCGTGCGGTCTCGCTCACCTTCCCGGCAGACGTTATTGCTGCCGTGAAAAAAACGTATTCAGAGTTTAGAACCTGACCATGCAAGCAGCGAGGAGTTCTAAGGGAGGACCACCGAGCGTATTCAACTCTCAACGCAGGCTCCAGTGAACAACCCCAGGCCACGCTGGCGACCTCTCCTGCGTCATGGTCCTAGAGCCTGGACATGATCTTTCGTCCCAACCTGGCTTCCCTGACCTTCTCGTAAAGAGCTGAATTGGCCGATGCCCTGACCTTCAGGGCTGCCAGACAAAGACCCCTCTGGAATCCCTCCCACGCCTGCCACCCGGCATTCTGCCGGATCGAGGTCCTCCTCACACCGCACTCGGAAACACCTCCAAGGAGAGTTATACACTGTCTATATCTAGCCCCCCCCCCATCTTTGACTTTAGTCGATCCTGAACTTCAACATATAGACCCCACCCACTAAATTAGGCCCTCTCAATCACCAGGCCATCAAGTTCAGTGCCAGGCCTTAACACCACGCACCCCTTTGGCTGAGCAGGTCTGCTCTCAACAGGAGCTGCCAGGCTTCTCCCACCGTCATGGCCAAGAGGTCAGAGATCTACTTCGTCCTGAGCCAATTCGGCGTGGTCAAAAAAATCACCTCTGCTCCTTCCCTGCTGACCTTTTCCAAAATCAAAATCTTTGGAACGAGGGGGGGGAAGGCGGGAACACATGCCTCAACTGTCCCGCTCACTAACATTGCGTCCATCACGATGGCCTCCCGTTGCCAAAAACCTGGACGCAAGCACACGGTCGTCTTGGCGTTCTCCTCAGAGGGAAACCAGTCCACCGTCGGGTGTCCACACCTGCGTGTCACTTACTGGCACTCGCGTGCCCACTCCCCCAGGGCAAGCCTCCCAACCGGGCCCATGGAGCCACCTCCACCGTGGCTGCCTTGTAGCCGCAGGTCACTAGGAACAGTCTCACATGCCCCCCGCCACCCATCTCCGGCAACCTGCCGAACACTGCCCTCCAGTGATTAAACTTTTCGTGAACACCCCCCCCCCCTTGCACAGTGTTGATCAGTCAGGTTGTTGTCCTCCCCCCGCACCTCCTATTAGCACAGTTCAAGTTAATGTATTAGGTATAGCCCTGTGAGCCAGTCGGCTCTTGAATTGGGTGTAACCGCAACAAACAAAAAACAAAAACATGAACAAGACCCCTGGGATTAGGCATCGGCCAACCTGGGATGGGCCACTCGCTTCATGGGGCTGAGAGATTAGTCCCCAAACCCCCCCCAACTTGGTCAATGGTAACTTTTGTGCCAACACCAGCACTGCTTGCCTTTCACCCCACGAGGATTAAGGGGCTCTGCAGGCCTCACGTTTGGTGGCGCGCTCCGACGGCTCGCACGGCCAGGACCGTGTACGATTCGGCATGCCACGTCGCCGTGTGAATACATCTTATAGTGACTATGTGCAAACAGAAAATCCAAGAAAAGACAGAAAAATATTGTAGGAAAAGCACCGCACACCAACACTGTGTGCAAAAATCCGAGTGGGGTGCAAGTCAAACAACAACAACCACAAGACAACTTAGATTTAGGCCATCAGTCTAACTCTGTACTACAACAAACAAACATGGCCAAACCAAAAACTTTTCGAAAGTTACCAAAATAAAGCCATAAAAGCAATGAAACAGTGATCATAGGAACTGTGACCGAATTTTCACAATAAACGACGTAAACAACATGTACTACCAAACTCTGCAGCCATAGCTGGCTGCATGAGTCACTCCACAACAGTAGGAGCATGTCGGAGTATCAACATTTTTCAATGCACCTTAAAGATCAGCACACTAAATCAAAACACAGATCATACTTTGCAGCAATCATCCGTAGTGAAACATTGTATTTTAGGCCACTAAATTGCAGTGGCAGCTAGGGGTGTACAACTCCTCTAGAGCAGTTTTGAGTGAAGATCTCATAGGTAGTGATTCAAGTTGCAGTTTATTGGCAATAGCATTCCAGACCCTGGGGGCATCAATAGCAAAGGCCCTTCCTCCAGTATTTGTACGGCAATAGGGAATATGAAGCCGGTAAATGAGTGTAGACCTTAGGTCAAATTTGTTCTTTGAAACAGAGAGGAGATCCAGCATGTAATCTGCGGATTTTTTTGTAAGTACATCATGAATAAATAAGATCTGATGCACAAGCCGTCGAACATTGATAGATGTTAAGTTTGACCCAATGTAGAGATCACAGCGATGAGTCCTATATGGGCAGTTCAATGCAAATCTTAAGGCCGAGTGATACATTGAGTCAAGCTTCTTCAGTACAGTACTTGGGGCTGATTTATACACGATGTCACAGTAATCAAGTAGTTGGCTACGTACGGTGCAAAAGAAGTTCAACATACATACATAGAGTGCTCCTCAGTGTTTTTTCTTACGTCCATGGAAACATGCAGATATGTGTCCTTGAGATCTACCAAGGTGAGCCAATCGCCCGGCTTCACGATCGCTCTTAGGGACTCCATATTGAATTGCCTTCATTGTCATAATTCCCTTTTAACCATTTTCTCCTGAAGCCACCAATGTCCTTGGTTACCATAAATAGATGCGAGTAAAATCCCGAGAACGTTTCATCCCTTGCGTACTATTAAACAAAAAATAGCCGCCCACACACTTGCAATACACCGCAAATGTCGCCTTAATTACCAGAGACGTCTCAACGTCCATTTGGCGCTATTTTGAGCACTGTAGCCCTTTCAGTTAGCCGAGCTGCAGCAGTGCCAAGAACAACACCCAGAAAACTTAAACACCAAATCAAAATGGAGGCAGAATGGTCATGTGTGGAGAAGTAGGGGTGGAAACCCTCGCCCAACGTTACAGTTAAATTATTAAATTGATATGATGAGTTTTCTGGGTGCTCTGCACAGGAAGTTGTTTGGGTGCGCCGGCGACTGCAGTGTGAACAACACCCACGATGTTGTGATGAGCGCAGACAATCCCATCAACCGTAAGAAATGTTTCCTTTGTGCCAACGCGAGCGGGGAGAGACTCGTACCCATGCAAGTCTACGCCTGTCGGCGTCTGCCCTACAAAAATATCTCTCCGTGTGCAGATTGTTTCTTCAAAGACCACCCATTCTCCCGGGCACCGCTAAACGCACACGATCCACAAACACCCCGGAGCGATCCCCGCGTCGTCGCAACTCTCAAAACCAAACAGTCGCCCGCGCAAAGCGCGTCTCCCCAGCCCCCCTAGCCCCTAGCACAGACGCTCTATACATGTTTGAGATTCCTGCGGTGGACCCCTAATGGATAAGGATTTTTAACGATCGTTAATAGCGATGTGGTTTTCATCCCAGAGCGTGCGCGCAATGCGGCCAGGTGTGTGCACAATTCATTGTGGCGAACTCCCACCGGGTACACGGGCGAAGTAATGGATCGTCCTGCCCGGCCCCGTCATTATCCACGAGCCTTCGTCAGGACGGCGGCCTGCGTCGCCCGCAAAGGGAGGAAGGTAGGGAGGGAGGTCGCCATCGGCGCTCGCTTCCCCCATGTGGCCTCTCTCGACGTACCACAACCAAACCCTCTCCCGAGACGGCGAGACGTGTTTTTTACGTGAATAATTAACGAGTGTGCTCTTTCGATTTGGCCAGCAACGGAGCAGATTGAGGCACCGGGTTTTGACGCTGTCGTGACGCTCGCAAGCATTTAGTTCTGGCCTGACATTGATCGGCGGGGACACGGGTCAAAGGCGCGTGTACCCGGGAAATCGCGCTCAACGGCCTCGGAGCAAAATGCGATTCACCTCTCCGGCACGGCTCTCACCTCGCATGCGCGTGTCCACTCCCACGTGAGGGAGAGGTGCCCCCGGCACACGAGCTACAAACCGGCCACAACTCGGTTGGCCACATGGCCCAAGTGCGGCCACACCACCCACTCCACAGCCACGTGACACCGGTCTGCCCGGCCACAATACACTCGGCACGCTTTGCATACCCGGACAACAAACCCGCAACCTGCCACGGCAGGCACGCCACACGCGTGTGGGCCACAACGCGCACAGAAACGCTGCGGGATTATACCGATGAGATCCGATGAGACGGTTCAAATGAGTAAAAAAACAACCGACCTCTGACCCCAAGTCATGACCCCCGAATCGGGACAAATCCTCGATTGACTCGTACGTGATCCCAGCATCAGATAGTGCGCATGATTTGATGCTAAAATTGATCAATAACCTATAACTATGTTTATTTTACCAAGTAAGGCCCACTCACTGAGCTATAGCGCTCCCTTTTCAGAAGCGACCTTGCTATCACAAATGATAGCTCAACGAAACGGCTTTTCACGTGGGAATCTTTAGCAGCCAAATACTCTAAACGCGTGTTTCTAAATGTGGAGGGAAACCCGGACGACCCGGAGAAAAAAAATCCACGTGAGAGACAAACACATTCCAAATATACAGGTATCAGGGTCAGGATCGAACCCACAACCTCCTCCATAACATAGTTTT
The DNA here is from genome assembly GCF_965212315.1 of Lampetra planeri. NCBI lineage: Eukaryota > Metazoa > Chordata > Hyperoartia > Petromyzontiformes > Petromyzontidae > Lampetra > Lampetra planeri. The sequence continues at coordinate 10,673,351 of NC_136137.1, read as the reverse complement.
TTTGAGTTGAATCGTGTAAATATAAATGTGCCGTCAAACCTGCCAGCACCTGACACAGCCAACTAGTAAGGTTTGTCACGTAAACAGAACGTGGCCAATTCGTTACTAGTACAGCACACCGGTGTGTTGGAGAGCAAATCCACAACATTCGCAATCCGAGTACACAACCTCCTGTATACCAGACGAGGGAGTTCACATCTCGCCACCGTGGCGCCCATGCGCATGACCAGGGTACAAATGAATGAACCGTGAATGCGGAGTTGAAGCTGAGCGACAGTCGGGGGGGGGGGGGGCGACATCTTTGTACCGTTGACGTGGAGTGTTTGCGTTGGTGGCAGCGGGAGGCCAACCGGTGCTCGCTTTGCTCTTCACAAATGAAAAGACAGCGTTGGTAACATTTGATATTCAATTCAGGAGTTAATTGTATTAAATCCCCCGCCGGGGATGGCTTGCGTGCGTGGTGTGTAGGTTGGCGTGCACTTTTTTTTCGGTTCAGCGAAATTATGTAACTGTTTGACATGTAGTAATGGTAAATGGCAATTTAATATTTAAACACACTTTTCATGAAATGATGAAAAGTGAGCACGCGGCCTTTCAGAAACATTGGCGAGTTTCAGAGTAATTAAGAGTTTGCCGTGTCTTGGAGCCGTGTTCGCACAACACACGGGCCACCATCCACTGTTCTCTTCACAAGAATCGCAGAAGCCGGGTTACCTAACAAGCCCCTTACATTACATAAAACACGTGCTTCGGGTCACCAGGTCGGAATTAGACATTCAAAATGTTATTTTTAGTTGTTATTTATTTTTTCAACCCTCATCAACCGAAGCTTACATTCCATTCACATTCTCGGAATTACTCTTTTTTTTCATGGTGCGTCACGATGTGCACGATAATGTTCGCTTTGATTTGCCAACAAATCTGGACTAATATATATATTTTTTAACCCAAACATGAGCCTTGTTTCCACGAGATGCCTCTGCATCATGCAGGGTGGTTCACTATCTCTAGGTGTATTACCGTGCACTGTAAGGCGATGCCAACTTTGAGCACATGTCTGTGTGAGTATGTGCGGGGAGCAGTGGTGGAGCGGTTAGTGTGCCGCTCTACGAACTCGGCGACCCGAGTTCCATTCTCGCTCACGGCCAACACCAGTGACAATTATCTGAACCAGTCCTGGGCATCCCCTAGGTCGACTCAGCCTCAAATAAGTGCCTGGTGCGGTGTGTAAATATCGCCACTTGGGGAACAAATGTGGCCACCCACCCCCTCGTGTGCCGTGCCGGTCTTCATCGGTGCTCGTGAGCAGCACTTGCCCCAACAGTCTGTTAAAACTTCATGGGGGACCTTTGCCTTTTGTCTGAGTCTGTGCGAGCATTTGTCCGCGCGTCTGTAACAATGCGCTTGTGCAACTGCATGGTCGTGCGTCTGCGCGCAGCTGCTGTCAGATAAGGAGCCACGCGACTCTTCGTTGGATGGTAACCATCGTGCGATTTGGTGGGGGGGGGGGGGTTGGGGGGGGTGGGCCTCCGAGCGACTCCTGTGCCACCTCGCCACACACGGGAGACGACGCCGAGGGATGCCAGATGAACTCGACCTCCCCCGACTTGCCTTCTGCCGCGGTGTCGAGCTCCGTCACAGTCGAGCGTTCGTTCAGACTCGAACACCGCTGGCACAACTGGGTTAAAACGGGACATTCTGACCTCGGGATTCGGAGGGGTTGCCGTCTTAAACGACTACACGTGTCCCCGCATTCATCCATGTATTCGTTGACCTCATCTAAATATAAGCCTCTAATTAGGAAACATCACAACGCGGCCACCGCCGCTGGCGCCAGCGCCATTAATGCGCCCTCGCGAGCTGCGTTTTGTAAGCGGCGTCCCCTTAACGTCCCACGTTTCATCGAATGCAATTCTGCGATGTAAATTGCCAAGTGAAAGAAAACGCACCAAGTAAATAAATAAGCAACCCCCCCCCACTGATTGAACCAATTGACCAATCACCTCTGGCCTTCCTGTGGGACTGCGATTAATACATAGAAATGGATTAGTGCGCGAATGCTCACGCCCAGCGAAGCCCCAGCATCTCGTTCCTCAGCGCTGGTAATTGCGCTCGGCCAGGCCCGTTTAATTGGCCACAGTAAATCTGCTCTGCATACGCGTGGCGTTCATGAGCAGGACGGGGCTTTTAAGGGTCTCTTCATCACCGCTACCCTGGCCCGTAGTGCTTCGGGTGCATGTCCAGCAAGACACCAGTGGTTCCGGCACTGCAGACTGCGTCTACAATGACTGCAGCACAGGCGTCCTCGTTTTAGATCTCGTGTGACATCGGAGTTTCGGGGACATTCGGGAGACGAGGTTCAGAAATGTCCTGCTTAGGAGTCCTGTTTTACTGGACTGTGTGCTCCCAGGAGACCAATTCACGTCGTCCTCAGTGTACGTTATCACAGCGAAGTGGCGTCGATGCGGCTTTATTCCCGCATTGATTATCAGACATCGCACTAAATATTCCGCCGGCAAAACTGGGGGGGAAAAAATGTCCGCTCGTCACAGCGCTATCGGAGAAGTGCGGATTCTGGTTGCGTTCACGTCCACGCAAGTGCTCCGGTAATGGCCTTGGTGAAATGATTCACAAGCTCACCCATTCACTGCACACCATCGACTTTTGAATTCAAATCACTGGAACGAATTCATAATGATCGGTCTTCACGTTTTTTGTTCGGCGAACCTAATGCCGTCGTGCGAATAAGCTCTGCGCAGACATCTGCGCACGCATTCTCTCTGGAGTTGAGATTATTCGACAATAACGGTGCTTTTTTTCACGCAGCAAGATGGAAATTTCAATTAAAATTGTAGATTTTTTGAATTCTCCAAACAAAGGAGTTGACACGGCTCCTTTGGAAGCTGCGCGCCGTTGGTGTCAAGTGGCACCGTTCTCCCAGTGTCCTTGTCCCATCTCTCGAGCTTGCACGGGCGGAATTAAAACTTCGAAACCCACACGATCAGGAGCCGGGGGGTGAGTGGTCGGGGTGGGTGGAGGTAGGGGGTGGGTGGGGGCAGAGAAGAGATTGCAAATAGAACCAGGCCAGCAGCATTGGGTCTGGCCGTCCAATACTGAGGCCCTAATCACTTTCCTTAATGCGCCGGCATTGACGGATGGCCCACCGGCAGCATCAGACCACCCGCTTGAAGAAGTCGGGAGACGCACGCAAGTGCGCTAACGGACGTATCGACGGACCACTTTTGGGATAATTAAGTATTGACGCACATTTCCCCTGGAGGTCCTTGTGGGCACCGGAGACGAAAGAGTGGCCAAAAGTCTGAAAGGGCCATGCCACGCAATTTGGGGGGTGGGGGGGGGAGAGGCGAGCGGTTTGATGGCTGAGCACACCAGCCAACCCGCCAACCCGAACCAACCAGCCAGTAGCCTGGCACTGGCACTAGCCCATAACCATTGCCAATTAGCCAAGCAGCTTCTGTACGTATGTATGCTGGACTTCTTTTTTCGCACCGTACGTAGACAACCGGACAAATCAATTAGTGCTAGCTATACCCCGACCGCTAGTACCAGTCGTACCCATTACTAACTGGCCAGCCACAAGTACCAGCCCTACCCAGAACCAACTCGCCAGCCACAAGTACCAGTCGTACCCAGAACCAACTCGCCAGCCACAAGTACCAGTCGTACCCAGAACCAACTCGCCAGCCACAAGTACCAGTCGTACCCAGAACCAACTCGCCAGCTTACATACAGCAGTGATATCCGCCCATCAATGCCACATCTACCTCGAGCCCCACCTTTTGATGTTCACTACGACCCCTTTCAACGTTTTTTTTTTGGTGTTGACGCTGCCAACGCCACGAGTTTGCCACCGCTGGGCTCCCTCCCTCCCGCGGCCGGCCGGCGGGATGCTCCCTGCCTTTCCCATGGCCGAACCCGCTCGTGCATTCTGTACGGTGACTCCGTAGACTCGACGCTGGCGCCAATAAAACTGCCAAGAATCAACAGGGTCCTGGAAACTCCCCCGAGCGCATAACGATTGTCTCAGGAAGTCCACAGCGAGTTTAAACACCACGGCCCGAGTGGCCGTTTTCCTACGACTCCGGTAGGAGTAGCTCTCGGCGCTAGTGGAAGATGCCGGTGGGAGGCACACGCCTTGATTTCGTACGCACATCGTGCTGTTTTCGCGAAACGGTCTGTATTTCACTCTCGCCCGTTCATTACTGTCAGTGGGGGTTGTACATTTCCCATGGGCGTGCTCCCTGCGTAGCCATTAATTCACGTTTAACACCTCGCTGTCCGCCCGGTCTCGCCGTTAACGCGTTACCCGTCACGCGCAACCTCCGCTTCGCAGAGCCAGGCCACGGCACATTACAAGGGCGGGAAGCACGCCAAGCGCCTCAAGGCCCTGGAGATCAGCAAGGCCAAGCAGGCGGGTGACACGGCCGACCAGGCCGAGCGTGAACCAGGCAAGGACGGGACCACCCCCGCCCAGCCGGCCTGCGCTCCGACCGCACCCTCCCGTGGCGACGGGAGCGACCTCGCGCCCACAGAAGGTGGCCTGCGCCAGCGCTCGGCCACACACCCGCACGCGAGCGCCCGGCACCTGCTTTTTGCAAAGGGTGTCCTCACCTCTGTGTGGGGTCACGTGACTGTCAGGTTCTACCTCGACTGGTATAATACAGGAGGTCGTGGATTCGATCCCGACCCTGATGCCTGCTGCTGTATATTTGGAGCTTGCGTGTCTCTCTCTCTCTCTGTGGTCGTGTGGATTTTTCTCCGGGTCCTCCGTTTGTCCCTCCACATTTAGAACCAACATCACGCGTTTAGAGTATTTGGCTGCTATACATTTCCACATCAAAAGCCACTTAGTTGAGCTATCATTTGTGGCCAGGTTGCTTCTGAAAAAGAGCTATATAGCTCAATGAGCCTTACCTGGTAAAATAAAATACAGTTGAGTTTTTTTTGTTTTTGGCTGGGACCCAAAATGTACGTGAAATTGAAGATGTTTTCACCGTCTCCATGAATGTATGATTGTAAAATGGCACAGCTGACACTTGTGTGGCGATAGTGTTTTCCCGAGCATTCGCGCGTGATTGAAAGCGCCCGTCCATCCCCTTGAAGGGCAGTGCAAGCGATTCATATCCAGCGAGGTGGAGGCCCCGTTGAAGATGTAAAAGCTGTCGTTGTCGAGCTGTGAGCAAGTTCCTGCAGTTGCGGAGAAAGCGGCCGCACCAGTCCGGTGACAAAAATGTGCGGTAAACAGCGAGAATTCCCCTCATGTGATGATGATGATGCGAGACAATGCAGTCTCCCGTCCGTGGAGAGGCATTTGGAAGAAGTAAAGAGGAGAGGTCATTACTCAGCCAGATCCTGGTTCCAGAGCCAAACTCATCCGCGATGGGAAACATGTGCAACACTGTCTGGAAATGGCACCGAGAAGGAAAGTTGCAAGATTCACTGGCCCAGAAGAATTCATTCATGGTCAGGATAATAATAAAAAAAACACTCCCCATCAGACGCATCCTGACAGCGTAACCGATACAGGCACCCCCGGCGATGCCGCGAGCATGGGGGGTGAGCACGTTGCCATGAGGCTCGATTCGCGCGAGAACGTGGATCGGAGCGTGCAGTGACCTTGGCTGCTCCTGTTTCCAAATCGTAGAAGCGTTTCATTACGACGTGCGCACGCTTATCGCCAAACGGCGAGGTGGCTCAGCAGTGGCAGCGAGCGGCAAGCAACCGGAAGGCTGCGAGTTCAAATACTCGTTGATGATTGACTTGGGCCATCATCCTTGCGGGGTGGATAAAGTAATAAATGTGTATTGTTCCATGGGATAGACTCACCCCTGCCATAGAAATGTAGAATTGCCACCGCTGGCTCGGGACTTCGAACGGGAGACGAGCGTTGCCTCGACGCTCACTTGACCAAACAAAACAACAACGCAACGACCGTAACCCAGCGGCTTCTCAGACGTTTTTTGCTGATGTCGTCAGAAGCAGACGGGGGACCTCTGTTGGCGGAGAGCGCCTCCGCCAGCCTCCAAGCGCAGCGCTCGGCGAGCGACGGCGCCGACCCGGCACCCGGCGGCGGCGTCGTCGTCGTCTCCGTCGCGGCTCAACCCGGCACGTGCAGCGTCGCCCGAGGACCCCTGGACTGCTCGAGCGCCGCGAGCACCAGCGGCCATGGCGACGAGCCTGCCCAGCAGGACTTTGCCGGCGCCGTGCCCAGGCAGGCGGCTCCGAGCGGAGCCGCCGCCGCCGACTCCGCGGTGGCGCTGGGAGTCGCGCCTCCGGGCCCGGACGACCTCGGCTCGAGCCGGGAGGGCGGCTATGGCGGCCTCGAGCGCAGCGGGACGGGCGCCACCGTGCCGTGCTGCGGTCCGACAGAGACGGATGGAGCCAAGCCTTCAAAGGTGATTAATGCCGTGCATGGTATTCAGCCGGCGCTTTCATTTTTTTTAGTTTTTCCCCTGAAAGGATCATTTAAGCCTAATCCACACAGCCTACCTCTGCTGCGTTATTAATCTTACAAGAAAATTTAATTTTTGACTTTAAAAATGTATATGCTTATAAATATAATAACGGTGGATGAGAGATAAAATACGAGCTGCCGCTGATGGCCATGAGCAAAATGATCTTTTTTTTTGCAGCTTTGAATGTAAAGCCACGCTTGAAATAATTTCCTTGGCCTGGAAGATTACAGGCATTAATGACTTGCGTTCAGTGACTCTCTCAGGGGTGCAGGCTTGCAAATGCGCTGATTATAATTACATCACCATTGCTACTTACGAACCATACAAAGAACCACGCCACTTCTGTGGGCACACGCAAAAGCTTGTGGGCACACGCACAAGCATGTGCGCGCGTCGCCGCATTTACTTATATTTGGCACTCAACGAGACTGCTATCTTGCAACGACATGCAAGCAGCCGGAAGCCACGGCTCCCATCACGCCTTTCATGCCCATCGTGTGACCACCACATTATAATTGTTGTCAGCGCGATGATTTCCCATCAATTGCGGAAAGCGTCGGATTTGAACGCCCCAACTGTGCGTGGAGCACACAGCCGCACCCGTGCGCTACGGCGGGGCGAGTGTCCATCGCCGGTGACTCGGCAGAGCGCCGGTGACAGCGTTCTGGCCGCGGGGCGTGACCCGGCGCTGCGGCTGCTCTTGTCTTGTGCTACAGCTCAGCCCGGCCCTGCCCAGCAGCACGCGCTCCGGGGCGGCGAGCAGCGGCCCGGCGGAAGACGCCAAGGCGTGCGGAGACGCGGCCGCAAAGGACGAGGAGGACAAGGGCGGGGACGCCAAGGCGGAGGGAGACGAGAAGGCCAAAGCAGCGTTGTTCTGCTCCCTCTGCAAAGTGGCTCTCAACTCGCAGTCGCAGATGGAAGCTCACAACAACGGTACGGCTCGCGGCAGAGGGCCCCAACTCTCCGTGCGGTACCCCGCGGGCCCACTCCGATCGCGCAGCCGTGGATCCGTTAGCCTGCGGCATCCCGGGTGCCGCACGTGGGGTCGGGGCTTCGCCCCCGACGGGACCACCCACCGGCTGCGAGGGCCAGGGCCCCGTTTCGGCAGCGCCTGCAGGCCCCAAAGCGCGGCCAGCCGTCGGCTACAGAGCCCCGCGGGCGCGAGTCTTTAATCACGGCGGTCTCCCGCCACGCGTTACGCAGCGGCACCACCTGCGACACCTCCCAAGCCGAGAATGTTGGAAAGTAAACGAGACAAAAACCCCGTCAAACAGCGGTGCCACTCGGAGCCCTGGGCCGCAGGACAAGTCTTCATCACGACGGCCAGCGTCTCCGCCGCCCCCCGAGTTTTACGGCCGAGAGATGACGCACGACGTCACGCCACACTGGACTGTCCACCGCTGCTCAATATGCTCCCCCCTTTAAAAAAGCCGATCCACGCTGGATTTTGTAGTCCGGGTTCCTAATAACCTCTGCGAGCACGGCACGGTTATCCCGTTAAAGCTGGCACGCTGCGTGCCGTCAGGCTTGGCGCTTTAACAAGCACCTCCTTAAGCTGCTCGGCTGAGTTAATGTACACGTACAGCTACGTTGAAATAAATACAAAGGCTAAATTGGGCCCCACACAGAGCCACCACCAGTGGCAGGACAGTAATGGCGAGGCTCATACTTTGCCAGACGCGCAGAGCTTCAAAACGCTCACCGCAAATCCACGTCGGAAGCGGTTTTAAGTGGCCAACAGATTCCGTCTCCAGGTGCAGCAAACGCGCTAACTTTGAGAAATCAAATTAGAACGTCGCATTGCAGGGCAGGCATGACGAACGGTGGCGCGTTACAGAGGAACCGCGCGGAATTTCAATTCGCAGTCGGAGCTCGACTTTTGAGGAGCGCTGTCGGTGCCGTGTGCCCGCGCATGACGATCGCGTGATTAGGAAGGGTCCCCGGACCGCGTGCGAGCCTCTCACGCTCGGCCCTGTGCGCGCCTACGTGTCTGTCCCCGTGCGTACGTGACCGCCAGTGTCTGCGTGTGTGTATCTCTCCATTGCCGGCGTGCATCTCTCCCATCCCTCGGCGTGTCTCTCCATCCCCCCTCCCCATGTGTGTCTACGTGTCCAACAATAATCATAATAATGCTTTCGTTTCATACAGCATCATTCATGCTAATTGCGTTCAATGAATGCTGTACGTTAATTATATATGAGGACCAAATCCTATGTACATCTACGACCAAGTAAATGTAAAAATGAATAAACAAATAAAGAAATGGCACCAAAACAAGGGCACAAACAACAATGACGTCATCACAATATGGAAATCAGCGTCATGTTCTTCTGTCCCCGTGCGTCGCAGCGTGTCTGCGTGTTCCGCCCTCACCCCGCGTGTCCCCGTGTCCCCGCGTCCTCCGTCTGCGTGCCTCCGGCTCCGTCCCCGCGTGCCTCTCCCCGTGCGTCCCGGCGCCCCCAGGCTCCATGCACAAGACGCTGCTGGAGGCGCAGAGCGGCGGCGGCAGCATCAAGGCCTACCCACGGCCCGGCTCGCGCAGCGCGGGCCCCGGCACGGCCGACCCGTCCGGCCTCCAGAACAAGGTGTTCCACTGCGAGATGTGCGACGTGCGCGTCAACTCCGAGACGCAGCTCAAGCAGGCGAGCGCCGCGCACCACCGCACCACCGCTGCATCGCGCCAGCGCACCGCCACGCCGCACAAACGCCACGTCGCACGAACGAGTCGCACCACTGCAGCCGCACCGCCGAGCAGCACCGCCGCGGATGTGGTTTGGGTTCCCTTCCTGTGCGGCCTGCGCCAGCTGGGCTCCCTGGCCGAAACTCAACACCGGCGCAGCCCGAAAATCAATAGACATCGTTTTAAACCGCAATCTTTAGGGCTACACAAATGTTTTGTTTCACGCGGGGCGATTTGGGCCGGGCCCACGTCTCGACTAAACATCCAAAAACGCATTGCCTTGGCAAATTGCCCGCAGTGTTTTTTTGATGAAGAGGGAGATTCTCCCACCGTGTGGTTTTCGTGTGGAGATGAAGCTGTGAATACATTTGTGCCATGATTTACAGTCCTGGTCACGCCACTGCCGGATGGAGGATGCCTTGAGCACTTAAGAACGAAACAGGAGGATTTCTCCGCAAATCTAGCTGCCGCCTGATGATGCTCGTTGTAATTACTGGCGAGCATCATACTCGAATTGTAAATGTTGTGGATTTGCTCTCCAACACACCGGAATTGGCATGGTTTATTTAGGTGACAAACCTCACTATTTGACTGTGTCGGGTGGTGGCGGTTTTAACGACACATTTATATTTACGCAATCTAACCCAACAAAAAACTTCTTATGAATGATCCTTGAGTAGTGTGGGGGGGAGGGGGGGTTGGTGACTATACTTCACCATGCTGGTCAGTGCTGTTTGGTGAAGGGAAATGGGCTGTGGTGGGGTGCCAGCAGCGGTTCACATGCTCCTCGCCGCTCATGTCAGCCACGCCTGGGAATTCAACTCTGACCGTCAGGTTCCCACTGCAGTGTGCCAACCTGCTAATGCCATGGCTCCATGCTGCTTTGCATGTAAAAAAAACAATCCTTACCTTCGCTCTACTTTTCCCTCCAATTCGCTGCCACCCTATTAAGCACCAATTGTGCAGCAGTCGAAATGGGCATCTGACGCCGAGATGAGGGCAAAGCATTCGGAGTTTGACGTGTGTGCCGGAATTGCTTACACTTGACAAAGTTTCCCCCCTCCCATAACCCGCGCTAAAGTGGCAGGTTTGATGGATCGTATTCCCAGTCGAGGCAGCCAGCGAGGCAGCCAGCAACGCAGCGATCATCCGTCTTGCTAGCAGGCGCGATGGCGGCAAAGAGAGCTTCATCTGCGGCTCGGACCAGATCCTTGGCGTGCGCGGCGTTTGTTTATCGGCGCACGCGCGTGCAGGCGGCGAAACGCGTACGAGCGAGTGAGCGAGCGAGTGAGGGGTTCACGGCGGATCGTGAGCATTTCGAGCGTCCCAGAAAGCGGACCACTTAAATCGGCCCGACCGGCGCGTTGGCACAAAGCTCGAGCGCGGTAAACTGTGCCAGACTTGCGGTGTCAAAGGGCGTCTGCCCCCCCCCCCGCCTCTGCTCGTCACCGCAGCCACTGGCGCGCGCTGCACGTGCCGCACATGCAGCGAGCGAGCGAGTGAGGTCCGACGCGAGGGCCGATCCCCTCGCGTGATTCTTTTACGCTGCGGCTGCACTCTATCTGGCTGAGTGCAGCAGCGTGGTGGGGTGGGGGGCTGCACGGCCTCCAATTAAAACGTCGAGTTCACGACTCATATCGAGGAACAACCGAACCTTTCGTCCCATAAGTGTGCGCGGTTGATAAAAATTAAAAATAAATTAAACAAGCACCGCTGTGAGGACGACACGAGTGGTTCTCCTGCGACAAGACACGCCCCTCATAGGAATGTGGAATTTCCATCAGTGCTGTCCCACACTCAGTTGAGTGGGAAACCGCTGACTTTCGCTTTCCACGAGGGTTATTCAGCTCACGACCCTCTTGAGCCCCGTGTGGCCCACCGAAGACTCCGGGAATGGCCCGCCAAGTTACGGCCCTCTGAGATACGGCTCGCCGAGGCACAAAGACATACAGATTCGTGGGATTTGAAACGCCAATGCCAGAGCCGAAGACGAGAGCGCTGAAGATGAGTGGGGTGATAAGGAGACGACGCCAGTGCGGAGACATTCTCACGCCGCGCCGTGTCATGACATCTGAAACACGCACCGCCAACAACATCACGTGGCTCACAAGCACGCGCCAATTTTTTACGTGGCCCAGCAGTAGCGTCGAAGATTCACGCCGCCCCACGCGCCGTGCAAGAGCGGATGACCCAGCAGCATTAGAGGCTGCAGTGCCATCTAGTGGCTTGACGAGGGCACCCCTTCTGTTCCTGCTGCTCGCGGCGCGAGCAGCCAGAGCCACCTTGGCGCTCATCGCCGGCCTGGCTCGGCCGACGACCGTTAAGGGTCAACTCAGCCCATCATCCCACCGGGGTAGATAAAAGCAATACCACTTTGTTGGAGGAAGGGCAACAGTGGTTGCCCTTTGGATCGACTCTCCCCCGCCATAGGAATGTGACATTTCCACCACTAGCGGGCGGGGGAGGGGGTAAACAGATGACCACCATCTTGGTGCTCAATTTAGCAGCAAATCGCCCGAATGTAACCACGGGCCTGGCAGAGTCGGCCGTCGCGCGCACCGAGGAGGGGGGGTTATTTCCTGAGCCTGACCACGGCCGGTGCTTTGCGACGTGCCCACACGTATGGGTGGTGCACGTCGCGAGGGAAGCGGGCGAATTTGTGGAAATGCCTGCGGTGCCCCCCGCGCCGACCGCTTGATCACGCAGCTCGTAAGGGGCTCTCTCTCTGGGTGCAGCCGCCATTGCGCGTAGCGCACGCCTGCCAAGTTTCCAGTCAAATCATGGAGCACGACAACTGAAAGCGGCAGTTATTTTTAACGCAATGCATCCCCCCCCTCACATCGTAGTAACCCGGGGTGTGCCCCGTCCCCCCCCCCTTGTCACCCACAGCACATCACCAGCCGTCGGCACAAGGACCGAGTGGCGGGGAAACCGCCCAAGCCAAAGTTCAGCCCTTACACGCGGCTGCCCTGCACCGCGGGCATCATCTCGGTAAGAACGGCGGCCCCCCCCCCGCCCCGCGCCCCCACCTCGTGGCGGGCTCGGTGCACGTGGCATGAACTCGCGCGGCCGTGAAGGGGCATCATGGGACCTTTTTTTGCCAGCATCAAATTATAAAAAAACAAGAATAGGTTTTACACTTTTTGGCAATAAACCGGGAGGTGTTAAGATGTTCAATTGACCACACAGGACTTGTGGTGAACATGCAAACACGGCATTGCTCTGATAAAGACGGCTGTCTAGTGTAGGCTCATCAGTTTCAAAGACAATGCATGTTTTGTTTGTATGTTCACCACAAGTACTGTGTATGGTCAATGCAAAAGGTTTCAATTTGGCGTTTAAACATCTTAACACCTCACGTCGTGAGAATTTTTATTTTTTGTTTTATTTTATTATTTTATTATTTCCCTTCTAAGTGACTTTACCGAAAGAACCAAGAAGATTAACACCTCATGTTGAATTGCCAGAAAGGGTAAAACCTATTCTTGTTTTTAATAAGAAGAGGACATTTCAGTTTGTTTTGTCTGTGCCCAAAATATCCACATGACACACAGAGCTACTTGTCCACAAACACAGCAGCAAGGATACAGCAGACGACAAACAAATTCTGACTTCAACAAAATTGGTGATGGAATAAAAACTGCGTCTATTTAGTTTTACCCCCCCCCCCCTTCATTGTTCTTTAACACGACAGTTTGACTGTGGAACGCGTTGTCGTCACTGAGGCATTCCAGATTGACCCATTCCTCTGTCATATTGAATCAATTATCTTGATGATAAAACATTTTAAGATTTAATTTTTTTTTAATGGCTTCCCGCGATGGGCAGCCAGAGCCATAGGGGGCAGCCAAAGAGCCGCAGGCTGCCGACCCCTGCACTAGGGGTGGTTAATCGTTCGATCGTCACCGGTAGTAAATCGCCACTCCGTGCTCCATTGTAACACAACGTAGTTGCGCAATCTGGACAAGGATCATTACGGCTTCCTAGCCCCCTCCCCCCAAAACGTGGGAAAGGGAGGTGACAACGCAGCGTGATCGCGCCCTGGTTACACCGCGTGTACTCCCTCAACAAGTGCTTATCAAAACGCACTGTTCAGCAAGCGGTTTACGTTGGCTGAACAGGCCTCGATCACTCTGTCACTGTTGTATCAAGTGCCCATAGCTGTTCAAAATAAATATCCTAGCCGGTGACAGTTGCGCCGAAGTTGTCGTAAATCGTCCCAGCGAGTCACGGCCTTCATATGGGAATGGTCGCCGTTGGCACAGGCCCGTGCATCCCCGAATAGAGACTGTCCCTGCGACCGCTTGAAAGCCACCAGCCGTGCCATGCATCACACAAGAAGGTTTCCCAGAACACATATATATATAAAGTTTCACGAGGAAGTTTTATATTTGGAGGTCACTTTTTTCTTCCTACAAATGACGACGGCACGAAATTCATCAACTTTTAATATCTGGCCTCCAAATACGAAAAACTTGGGCAGCGTTTGAGCCCACGCTAGATTAATTTTTTGCTTTTTTTTATTTTTTGGCACCACGAGCGTCAAAAACCAGTTAGGTTTTGGAAAATGAAAAATACATTAAATTCCACAAAATTGACAACCTACTCGTTTAAAAAAAGCGTCACTTTCGCTGGCCACATACCAACAGAAAAGTGCCACATTTTTTTCCACCTCATGGTGGCGGCAATTTCCGCTCTGTCAGTAAACCTGCGGACGTGGGAATGAACTTACTTATCCGTGTACATCACACACACAACCCATACATTGGTTATTAATCCTGGGATGTAAAACTGAACGATTAAACTATTTGTATTTTACCAGGTAAGGCCCACTGAGCTATGTAGCTCTTTTTCAGAATAAGCGACCTGGCTACAAATGATAGCTCAACGAGGTGGCTTGTGGAAATGTAAAGCAGCCAAATAAACGCACGTTTCTAAATGTGGAGGGAAAAACTGGAAGACCCGGGGAAAAATCCACACAAGCACGGGGAGAGAGATAGAGACGGAGACATGCAAACTTCCAATTATACAGGTGTGGGGATCGAGCCCACGACCTCCTAGATACCAGATGGGGCGAGTTAACATCTCGCCACCGTAGCACCGTGACCGCAGAGAACGGGCAGAGCTCGAGTGAGTGCTGCACACAGGATTTATTTAACCTCTTGCCCCTCCGCCGAGCGCCACGCGAGCCGCTACCAGCGAGCGGCGTTGGCAACGCGTCCAATAGCCGCCGTGTAAGGGACCGCGTCGTGTCACGGGGCATTCCCTCTCTCCGCGCAGGCCAAGCTGGCGTTCCCCAAGGACATCGGCAAGGCGGTGGCGCCGGGCTTTTTCGCGACTGCGGCGCCGGCTCTGACCCCGCAGCTGACCCTGCGCCCCTCTCCGCACCACCACGCCTCCCTCTTCTCGGCGGGGCCCGCCCTGTTGCGCCCGGCGCCCGGACCGATGCGCACGGCCCATGGCAGCATCCTCTTCGCCCCCTACTGAGGCCCCCGCCGCGTGGATCGTCCGCACGACGGGGAGCCGCGCGGATCGTTCCCACGGGGGAGAGAGATGAGCGCTGTGCGGGATGGAGACCCGAGCGAAACTGGACACCGCTCGTCACCGCTGGGATGCTGTGTGGCAGTGGTGGCTGGTTAATTGCCCCTAATGCTTCAAGCTTAAAGAAGTGTTTCCTTTGAAGCCTGTTTGACTGAAATTCACACGACTAACATTGGAACAGTATGTTTGTGGCGTAACGGCGGTGCGTGACGCGGGGGTTGGGGGCGATACAAGCAGTGTTGAATTTTAACAACCTAATTATTATCGCTGTTTAAGTGTCGCACATTAACATGGCTGTCCTCGTAGTCAATAATGCGGTGCCGAATTGCAGCTTTACACCACAACTCGACTGGCAATCGTACAAAACCACATCGCAAGAACTGTGAATCAACACGAATTAACTTAAAATCTGCTGCCTTGACAAGACAAGGTGTCGCCGTTAGAGAGCAACGCACACTACGACGAGCGCACGGCGATAACTCGCGGACACACAAGCACACCCACGGACATGAACTCGCATGCAATGCGCATTGGATGTGCATAGCAACAGCGGTGCACAATTAAACGCCCGCACGAACACACCGGGTATGCGACGACACCGCGTGTACACTTGCCACCCAACCGAACACCCCGAGATCTTGCCCGAACGTAACCCAATCGCACCGTCAGCGCCGTAATCGGCACCCTGGGGCGGTGCCGCCGCAGGAATTTGGCCGAGGGGCGACGGAGTGCAGCACGCCAGCCCACGCCTCAATGCACGCCGAGTCCCTGGAGCTTGCGCCCGGTACCTCCCCCATCAGCACGAGCTCAAAGTACAAACTGTGGGGGTTAACGCGTAGGGTCCCCCGAGAGGGAGTGGGGGGGGCTTCTAGACCCCCACGGGCACTCGTTCAGACTCCTCATCAGACTGCCCCCCGCCCCCGCTTGATCGATCGTCTTCGGTGGCCTTCTTCCCAGCGAGCCCTGGGCCTCGTGCCAGGAGGCAGCGGACGGAGCAGACAGCGTTGAGAACCACAGAGCAGTGGCAATGAGACGCGGCATCGACGGAATGAAAGAGCATGAGAGCCCAGCGCCTGGACCAGAAAAAAAGGGGCAAACCACGACACGGATCGGCGGCGACACTCAACCACTGTCTCGTCATCACCAGCACCAGCACCAGCGGCAGGAGGGTCGTCACCAACAACACCAGTGGCATCACCAACACTTGCACCGCCGGTCATACCAATGGGAGCTGCATCACCGCCGCCACTGAAACTCCATCTGGTAACCGCCACGACCACCAGCGGCACTGGCCGGGGGAGGCGCCGAACGAGATCCGCCGCTTCGAGCCACGCTCGCGCGGCTCGAAGCGGTGACGCTGGTTAATTAACGATTGCGGGGGGGGGGGGGTGGTGTGCCGAGCTGCCTCCACGCGGATTGGTCACCCCCGGGGGCTTATTGCTGATCTCTAATTAAAGGGCTGGTTATGGTGACGATGGTGACAACGACGATCAATGAACATCGGTGACGAGGCGCGCGCGGCGCCTCCTGTCCGTCATCGCTGTCGTGCCGCCGTCGTGGACGATGCGTTGTGTTTGTATTTTGATGTTTTCGCCCAATTATATTCCAGAGCGCGCGATATCGGCGTCCTCGCCACCATGAGACAGGTGGCGCGAACGCGCGCTACACTGCCCCCCTCCCCCCTCGCAGCGAGTCCGTGTGCCACTGCGGTGGTTTCAAGAGAACTGCTGATTTGAGAAAACAAAAAATGTTCCCCATGCCTCTTTTGCAAGCACTGCACGTGCCCTGCAGGCGGTGTTCTTCCGCACGGCGATACTATTTCGACAGAGCTGAAATGATTTTAATGAAGCCAATAAAACAACTTATTTAATTCGATTGGGGAGCGGGGATGAGTGGGGCGGGTGGTGGAGTTGTGCAGTCGTCACCTGTGATCAGGCTGACTCAACTCGCTAATAATGCTGGATTATTCAGGGGTCGGCTGAAACCATGATTCGAACACAGGTCCTCACGAGTCAGCTGTGACCAGCGGGTGGGTTGGCGTCTCTGGCACGGCCACTAGGAACCCCTTGCCACCCTGCCCCAACTCGTATTGTCCACGTGCATGGTACGATGGCTCAGAATTCTCTCGTCGACGGTTTACGCTCCGACACGAGCGGCGAAACAAAACCGTGGCCGATGACTCCACATTTCTATGGTTCACTTCTTAGCAAAACTTTCGACGCTATTTTTATTTAATTGAAAATAGTTTAATGGCATTTCACCTAATCAACGCTGCCGACGAAAATTGACGCGTAAACCTTGGACCTCCCCTGCGGGTTAACGATCCTAACGTGATGATTGAACCGGTAGCGCGGTGCATTGGTTTGAAACGCGTGTTAACTTGCGATGCCGAAATCGTACGCTAACTCACAAAATGAATCGACGCTAATCGGGCGTCGGCAGGAGAGTTTAAGAGTGCACATTCGCAAGGTCACCCTCGCTAATGAGACTCCCGATGGGCTTTTGAGATCTCACCTTGTTCGACAAATGGACTCGATCAGCAGTGTCCATAATACAGGTAGTCCCCGACTTACGATGGTCCGACTTACGATATTTTCGACTTACGATGGGGTCGTCGTAACACATCTCCATCGTAAGTCGAGGACTACCTGTAAAGGCGTTAAACCCGTCACCACCCGATGCAGCCAATTAGCGAGGTTTGTCACGTAAACTTAACATGCCAATTCGTTACTAGTTCCGGTGTGTTTGAGAGTAAAACCCACAGCATTTACAATTCGAGTGCGACGTTTCGCTCGTAAATTGCAACGAGCATCATCGATGATGCTCGCGGTAATTACTGGCGAGTTGCAATTACTGGCGAAGCGTCTTGCTCGAATTGTGAACGCTGTGGGTTTTACTCTCAAACACACCGGTGTGCTGAACTCGTAACGAATTGGCACGTTATTTTTCCGTGATACATCTCACTAATTGGCTGTGGTGGCGGGTTTAACGACGCATTTATATTGACGCGATCTAACCCCAAAAACCTCTGTTATGGCTAATATTGGTCGCGAAAGCCTCCTGCGTGTTACATCGATCAGCAGTCTCCACGTGCACTGCTCGCTGGAACCTGCCCAGCCCCGACTGCCAGATCGAGCAGCACAGCAAATCGAGACAATTCCCACTCGCCAGCCCCGCAGGGTGGGCGGGGAGGGATAGGCACCTGGGGTTACCTGCACCAGTGGCATCTACATCTGCAGGAGATTATGCAACGTTTAAAGCCATCCCACGTGTTTAGTGTACACGCCGTACAACATGTTTGGAGTCGACAGGAGTAAAGTTGGACTTACGAATCAATCGAGTTACGAACAGACCTGTGGAACCTGACTCGTTCGTAAGTAGAGGAGTCTCCGATTTCAAACGAAACCTCGGCAGCTGGACTGCACATTCGCCATGTCACCTACTCCCACCTGAGCTCGCCTGCCCCCCTATCAAGCTCTCTCTCTCTCTTTAATCTGGCTCTCATTAGCCCCCGCCTGAAGTTATACGTGCTCAAACTGGACCCGGTTCAGCTTGAACCCGCCTGCATCAGAGTGGAATGCGTTGATAAACGGTGGACGCCCTTGCCACCGTCTTGATCACGCAAGGCTCTTGGGAAGTAATTACTGACCACGCTCAATGGGCTGGCCTGCGTCTTCGGACTGCTGCAGCACACGTCCGCACACGTGCACTCACTCGCGGTCAGATCCATCCCCCACGGGGTGCGCGTGTGACGAAGGGCGGGTTAACCTGAAGATGACACACACACACGTACACCCATACACAACCTAAACACAAAGACAAAGATCCCCCGTATAGCCTTGGCAGACTGTTGGAGCAAGTGCTGTTAGCGAGCACCTAAACACACACACATACACCTAAAACAGTAGCCGTCATTCACCGCCGAGTGACGTTACCGCAGCGCTCGTGCCAGGCTAGGTGCACGCAGCGCTCTGCCCGCGGGGCGGGAGGGGGAGTCGTCACGCGTCCCCAAACGCCCCTGGCATCTGCACCCACTCGGCCGCGCAATTTGGGGGCCCTCTGCCCCCTCCCCCCTTTGCCCTCGTTGGGTGACGGGTCACGCCAGTGAACCGTAGCGGTGCTCGCTGGGAACGCGACGCGTGGGTCGGGAATGTCGCTCGCGTGACCCTCGACTGGATCCGCTCGTCGTCGGCAACGTCCGGGCCGATGACTTGGCGACGCCCCCAGGTGGGAGACGGCAGCCGAGCGGCAAGTGTCGCCGAGTGTCTCCGTGCGCGTTGTCAATCGGCGCGCGCGGGCGGTGTTACGCGTCGAGCGCTGTGGGCGGCAGCCGTCTGCAAAATCACGCGGCGCTGCCAAGAGGCCGTGGGGGGGGGGGGCTCCCGAGTGCCGAGTGAGGAGGAGGAGGAGGCCCGCGGCGAGGGGGGAACGAGAGGAGGCGTCGATACCGTTCGTGCGGGGCTCCCGTGCGCCGCTGAGCTCACCCCTCGCATCCCGTCCGCCACATCCCGCGGCGATTTTCATCCTGTGCGGTGCTGTGAGCAGTATTTTGATAAACGTGTTTGATTGGTGTGAAACGCGGCCCCTAACCCTACCCACGGCTCTATTAAAACCGCAACACGACGTGTGTCGCCTGCTCCTCGTGGCTCGTGTCGGCGCAAGGGCGCCATTCGTGTGTCTGGACGTTCAACTTCTTTCGCACCGCACGTGGCCGAGCGTGCTGATGGGGAGGTGCCGGGCTGGGTAGGACAACAAACCAATCGCGCAGAAAGCAGAAGTTGCCAAGACATTCGCAGTCAATCGATCCAGAGGACGGCGCGCGTGCTGCATGGGTCCATCACGAATGGTGTTAACGCGGTGGTCCCTCTGTGGGGAGCGGTGGCGTAGCGGTTAGCGCTACGCTGCGCTACGAACCCGGCGACCCGAGTTCCATTTCCGACCAGTGACGGCTATCTGAACCTGTCCTGGGCCTCTCCTAGGTCGACTCGGCCTCAAACGAGTACCCGGTGAGGTGTGTAAATATCGCCACGAGGGAGACAAAGGCGTCCGGGCGTGGTGCTGGCCACCCACCACCTCGTGTGCCGCTCCGGCCTTCAATATTTGCTCGCTAACAGCACTTGCCCCCGACAGTCTGTTCGAGGCTATACGGGGGATCTTTGTCTTCGTCACACTCCTTCTTACGAGGCAATCATTGTTGTTGGAGCAAGGTGGCCGGCAGGTTGCCTCGTCCTGTAGGGCCATCACGGCCCTGCTACCTTCGTCGCGAGGTCAGATCCTGGTTGGGGGTTGACGCAGCCCACCAGAGCCCTCTGGAGTCGATAGAATGAGTATCAACCTCGTGGAGAACGCTACAGTGCTTGTCCAGCGGATAGACTCGTCCCCGCCATAGAACAGAGGAATTTCAACCCACTGGCACGGGGGCTGTTTAAAAAATATATAGATTAACCAACCGCTACACCAATTTCAAACCTTTTAAAACAGTCTGCCTCGGCAGCAGACCATGCTTTCCCACCTGATGATGGACGCTTGTGTTGCGTCCGAAACGTCGTGATTCATTTTATTTTCTACCCACGTGACTTTGCCGAAAGTCACGAAAGCTTCAAATCAAGATTGAACGGCCTCAAGGCTGGAGATCGACTCTTCAGCCGTTCCGCACTGCCGCCTCTCGGCCACCTGCCAGATCTGCGCCCGTGCTCACCCTTCCAGCATAGCACGCCAACAGCTAGAGACAAAGATCCCCCATGTAGCCTTAGCAGACGGTTGGGGAAAGTACAGTTAGCGAGTAGCAACTATGGAGGCCGGTAAGGCACACGAGAGCGTGGATGGGTGGTCAGCAAGCACCAACACAGCATACCCACAGCACGCCTCCACTACATCACCCCTCCAACACAGCATATCAACAGCACACCACTACACCACCCATCCCACACAGCATAACAACAGCACGCCACTACACCACCCATCCCACACAGCATACCAACAACACGCCTCCACTACACCACCCATCCCACACAGCATACCAACAGCACGTCTCCACGACACCACCCATCCCACACAGCATACCAACAGCACGCCTCCACTACACCACCCATCCCACACAGCATACCAACAGCACGTCTCCACTACACCACCCATCCCACACAGCATACCAACAGCACGTCTCCACTACACCACCCATCCCACACAGCATACCAACAGCACACCACTACACCACCCATCCCACACAGCATACCAACAGCACGCCTCCACTACACCACCCATCCCACACAGCATACCAACAGCACGTCTCCACTACACAACCCATCCCACACAGCATACCAACAGCACACCACTACACCACCCATCCCACACATCATACCAACAGCACGCCTCCACTACACCACCCATTCCACACAGCATACCAACAGCACACCACTACACCACCAATCCCACACAGCATACCAACAGCACACCACTACACCACCCCTCCATCACAGCATACCAACAGCACGCCTCCACTACACCACCCATCCCACACAGCATACCAACAGCACACCACTACACCAACCCTCCATCACAGCATACCAACAGCACGCCTCCACTACACCACCCATCCCACACAGCATACCAACAGCACACCACTACACCACCCCTCCATCATAGCATACCAACAGCACGCCTCCACTACACCACCCATCACACACAGCATACCAACAGCACACCACTACACCACCCATCCCACACAGCATACCAACAGCACGTCTCCACTACACCACCCATCCCACACAGCATACCAACAGCACGTCTCCACTACACCACCCATCCAACACAGCATACCAACAGCACGTCTCCACTACACCACCCATCCCACACAGCATACCAACAGCACGTCTCCACTACACCACCCATCCAACACAGCATACCAACAGCACGCCTCCACTACACCACCCATCCCACACAGCATACCAACAGCACGTCTCCACTACACCACCCATCCCACACAGCATACCAACAGCACGCCTCCACTACACCACCCATCCCACACAGCATACCAACAGCACGCCTCCACTACACCACCCATCCAACACAGCATACCAACAGCACGTCTCCACTACACCACCCATCCCACACAGCATACCAACAGCACGTCTCCACTACACCACCCATCCCACACAGCATACCAACAGCACGTCTCCACTACACCACCCATCCCACACAGCATACCAACAGCACGTCTCCACTACACCACCCATCTAACACAGCATACCAACAGCACGTCTCCACTACACCACCCATCCAACACAGAATACCAACAGCACGTCTCCACTACACCACCCATCTAACACAGCATACCAACAGCACGTCTCCACTACACCACCCATCCCACACAGCATACCAACAGCACGTCTCCACTACACCACCCATCCCACACAGCATACCAACAGCACGTCTCCACTACACCCATCCCACACAGCATACCAACAGCACGTCTCCACTACACCACCCATCCCACACAGCATACCAACAGCACGTCTCTACGAGACAGAGGAAGCAAGCCCCCCGTGCCACGTCAACACAAACGCACTCCACCTTCGCCACGTGGCAGGTCGTCACATGGAAGAGTGGTCGGCGAGTGTGAGCTCACGCTGTGAGGTGAGGTGAGCGAGAGTGTGATGTGGTGAGTGTGAGAATGTGACGTGGTGAGTGTGACGTGGTGAGTGTGAGAGTGTCACGTGGTGAGTGTGGAGTGTGACGTGGAGAGTGTGGAGTGTGACGTGGTGAGTGTGTCACGTGGTGAGTGTGGGGTGTGACGTGGTGAGTGTGACGTGGTGAGTGTGTCACGTGGTGAGTGTGGAGTGTGACGTGGTGAGTGTGACGTTGTGAGTGTGTCACGTGGTGAGTGTGGGGTGTGACGTGGTGAGTGTGTCACGTGATGAGTGTGGAGTGTGACGTGGTGAGTGTGACGTGGTGAGTGTGGAGTGTGACGTGGTGAGTGTGTCACGTGGTGAGTGTGGAGTGTGACGTGGTGAGTGTGACGTGGTGAGTGTGGAGTGTGACGTGGTGAGTGTGACGTGGTGAGCGTGTCACATAGTGAGTGTGGAGTGTGACGTGGTGAGTGTGACGTGGTGAGTGTGGAGTGTGACGTGGTGAGTGTGACGTGGTGAGTGTGGAGTGTGACGTGGTGAGTGTGGAGTGTGACGTGGTGAGTGTGACGTGGTGAGTGTGGAGTGTGACGTGGTGAGTGTGACGTGGTGAGTGTGGGGTGTGACGTGGTGAGTGTGACGTGATGAGCGAGAGTGTGACGTGATGAGTGTGGAGTGTGACGTGGTAGTGTGGAGTGTGAGGTGGTGAGGTGGTGAGGTGGTGAGTGTTACGTGGTGAGTGTGAGGTGGTGAGTGTCACGTGGTGAGTGTGAGGTGGTGAGTGTCACGTGGTGAGTGTGGGGTGTGACGTGGTGAGTGTGACGTGATGAGCGAGAGTGTGACGTGATGAGTGTGGAGTGTGACGTGGTAGTGTGAAGTGTGAGGTGGTGAGGTGGTGAGGTGGTGAGTGTTACGTGGTGAGTGTGAGGTGGTGAGTGTCACGTGGTGAGTGTGAGGTGGTGAGTGTCACGTGGTGAGTGTGACGTGGTGAGTGTCACGTGGTCAGTGTGAGAGTGTGACATGGTGAGTGTGGAGTGTGACGTGGTTAGTGTGGAGTGTGAGGTGGTGAGGTGGTGAGCGTCACGTGGTGAGTGTCACGTGGTGAGTGTGAGAGTTTGCGGCGGCAAGGTCGGTTGCGAGGTCATCTCGGGGCAAGCCCAGGTCGCAGCAGGTCACCCAAACTCCACAACGCGACAGGACCATTGCCTGACCCCATCACCCATCACGTCACCCGCCCATGGGGTCAGCTTCCACCCAGCACGGTGGCCCATGTCGCGCCCTATCAGCAGGCACGACCCGCGGCCTCGGCCCCACCGTGCTCCTGCATCTTCTCGGCTTCAGGAGAGGGGCACCATGAACGGATGCTGCCAGCTCGATGCGCGCGTCTCCTCCGAGCTCGTTCGCTCGTTCGCGTCCGAGAGCGCGCGTCCCCCTCGTTGTCGAGCGGCGACGATTCGAAAACCACCGTAGCACACACACACAGAGCTTTCACACACAAAGCCTTTATCTTGACCCTCGGAGATTCCCATCAGCAGCGGCAGAGCGTATTAGCAGTGGCACGAGACACCCATATGCATACTCGTAGGCCGGGGCGATCAAAACGTTTTGGTACGTTTGGTGAGAAGGAGGTCCTTGCTTGTGTCGTGGGGTCAATGCTTAGAGGTAGGGCATCAGAATAAGTCTTTGGTGCTGCTAGGATCTCAGGACAATATCCTCAAAACATTTTGATCACCCCTCATAGGAGCCGTCCATAAATGACGTCACGCGATTTTGGACGATTTTTGACCCCCACCCCCTTCGTCACACGGCGTCACAAAAAATCAGACCCCCCCTCAAATATGACGTCACAAAGTTCTGCCCCCCCCCCAAACAAATAAAACATGCTTCAAATCGCTTTAAACTATTGTCATTGTAGAGGGTATTTAATGTGGCGCTGCACTCTGATGTTCTAGGAGAAAACATTTATTAAAAAGTAAATTTAATTAAGTAGAACGTGTTGTATATATTTATTTAAAGTTGCGCATTTTGATGTGACGTCACATTTCTCCACCCTCCCCCCCCCCCCCATCGTCACACATCGTCACAAATGTCTGACCCCCCCCCCCCCCAGGTGCGTGACGTCATTTATGGACGGCCCCATACCATTACCTTGCAGGCACGAAGCTGTACGTGAATGCCATGGCCATTTGTATTGAGCGATAAATCATTTACTTGTGAATGCACAGGTGATGCAAAAAACAACACGGATGAAGCCAGAGTGGAAAGTTCGAGTGAAAACACAAGGGGGGGGCTGCCTTCATAAATAGCACACGTGCACGGTGTCACTGTGCAGTGTCTACGTCGGGCATTCTCAACACTGATTCTTGTTGGTTTTTTGGTGTCTTGTTTTGATTGGAAGCTTTCGTGACTGCAGGAATCCATACTCTTTGGTTCTTTCGATAAAGTCACGTAGTTAGAGAAATAAAATTAAATAAATCACGACGTTTCGTGCGCAACACAAGCGTCCACCTGATGATGATCGCTTGTGTTGCGCCCGAAACGTCGTGATTTATTTGATTTTATACCTACGCGACTTTACCGAAAGAACCACAGAGAATGTTGTCTTGTTTGTTTGTTTTAAAGACAGTGGCGAGAAGCAAAAGACGCCACTGGCCTGGCAGGGCCGGCCGCCGTTGCCGCGCGGTCGGTCGGGGGGGGGGGGGGCAGAACGACGCGGCGAGGACTCGACGAGGGAGCTTCCTCCGCTCGTCGAGAGCAATCGGCCACCCCAACGTACCTCGTCTCGTATATAGAAAGACCCTGCGAGAACAAAATAATAATAATGTTACGGTGACCATGTACGTTAAATACAAAACCAAAAAAACATCCCAAGTTTATATAAAAAGTAGTCATAAATTCTTCCCTAAGCAGGAGGAGGCTTCGTGGCGGGGGGCGGGGGGGGCGGGGGGGGTTACGTGAAGGAACGCGCCGGGCAGTGGCGACTTTTGCTTTCGGCGCCTCGATCGTGCCGAGCGTTTGAACTCGAGCCGCCCAAATCTGTCGGTCGCTCGCTGCCGACCCCGTGAGCCCGGGACGCGGCCCGGCGGCCCCCCCCGAGGAGGAGCGTGGGGTCGGTCGGGTCCGCGCCCTCCAGCCCTCTGCTCGTGCTCCGCGGCGACCACCCGGGGCCCACGAGCGCACGGAGCGGGACCCCAGCGGCAGCCGCGGTGCCTCCGACGCCGCACGCGCGAGACGCCTCTCCCACCCCCCCACCACCACCACCCGTCACTTGGCCAGTCGTATAATCTGTACATGTCACATTGGCGCACCGATCTCATTTACAACTGTCGTAGGAGGATATAGAATAGAGATTTCGTTTTTTTAGACGGAAAGGCGATCGCTGAGCAATGATGACAAGCGTATAATACAGTAGGATTTCCCAGAAAGCGACTTGATTCAGATCTTGCGATGGTTATGCCCGCGACGACCCGCGGGGTCCCTGCGACGATCCCTGCGAACGCAGAGCGGAGCGGGTCAGCGTCCCGCGCCGCATGGGAGGAGAGACACCAACGCGGCAATCCATGCCGGGGCAGCAGGGTGCTGCAGTGGCAACAACGCTTGTGCCTAAGCTTGCCATAACGTAAGGGGCCGTGGGCAATTGCAGCCAACGTCAGTTGGCCGTGGATAATTAGACCCAAGCCGAAACATAACATATACAAAATAATGTAAAAAAATATGTATATATATTTTTATGATAGAATATAGTCTTGTCATCAGTATAACATAAGTATACCAAGTTTGCAGTGATTACCACATTGGGAAGTGGATTAAAATTGAGTTACAAGATTTGAGAATACAACGACAACAACAACGACAACAGACAGAGTGAGTTAAATGAAAGCGTGTAATAAATAATGAAAGAGCCCTGAGACTCGGGCCTTCCTGGGTCAGCAAGGCGAAATCATCAATGGCACCCAGGGGGGGACGGTGGGAGGACTGGCGTTGCCGTGCGGGTCACCTGGAGAGGTCGCGATTAGGCCTTGAGGTCCTGGTCGGGCGGCGCCATGTACGTGTCGGGTGACGACCCCACAGAGCTCTGCGTTTGTTTCCGTGTCCTTTTGGTGAAGAGGGGGGGGGGGCAACGCACGCTTTGTCAACGCCACTTGAGGGGAAGGGGCTTCTGCGGGCACAAGGGGAGAGAGAGAGCTCTTCTTCAACTAAAAGTAAGATTTTTATTTTACCAGGCAAGGCCCACTGAGTTGGAGGGATCTTTTTCAGAAGCATATTTAACCTTTATAAGGCCACAGTGTTATTGATGAATGCGTTGAGTTCTCTGTTACGTTTGTGTATCACCCCGCTGCCAACGCGGTATCACTAGATAAATAGCTACATTTCACGACTTGTTTATGGAAGATCCTAAAACTAAAAAAAAACTTTTTTTTTATTTTACCGGGTTAGTTCCACTGATCTCTTTAGCTCTTTTTCAGAAGCGACTTGGCAACAAACGATTGATACTCTTAGGTTTTTTAATAATATAAATAAATGAAAACATTATTTATATTATTGCTTTTAGTAATTTTTTTACCTACGTGACTTTACCGAAAAAACCTAAGAGTATGAATCATTGCAGTCACGAAAGCTTCAAATCTAGAACAAACGATTGCTCAACGAAGTGGCTCATGTGTAAATGGAGAGCAGCCAAATACTCCAAACGCGTGATGTTGATTCTAAATGGGGGGGGACGGGACAAACCGGAGGACCCGGAGAAAAACCCACGCGACCACGGGGCGAGAGACACACAAACTTCAAATATACAGCAGCAGGCGTCTGGGTCGGGATCGAACGTACAACCTCCTGCATACCAGGCAAGGTAGTTAACATCTTCTAGCCACCGTGATGATGATGATGAGAGAGAGACATGCAAACTCCAAATATACAGCAGCAGGCGTCTGGGTCGGGAACGAACGTACAACCTCCTGCATACCAGGCGAGGTAGTTAACATCTAGCCACCGTGATGAAGATGAGAGAGAGAGACGCTGTAAACTCCAAATATTCAGCAGCAGGCGTCAAGGTCGGGATCGAACCCACGACCTCCTGTACACCAGGCGAGGTAGTTAACATCTCCTAGCCACCATGATAATGATGATGAGAGAGAGACACCGCAAACTCCAAATATACAGCAGCAGGCGTCTGGGTCGGGATCGAACGTACAACCTCCTGCACACCAGGCGAGGTAGTTAACATTTTTTCCAGTGCGGCGCCCCACATGTCGCTGGATGAAGGCCTCCCCGTGCCGCGTGTCGTGGTCGCTATTTGGGCCCGACTCCACCACGTTGGTCAGTTTGGGGTGAAGATGTTAATGGGATTTACCGTGACAATAAGGCCGAGAGGCGAGAGATTTAAACATGTATATGAAAGGACCAAAACATTTTTAAAGATTAAGTTCGAGGGTGCCATCAGTAAAATGAAAGATAAGGCAACAGGACCGGATGTCGCAGTAGAAATAAAAAGAGGCTGATTCTTACTGGAGACATTACAGGTTCCGTGAAGGCGATCGAGACGAGACAATTTAGTTACGTAAGCAAATTTAAAAATTGGATGTAACTTTGATTCGTTAATGCAACGCTCTTGCGTGTGGAAATCATGGACGTAGCCGAATGGAAAGCCACGATCGCCACGACGTGTTTGGCGAATGGACACCACGGCTCGTGAGAGAAACGTTGGACAGGAGCAGTGCAGTCTCGATGTCTCTCGCTAGGCTTTCCTACACAGCAGTAGCAGCCTACAACACGTGTGTTTTGCACATGTCATAAGCCGCTACACGCGGCGTGTTTTGCACGCGTGTTGTACGTACGCATGCTGAACTTCTTTCGCACCGTGCGTAGCCAACCGTGCTTCATCGGAGGTGCGGGAGCTAATCGGAGGCGTTAGGTCACCCATCCAGGCACGACCATGGCTCACCGCTGCTTAGCCCAGATCAGGGGCATTCGAGGTGATGCGGTCACCGGACAGGCACCGACGCATCTCGCGATTTATTTTTCATTCGTTTCAACTCAGGTCAGAGTCCACCCCCGCTCCGCGAGACTAAGGGTCTCCGATTATCTCGTTTGGCTACGTACGGTGCGAAATACGTTCAACATACATATGTGGTGGAGACTTGGGTTACAGAGCAAACACAGCATGCACGTTGACAAATCAACGCACTTTGAGGGTCACGGTATTTAAGAACATATTTTAAAAAAACTGAATTAACAGAAACAATCATTGAGACGGTTTACAATTCAACAAGAAACGACTTAAAAATTTAAAATTTTATAAAGCTAAACGTTTCAAGTGAGATTCAATAGGCTGCTTGCTTTGGAATCTGGTTTAAAAGCATTCACATTCATACTGTTAATGAAATATATTTTAATGAAGTGCTGACTTGGATATTAACATCATTTAACTTATTTGTTGGAGCTCGCTGTCAACGAGGATTTGGTTTCTCTTTACAACTTGTTTTCACTTTTAGCGAACAAACACGATACAATTGTTACGCTCTATAGTTTACACAGCAAAGGCTGACGCTCTGATCGACCTTGTGTTGTGGTTCTGTTGGCTGTCCAGTGGCGTACGTGGTCACTTACGGGCTGTACCGATTCTTGAAACAGATGTTTTTCTTCTTGCAGAGGCAGAAGATGAGGGCGCAGACGAGGAATAAGATGCCCAGCGCGATGATGATGGCGATGATCACCGTCTTGCTGCTCGTGTTGGTGGCCGAGGCGTCTGGACGGCGACACGGAAACGCGGCGTCACTCGCAGGAGTGGCCTCTCTGAGCGAAGAGAACGACGGGCGCGATCGGCCGCTCGGGTTTTGGCCGGCGCCACAAAATTTGGAGGTAAAAAAATTGTGTCCAGGAGTGGAAGGTAAACGTCCCGGCGATGCTCGCCCCGTCGTTAGCAAGCAGCATCTCAGCGCTGCACCGCCGGAACATCGAGCGCGCTGGACGCAGGCCCGGGTCCTGCACTGTGCAGCGACTAATATCGCAGCGGACCACTGTGTGAGTTCCGCAGTTGGTTGTGATTTTTGCTTTCGAAAAAAACCTTGCTTTCGTATCGTTTTTGTTTTATATTTGGATAATATATGTGGCACCCCCCCTCCTCCCTTTATTTTAAACCCTTTAAAATAATAATGTACGTATGAATAGTTGGAACTAAATGCAGTCCAGTGATGAAGTAACCAGAGTGAGACTAAGTATGGACTATTTAAACAACTATTTTTATTTTACCAGGTATTACCCACTGAGCTGTGTAGCTCTTTTTCATAAGTGACCTGGCACAAATGAAAGCTCAACGAAGTGGCTTATCACGTGGATATTTACAAACGCCAAATACTCTGACACGCATGTTTCTAAATGTGGAGGGAAAAACCGGAGGACCAGGAGAAAAATCCACACGACCACGGGGACAGAGAAAGAGACACGCAAATTTCAAATATACAGCAGCAGGCGTCAGGGTCGGGATCTAACCCGCGACCTCCTGCATACCAGGCGAGGTAGTTAACATCTCTGAGCCACCGTGGCGCCCGGGGCTGTGCCCACAGCGCGCGTGGCCGCTCTCTCGACCCACCGTGGGCACCGCGCGGCGTGGCCACTCAGAGCCGAGCGGTGGTGCTGCGAGACGGGGAGAGCGCCAATGGGGATGGAGGTCCCGGTTGGAGTAGCCACTTATCCTGTGCTCATGAGCTGCCTGGGATTATACACGGCCTTGGGGTGCGGTTACATCTCACAAAAGCCTGGGAGGAACTGCCCAGACTAGGCTTTCTGCTCTGAAGGCTGCGTGCATTAACACCACTGTGGCCACGGCTTTCTCAAAACGTTTCCTGAGCACACAAAATCACCGGTATTTACCTTGTCAAGGAGCATAAGCCATCACGCGAAATCCGGTCGTCCTCGCTGCTGGTTTTGGCTAGTCATCGAACAAAGGTGGTCACTGCTTCGCGTGCTCTCAGACGCGCTTCTGCGGCCGTATGGAACGCTCTTCCTTCCGATATTGGGAAGGCGTTGGAGCTATGCACTTTTAAATGTAGATTGAAAACTCATTTCTTTAAAACTCCTTTTTGTGTTTAGTTTGTTGTCCTTTTCTCGCACCTCTGACTAGCACGGTTGGCTACGTACGGTGCGAAAGAAGTTCAACATACATACATATTGTTCGATGTCTCAGAGTCAACTTAAAGTTCATCCCTAAATTTCGATTTAAAGCTTTCGTGACTGCAGGGATTCATCTTCTTGGTTCTTTCGGCAAAGTCACGTAGAAGGGAAGTAATAAAATAATAAAAATAAAACATAACAAAATAATTCTCACGACGTTTCGGCCACAACGCAAACAGCCGTCTTCTCGACAGACCTGTTTTCCACCTGAAGACGGCTGCTTGCGTTGTGGCCGAAACGTCGTGATAATTATTTTGTTATGTTTATTTTTATTATTGTATTACTTCCCTTCTACGTGACTTTACCGAAAGAACCAAGAAGATTCATCCTTAAAGTTTTACGTTTAACGAGGAGGGTCGTAAACAGAGAGACGAAAAAAAACAGCCGGTTGGCTCCTGAGATGCCAAGACAGGTGGCCCCACGGGAGCCTCAGGACGGTTGCGGTGCGACTGGGGGCAGCGAGAGGAATTGGCGGCCCCCAGCAGGGCTGTGGGTGGCCGACACCACGGCTGCTTCCACCAGGCACAGCCTGATCCGTAGCTTCGTGACGGGAGCGAGCTTCTTTGGTGGGCGCGTGTACGTGTGCGAGGGCGTTTCAATAAGCAAAGAGACTTTCACTCATTCCGTCACCCCCTTTCAGTGCAATTTCAGTGAAATGTGCATCACAAATGGGCCATGGACCCTGGTACGATTGTTGTTTTTTTCTCTCCAGATTTTCTGCTGCTAGATGGCAAACGTATCATGATCACAGACGGCGGTGCCCTTGCACAACCGCACGTGGGCGCGATAGAGCGAGATTCATCAAAGGACGCAGCCACAATGCGGTCTCAACCGTGCGAGTTGATCGTGGGGGTCAACGGCGAGAGCGGAAAACTCACGGGGAGACGGAGGGGGGCTCTCGCTGACAGGCGGCGGCACTGCGAACACAAGGAACACGACGCGGTCGCGTTAATCCGGAGCGCGAGTGGTCAACGTTTTCCCGCACTTCCGATTAGCCACGGTTGGCTACGTACGGCGCGAAATAAGCTCCATATACGTACACAGTTAAACTGTCAGGCGACGAGGGACACAACCAAATGGCACTCTTGCAGCTAATTTGGCCCACGGTTTGCGATGGAGACATCACGAAGTGTTTTGTTAGTTTGTGGGGTTTTTTTTAAACCAAAAATCTGACAAAATTTACTTCCGTTGGGCTGCGGCTCTGGACCTGAGTCCAAGTCACAGCAACCCCTGCGAGTGACGCACCCATACTCTTAGTTATTTCGGTAAAGTCACGTAGGTAAAAAATGAAATTAAAATTAATAAAGAATAAAATAATAATTATTATTATTACTATTACTTTTAATTTAATTTTTTACCTACGTGACTTTACCGAAAGAACTAAGAGTATGAATCCTTGCAGTCACGAAAGCTTCAAATCTAGAATTAGTGACGCACCCAGTTCGTGACGCTGGCTGCCTCTGCCCCCTACGCGCGCGGGCGCCGAGCGCGAGCGCCCTCTCGTGGAGACGGCATGGATCGGCGCTGCCCCCCCCCCACCCCCTACACGGGGGGCGGAGGACGCCACGTCGGGGTCGGGCCGCGCCCGCACGGATCGCTCGTTCGGTGCCAACGTCGGCCGGGCGAGCCACGCGCCACAGCGGCGGCATCTCTCGGGAGCAAATGGAACGGTTCATCGGCGCTGCTTCGCTCTCGATACTCTGCCGGTTTACGGGCAGCGGGAGCTCAATGAGCCACGGGTCCCCCCACCGCACATCCCACCACTCGTCTCACGCCTGTCGCGCCTACGATGAGCACGGTTGGCTACGTACGGTGCGAAGGAAGGTCAGCGCACGGTACGCAACGTCCATAGCTCACAGACGATAACAAGTACCGTTTGTTTGGCCGGGAAATCCTTCGCTTAAACGTCTTAAACGTCAACGCGTTCGTCAATAACCATGTAGCCTTAAAAGGAAAAAATTGATATGTAATTGGCAACGTTTCGAGTAGCAGCCCTTCTTCACAGCACAACATGTCACCTCTTGCATATTTTACCTTTTTAAGGCCACAGTGTTATTGATGAATGTGTTGTGTTATTTGTTATGTTTGTTTATAATGTCACTGACAACGCAGTAACGCTGAACAAAAAACTAAATTTGACGACTCTTCATGGAAGAACCTAAATTAAAAGGATTTAACCAGGTAAGGCCCACTAAGCTATATCACTCTTGTTTAGAAGCGACCTGGCTATCTCAACTGAGGGCTTATCTTGGGGAAATGTATAGCAGCCACATACTCTGCGTGATGTTGATTCTAAATTTGGAAGGAAAAACTGGAGGACCCAGAAAAAAATCCACGCGACCACGGAGAGAACACGCAAACTCCAAATATACAGCAGCAGGCGTCAGGGTCTGGATCAAACCCACGACCTCCTGTATACCAGGCGAGGTGGTTAACATCTCGCCACCGTGGCGCCCTCTGCATTGGGATGTTTGGTAATTTCGATTTATGAGCATTTGGCCTCGGCAAGAAAACCAGAGTACCCAGAGAAACCCACGTGGACGAGCGGATGACACTAAAAACTGAGTACAGATAGACTCAATAACCCAACGCTGCCCTGCTACCTCCTCAAAGGCCACGCTGACAGCACCTCCACCTGCAGACAGCACCGTGATATGAACCGGAGTTGGACGGACCTTAGAGCCACGTCGTAGCTGTCACATGTGAACGCAAGAGGCCACAGGGAAGCCATCTTGAAACTTGCTGCGATTGTAAGGCCACTGAGCTATATTGCTCTTTTAAGAAGTGACCTGGCCACAAATCATAGCTCAACGAAGTGGCTTATGTGGAAGTTTATAGCAGCCAAATATTCTAAACGCATTTTGACTCTAAATGTGGAGGGAAAAATCGGAGGACTTGGAGAACAATCCATGCGACCACGGGGAGAACATGCAAACTCCAAATACACCGGTGTCAGGGCCCGGATCGAACCCAGGATCTCCTTTCGACTTGTAAAGCGCCCGAATGTCACAAATGCCTCGCAGTGCAGAAGCATAAACGAGGGTGAAAACAGGAGGGAATGGGGGGCGGTGGTAGAACTGAGCAAGGAAAGGGAAGGAGAGAAGGAAGCGATCAAGGAGCTCCCTAATTGGCCAAGGAAACTTTGGGAAAAGGAAAGTTTCGAGGAGAGGCCAGAGAGCAATGGGGCGGGGGGGGGGGGGGCTCGGCGGCTAACGAGCGGCGACGGCGACGGTGGCCGTGACGAGAGGGAGCGCGAGCGTCACCCGTGGGGCCGTGCAGCGTCTCCTTGGCGGAGCCGTGCGCGTTGCGAGCCGTGCACGTCGCCATCGCCTGCTGCGTGGCGCCGCGGGGCAGCACCACGGAGCTCCGCAACTCCCAGGGCTTCACTCGAACCTCCACCTGCGGCACACGGTGGTGGGGCCGGAGACGGGGGGGGGTGGCGGTGGTTAGGGTTCAATTGCGAACGAGCGAATAAATCGAGCGTGATATCACGGGCCGGCTCGGAGGTGCGGAGACCACGCGCGTCGGGCGAGGAGGCCGTGCGGGCTGGAGGGTGAAAGAAGTGGGGGCGGCGAGGGAGTGCGGGTAACTCACGGGCGTCTGCGGCACGCTCCACTTGATCTCGGGCAGGGGGTTCCCCGTGGCCGTGCACACCAAGGTCAGCCGCTCGGGCTCCACCAGCACGTCTGAGAGCGTCACCCGCGGCTCCCCTGCACGCGCGCGGCGACACGAACAGCACGTGTCAAGGGTGCAGCCGTGGCACCTCGCCATCGCGGCGACCCCCGCCGCCCGCAGTGCGCGATGACCTCAGCCGAGTGGCGGTGCTGGCATCGGCTGGGTTGCTGATTGGGGTCGGTTTGAATGCGGAGGTGACGTCAAGGAGCATAATCCATCATCACGCAAACTCCGGTCATCCTCGCAGCGGATTGTTGGCCCATCTAACAAAGACGTTGGTCACCGCATCGCTCGCTTGCAGATGCACTTTTGCTGCCGTCTGAAACGCTCTTCCTTCCGATATTAGGAAGCCACTGGAGCTTTGCACTTTAAAATCATCTAGATTGAAAACTAATTTCTTTAGAACTGATTTTTGTGGTTGACATTGTCGTCCTTCCCCCGCATCTCTAATTATCACGGTTGGCTAACGTACGGTGCGAAAAAAATCTCAAAGTTCATACATACACACGGAGGTCCGTCCGAGCACACGCGAGCGAGCACCGCCGCTCCCTCCGAGGAGCAAGGGGCGCGAGGCGGAGACGAGGACGAGGCAGGGCACCTCACCTTCCACGCTGACGTGGACCAGGCGGCTCACTCTCAGGCCCGGCACGCTGGGCATGGACACCTCGCACGCGTAGGCGCCGCTGCTGCCGAAGGTGACGGCCGACAGCTGCAGCTGGCCGCCCTGGGCGAGGCGCTTCCCGTCCTGCGTGCACAGCGCCAGCGTCACGGGGGCCCAAACCCCCTCTGGTGGCGAGTGCCACCGGGACCGCCGCTCTCCGCTCGGCGGTCGCGGTGGCGAGTCGCCGGTGAGAGACGGGGACAACAAAAAAAGTCGGCCCAGGCATTTGGAAACGCACCTCGGCCCTAATTGGGCTGTGCGATTCTCATTGGCCCATTTGGCGCCGGGTGGGGGTGGCGAGGGAGTCCGGCCCAAAGGAAGAATCTTTGGGGCTGCCGAATATGGGGGCTTAATGCCAACTGAGAGCTCAAATAAGCAATGAAGCGTACACATTAGAAGTAATAACGTATTGTCAAAAAATGTTTTACTCTGATCACGTAATTTAGCAATTTCTCCACACAGACCCAGCCCACCGGCCCTTGGAATGGACCGGCCGACTGGACATGTTTGCCCCATGGCCTGCACATTGCTCAATTATAACTCCTCCGGCAGAGTTTCTGCTCACCATATATCACCATTGAATTTTAAAGGTAAAGCCTTAAAGGCCACCACCCTTTCGTCTGTTTCCCCAATTTCACCCCAACTGTGCCAGTGGTGCCATGGGCAGGAGAATCCATTCGGATCTCTCAGAGAGGCATGCAGCCACCTGCCTTGGAGAATATCGAGGGCCTCCGTCTCATCAAGTGACCGCTGGTTCACAAAGTAGCGGGCAGCACCTTCCCACCCACGCTGCCACTAAGAGCGACGTTCGTCGTATGAGAGTTAAATAATCATTTACATTTATAAGGCGCCATCTCGCGACACAATAACCACTTTGTGGGG
Organism: Lampetra planeri; assembly: GCF_965212315.1. Classification (NCBI taxonomy): domain Eukaryota; kingdom Metazoa; phylum Chordata; class Hyperoartia; order Petromyzontiformes; family Petromyzontidae; genus Lampetra; species Lampetra planeri. The sequence continues at coordinate 10,637,645 of NC_136137.1, read as the reverse complement.
GTTCTGGTTTCTCTTGCGTGTCTGTGAAGCGTACTTAGCACGTAACAGATTTGTGCAATGTTTGACAGAGAGCGAATTTAAGTTCATCAGCGCTCACGTCACGCTAATTATCTCAGCGCAGTGACATCTCGCACGACGAGCATGACACAAATGGGGCGTGTTACCACCGCTGCTCGATTTTGCTTTTCCACTCATCTCCAGCACTGGCTGCGATCTTCCCCGGGGCGTGCGATGGGGGGAGGGGGGTGGGAGGCGGCGGGGGTGGTGGGCCGTTCGACAGCCGCCGTTGCGTTCCGTAACAGCGGGTGGGGGCTCTCTGCTCCTGCGACGGAGCAGCCCGAGCACTGAGCTCCACGGCCGGATTGGTGACCGGAGGGATTCCGGGAATGGGGGGGAGTGAGGGGGTGGTTCTACGGACACCACAAGCTCCGGAAGGCGACGTCTCGCGAACAACGCAACAGAATACGGAGCACGGCGAGCAGCACGGCGAGCGTGAGAGCGTCGATGGGGAGGGACGCCGCCGGAGCCGCCGTGCCCAGCAGGCCCACGCTGAGCTCCGGCACCGTCACGAGTCTGGACGTGAGCTCCACCCAGCGGTCAAAACATTGCTCCAAGGCCGATTTGAAGCCGCGTGTTCGTTAGTGATTACTGTTATTCCGCTTGTTTACCCAGGAAAGCCTCTCCGATGCACAAGACACCTTTTCAAGGCGGCGAGATGTTAACTACCTCGCCTGGTTTACGGGAGGTCGTGGGATTGATACCGACCTTGACGCCTGTTGCATATTTGGAGTTTGCATGTCTCTGTCCCGTGGTCACATAGATTTTTTCATCCGATATTTTTCCCTCCACATTAAGAATCAACATCACGCGTTTAGAATATTTGGCTGCTACAAATTTCTACCTAATAAGCCTATTCGTTGAGCTATCATTTGTGGCCAGGTCACTTTCTAAAAAAATCTACATAGCTCAGTGGGGCATTAAGTGGTCAAGTAAAAATAGTTTTAACAAAATAGTTACAGGAGGGTGCTGCATTGCCTTGTTTGGCACGCTCATGTTTAACGAGAGAGTACATCCTACGTGGGAAGAAGCCAACGCTATTCAAAGACGAGCCACAAAAACAAGTTCCCAACCCAATTGCTGCCCTGACATCTCCGGGCCGCATCGCAGTCCAGCGATCCACCAACCCTCGCCTGGATGTTGAACGCTCACGAGCGTGCAACATCCAGCACACGGAGCGAGAGGGAGGCAGCGAGCGCGCCGGTGACCATGCGACGTCCGCGCGTGTGCGCGTGTGTGCGCGTGTGCGCGTGTGTACGTGTGCGCGTGTGTTCGTGTGTTCGTGTGCGTGTGCACGTGTGCACGTGTGCGCGTGTGCATGTGTGCGTGTGCACGTGGGCGCGTGTGCGCATGTGTGCGTGTGTGCGTGTGTGCGCGTGTGCGTGTGCACGTGTGTGCGTGTGTGTGCGTGTGTGCGTGTGTGCGTGTCCGACCTGCAGCCGGTGCCCGCCCGGGGCTTCTCACCTTGCTCCACGAGATGGAGAGCGGTTTCTCGGAGCGGCCGCCGCACTCCACGGCCAGCGAGGTCCCCGCGGCGACCGTGTGGTTCCCCGCCGGGGTCACCGTCACGTCCTCGATCCCTGGCACACGGCCGCCCCCCCGTCCCAGCCGCACGGATCACGACCCGCAAGCCTCGCCAGCTTATTTGAACAAGTGAGGCCCGCCACTGAGCTACATAGTAGCGTTATTTTCAGAAGCGACCAGGCCGTCACAAATGACAGCTGGACCAAGTGGCTTATCGCGTGGAGATGTTACGGCAGCCGAATGCTCGAAACGCGCGTTTGTTTCTAAATGTGGAGGGAAAACACCGGAGGACGTGGAGGAAAATGCACGCGAGCACGGGGAGAACGTGCAGACTCCAAATGAACAGGCATCAGGGTCGGGATCGAATCCACGACCTACTGCACAACCAGGCGAGGTAGTTAACATCTCGGCACCGTGGCGCACTTGCGCGCACCGAAGCGACACCAACGTTGCCGATCTCGTGAACGGTGAGTCTGGCTCCGCCCGGCGGGCCGTGGAAGCCACCGAGGTGCGGCACCGCTTGCCTAGCGCGCTCCGACTCCCCCCGGCACGGCGGCGTGTCGTGAACCACTCACAGTTGACCTCGACGTAGGTGTCGGCCGTCAGCATTTCGGCCAGCGGCTGGTCGAAGTCGAACGTGGTGCAGCGGTAGAGGCCGCTGTGGTCGCGCGCGACGCCGCTCAGGGTGAACGTGGACTCGGCGCCGATGTGCAGGTCCTCCACGCTGCCGTTCTTCTGCACCGCGTCCACATGACACGACCGCCGCAGCAGCAGCAGCAACAGCAGCAACAGCGCATCAACCACATCGCTTCGACAAAGACAGCATCAGCCCGCAGCGCGTCCGTGGCCGCGCGTCGACCACAGCACTGTCACCGCAGCGTCCGCTGTTTGGCCGCAACGGCGATATTGCATGCATTGCTGCCTTCCGGGAAAAACTTGGCGGGGCCCTCGTGATGAACTCACGAGACTGGGGTCAGACTTTCCTGGGTGAAATATCGAAATAATAACAACAACAAAAAAAATCACGGAACAACCGGCACCACACTTCAACCGCAGCACGTCCACCAGCTCACACCAACCACACCACACACTTGCTTGGGGGGGGGCTCCCCTTGGCTCGTGAAAAAAAAAACATTGGTAATCACTGAACTTGTATGTACCTTCACACGTCCCCCCCCTCCCCCTGGGGTGAAAGGCAACGTTAGAGTGGCTGTGAAGGGCCTTTACCTGAACCCTCTGGAAGGTGAACTCGGGCTCCGAGGTGCCGTCCACGGAGCACTTGAGGGTGACCTTGTCGCCCTGTTTGATGGGCGTGAGCGGCGACTCGACGGTCAGGTTGACGTGCTCCGACGGGTCTGGGGATGAAGTCAAAGACAGCAGCGGCCGTTCGCTCCCAGTGAGCTCTCTGTGCGACTAGAAGCCACGCTCGCTGGCGGTCGGTCCCCGTGTTCCAACTTCTACGGAGACGTTGGATAGCGCTTAACCGGATCGGCCCAAGATCACGGGCGAGATGTGGATGACGGACGCGAAAGTGGACAAAGGCTCCCCTACGCGCGACCGCGGCTACGAACTCCAAAGCACGTGTCGCGTAACTCCGCACTGCCCCAAATGCACGCGGAACGCCAGGGTATCTACCATGCGCCAATTCTCAGACAAGGCAAGTGAATGGCTACATCATCTGCAACTGAGTCTCTCATTGTTGCTCTAAAAGTAAACTACAACGATTTTTTTTATCTTACCAGGTGTCAGGTTAATTGAACTATATCGCTCTTTTTCAGAAGCGAAAGGAGGGAGCGAGGGTAGGAAGGATGGAGCGAGGGAGTGAGGGAGGGAGGGAGGGAGCGCGAAGGGGAGGGAGGGAGTGACCCCCACAGTGCAGGCCCTCACAGGTGAGTAGGATCTGGATATCGTCAGACTTCATGCGGCCGAGCTGCCCCCCCGGCTGGCTGTACTGGACCTCGCAGTGGAACGACGCCTGCTTGTCCTCCATCGTGGGCTTGTAGAAGAGGTGCGCCGTCACCGAGAAGACGCCGCTCGACTCGCGCACCACGTGCTTATCCACGCGCACGTCTGCGGAACACATACACGCACACACGCACACGCACACACGCACACGCGCACACGCACACACGCACACACGTGCACGCACACGCACACACGCACACGCGTGCACGCACACGCACACACGCACACGCGCACACGCACACACGTGCACGCACGCACACGCGTGCACGCACACGCACACACGCACACGCGCGCACGCACACGCACACACGCACACGCGCACAACCGCGTGTTAACAAGCGTCCGTCCACGAGAGAGGCGGCTGCTCACGTGCCAAAAAGTTCACTCCTCTTTGGAAAAAAAAACTAAACGCGGTCGTCAGTGACACTGCGCTAGATGGAGAACATGAGCATTAGGTGACGTTTCAGGCAATTGGCCATTCTTCATGGCAATTAGGAAAGTGGCAGCTACCCCAAAACCAAATTCAGAAAACGTTAATCACAATAAAATGATAAATTGTAATTTTGTCGACGAAATGAGCGTTCGCACTGAAACCACGATCACGTTTCATTGTTATCGCCAAGTTGGCTTTCGCTCGTCTGTGGCCCACGGCTCCTTTTAAAGGTATTTTACAACGCTCCGTGTCCACGTCGGGGGCATTGGCGAGGACCGCGGCGCGTGTCACGGGACGAGACGCCGACGCCGTGACCACGCGCTCGGCTCCCCCTCTGCGATTCGGGATTTCGGCCACCGAGCGCTCCGTGCCGGAGCTGAAACTCCGCTGAGCGCTGAGCGCAGCCTGCGGCGGGGCTGTTGGAGTCATCGGAGCCCGTTACCCGACTCCTGTGAAGCTGCTGAGATGACTCGCCAACAGCTAAGGTGGAGTGAGCCATAGCGACAGTGGGGTCGAGCCACCACTGGGTCTCTTGAGCAGCGTGACTTGTGCAGCAATGCTCTCTGCCACCCCTCCTTTAGCCCCCTCTCACACAGCACAGCATCCTGTGTCTGTGCTGCCCAAACAATCCATCCTGTGTGTGTCCCACCCCGCCACCCCCCCCCCCCCATCGAGTCGACCGAGCACCGCTACGAGTTGAGAGGGAGTTACGGACGCCTCGACGCCACCGCTGCTGCGAGTGTGGTTTGTGTCGTGAGGTCAACACGAGTGGCAATTGTCTCCAGCCGTCCTGGGCCTCCCCCGAGGTACACCTGGTGCGGTGTGAAAACATCGCCACTCGGGAGACAAAAGGCGGCCGGGCGTGGTGCTGGCCGCCCCTCCACGTGTTGCCGTGCCGGCCTTCATTGGCGCTGCTACCCGCTAACAGCACCTGCCCCAAAAGTGTGCAAAGGCTACGCGGGGGATCTTTGTCTTTGTGTGGCGAGGCCTCGCCACCTTACTCTGTGGAGACTTGTTGAGCAGGGCCTGGCTGTCCTTGTACCACGTGAGGTTGGCCTCGGGGTAGCCGCCGCTCGAGATGCACGTGCCGATCTGCAAGGAACGCCAAGCGGGCCGCGTCACGCACTCCGCGAGGAAACGAGGCTGAACGTTGCGCTGGGGGAACGGCCCATCGAGTCCCCACGGGCGTGCGTCGGCTCGCCCGAGAGAGGAAGCGGCGATGAAGCGATGGCAATCAAAGTCGTGGAACAGTGTGTTGGCGCGACAACGCGTCTTTGCCGTGACGCGGCTCTTCCATCAGAGAACACTTTTCGCACAACGCGGAACGCACGGCCCGTTATAACGCCGAATATGCGCCCCTTTAAAACGTGGAACGTGCACACCGTTATAACACGGAACGTGTGCCCCGTTATAACTCAGAACGCGCGCCTCGTTATAACTCAGTTTCTGAGCGGTCGACAACAAACTACTTTCATGCAAACTTCAAATATACAGCAGCAGGCGTCAGGGTCGTGATCGAACCCACGACCTCCTGTACACCAGGCGAGGTGGTCAGCATCTCGCCACCGCGGCGATTAAACACGCCGCAAAAAATGTACCGCTACTACGACGGGCGCACGTATTTACCAGCTGCTTGCCCAAGCCGAGAACAACGGAGGAGGGACTCCTGGTGATCACCAGCTTCTCCGGGAACGCTGCGGAAGAAGGAGAAGGAGGAGAAGGATGAGGAAACGTCCGGGCTCAATCACGGGAGCGGACCGCCTTACAAGCGGGGGGCGCGGCGATGGGCCCCCCACTCCGCCCGCCCGCCCGCCCGCCCCGCGCGATCTCACCGTAGACCTCGAGCTTCGTCTTCAGCTCGCCGTCGTGCGTGACGCACACGAAGGTGGCTCGGTCCTGCAGCAGCACGCCCTGCAGCGTCAGGGCCGTGTCGCCGCCCAGCTCCACGCGGCCCTCGAATGCGGGCGCCGGCCACAGCTGCCCCGTGCCCTCGTCGCGCGTGAACACTGCCGAGCGCCTGCCCGCCCGCTCCTGGCCGACGACAGCGAGTGGGGTGGGGTGGGGGGTGGGTGAGCTTTGTCGAAGCGGCATTTTCGCCGTGTTCAAGGTGCGAAGTCTGCTCGAGAGGAGTTGTACACCCCTAGCTGCCACTGCTAAATGTATCATTCCGGATGACCGCTGCAAAGTATGGTCTTGAGTTTTGATTATAGTGTGCTGATCTTTAAAGGTGTATTGGATTTTTTTGATTCTGCTACTGATACTCCTGCTATTATGGAGTGACTCGTGTAGCCAACTATGGCTGCAAAGTTTGGTCGTACATGTTATGTATATCGTTTATTGTTAAATTAGAATCACAGTTCCTATGATTACTGTTACATTTTTTTTATAGCTTTATTTTGGTGATTTTTAAAAAGTTTTGGTTTAGCCGTGTTTGTTTGTTGTAGTACAGAGTTAGCCTGATAACTTCAATCTACATTGTCTTACGGTTGTCATTGTTTGACTTGCATCCCACTGGGATTTTTGCACGCAGCGTTGAAACACGGTGTTTTTTCTGGAAGACTTTGCTGTTTTTTCCAGGATTTTTCTGTTTGCGCGTAGTCACTTTAAGATGTTTCTTGTTCATGTTTTTGTTTTGTTGCGGTTGCACCCGAGTCAAGAGCCGCATGGCTCACAGGGTTATACCTAATCAATGAAACTGAAAACTGAAGTCCAAGGGAGCAGGGCAACACACATCGCGAATTAATAAAACAAAAATCATTTATCAATTAAACTGCGTCTGCTTAGTTTCTTTGTCCAAACTTAGTTATTATTTAACACAACAGTTTGACAACATGGGACCTTTTTTGCCAGTATTAAAGTATGAAAAACAAGAATAGGCTTTATCCTCTCTGGCAATAATGTAGACATGCAAGGAATCATGTCTACATTAACCACATGCGTGTGGTGAACATACAATCACACATGCTCTGATAATGTTATGTATTGTCTTTGAAACTGATTAGCATACACCAGAGACAGCCTTCTTTAGGGCCTCGTCTCACCAGTGTCAGACCAGAGAACGCCAAAAGGCAAACAGGACCGAGACATTATTATATTATGATATTTGAACATCATAAGACCCCTTTTATTGCCAGGAAGGGTAAAATCGATTCTTCTTTTTTCATACTAAAGTTTGACTGTTTTATATTTTGTCACCAAGACATTCCACAGTGACCCCACTCTCCTGCCACATTTAATCGATTATATTTACGTTAAATTACGTTTTAAGTTAATGGTTTTTTTTTCCCCTTTAAACTGCTGCCCGCGAGGGGGCAGCCAAAGAGCCGCCTGATGTCTACCGTTGGTCTGGAGCTGTGGTTCTTCTTCTTAACCTGAGGTGCACGCTGCACTCCCTGGGAGTGTGAGATGCCCTTCATGGGGCTGCGAGACGTGGCCTTTTGGCGTCCTCTGGTCGATGGCTACAGGGTTTGGTGGTACATGTTGTTCATGTCGTTTATTGTGAAATTTCGGTCACAGTTCCTATGATCACTGTTACATTGCTTATGGATTTATTGTGATTTCGAAAAGTTTTTTGGTTTGGCCATGTTTGTTTATTGTAGTACGAAGTTAGAATGATGGCCTTAATCTAAGTTGTCTTGTGGTTGTTGTTGTTTGACTTGCATCCCACTGGGATTTTTGCACAGCGTTGGTGTACGGTGCTTTTTTTTCGGAAAACTTTACAGTTTTTTCCTGGATTTTTCTGTTTGCGCAAAGTCACTTTAAGATGTTTTCTTGTTCATGTTTTTGTTTTTTGTTTGTTGCGGTTGCACCCGATTCAAGAGCCGAATGGCTCACAGGGCTTTCCCAAATAAATGAAACTGAAACTAACACCGTTTGAGACTAGGCTCTAAAGAAAGCTGTCTCTGGTGTAGACCAATCAGTTTCAAAGACGATGCATATATTATCAGAGTGTGTTTTTTGTTTGCATTCTGAACACGAGTATTGTGGTCAATGCAGACATAATTCCTTGCAAAAGGTTTCAGTTTGGTGTTTTAACATCTTAACACCTGTTTTGTTGCCATGAAAAAAGGGGAAACCCTATTCTCATGTGGATGACATTGGTCGCGAAATCCTCCGCGTTCAACTGGTACACCTCCAGTTCGCCCGGCTCCCCGCTCGCCCGTCCAATCTGGACGAGTGCGGCGAGTTCGGAGGCCTGACATCGAAAGTCGAAGCCGGGGCGCGTGGACAGAGAGGAGTGACAGGAGGGACTCACCACAAACCACTCGGCGGCCCCGTCGCGCGGCTTGGGCTGCGTTCCCCGCGGGGAGTCGCAGATCATCTGCACCGTCTCCCCCAGCAGCGCCAGGACCATCTCATCACAGCTCACTCCTGCGGGACATCGCACCGTGTCACGCGGCGCACATGGGAGACCCCGGCGTAATCGTCACACCCAGAGGACATCGCACCTCGCCGGTGTCTCCTGCAGTCAGCAAGGAGCAGCCAGCAACAGACAGCAGCAGCACTCAAGAAGAATGCGGGGCTGCTGCTGCTGCTGCTGGAAGTGTGGGTCCCAGCCCCGCAGTGTTGAGGGGGGGGGGCTGATAGGGGTTGACCCCCACTCCCCTCGGAGCTGTAGGCGCAGTCCTCCCCTTCTAAATTCTTGGGAGTCTGGTGATGTCTCGACCCCACGCGTTACAGTGACTGTAAACAAAGATAAATATTCCCCGTATAGCCTGTAACAGACTGTTGGGGCAAGGGCTGTTAGCGAGCACCTATGAAGGCTGGCACGGCACACGAGAGGGTGGGTGGCCAACACCACGCCCGGCCGCCTTTGTCTCCCCAGTGGTGATGTTTACACACACCACCAGGTACTCATTTGAGGCTGAGTCGACGTGGGGGAAGCCAATGACCGATTCATATAATCGTCACTAGTGTTGAACGTGAGCGGGAATGGGGTCGCCGGGTTCGTAGCGCGGCAGGCTAACCGCTACACGACCGCTTCCCAGGGTGATGACTGCTCGCACACACACACACTGCGGCAAAAGCGACAACGCCGTCTCCCGTGCGGCTCCATGCTTTCACTTCACCTCGTGGTCAAGTGAAGGAGGGGAACCGAGCGATCATTTGATGTGCACGCTGCCCACACGCTCGTTGGAGGGAGGGGTGCTGGTCCCATGTCCTCGTGCACACAAGGGGGCTGAGAGTCACAGCGAGAATGCGTCATCATCGTCATCATCGCTACTCGTGCACCACGTCTGGACTGATGGGCCAGGGGCTCCTGTCCAGTTTCCACACAGCTATGTATTTGTTACTGGTAGGAACCTCCTGGTTACACCAGTCCACAGGGGATTATTGTGTCCGTCCGTCCGTCGTGCATCCAAAAATGGGAGGGGTGGTGCTGGGTAGAGAGGGGAGGGTGGGGAGGGGCTGGGTGGGGAGGGTGGGGAGGGGAGGGTGGGGAGGGGCTGGGTGGGGAGGGTGGGGCTGGGTGGGGGGTGGGTGGGGAGGGGCTGGTCACCCCGTGGTGCCCTTATAAAACTCAACGTTTAACCTACTTACGTCGGCTTGTGCCCGCCCTCACAGTCGGGCATATTTGCGGAATACACCACGCCGCCGTTGACCCTGGCCATTGACCGAGCAACCCAACGCTCCTACCAGCTCCCTCCGCAGGAACGTGTTTTAAGATGTGTTGCCCCAAACGTTTCCCCGAATGTCGCCGTGCCCTCTAACCGGGGCACCCCCACCCCGCTCCATTGGCGCTCTCTCCCCGTGGCGCAGCACCGCTACCGCTCGGCTCTGAGCGGCCACACACGCTGTGGGCACAGCCTCGGTCGCCACGGTGGCGAGATGTTAACCACCTCGCCTGGTATACAAGAGGTCGTGAGTTCGTCCCCGACCCTGACGCCTGCTGCTGTATATTTGGAGTTTGTGTGTCTCTCTCTCTCTCATCATCATCACGGTGGCGAGGAGATGTTAACTCCCTCGCCTGGTATGCAGGAGGTCGTGGGTTCGATCCCGACCCTGACGCCTGCTGCTGTATATTTCTCTCCCCGTGCTCTCTCTCTCCGGTTTTCCCCTCCACATTTAGAGTCAACGTCACGCGTTTAGAGTATTCGACTGCTGTACATTTCCACGTAATACGGCAACTCCGTTGAGCTGTCATTTGAAAAAGAGCTACACAGCGCAGTGGTGGGCCTTACCTGGTAAAATGAAAAAAACAATAGTTGGTTAAACAGTTAATAGCTAGTCTCACTGCCTACATCATCGCCGTACTGTGTTTATTCTCAAATACTTACACGTTCATTATTATTTTAAAGCGTTTACAATTTGTGCGGGGGGGGGGGGGGTTTGTCGTGCTTAATCCTGATTAAAGTCACAGTGCCACCTACGGCGTCCTTTTTGTCACCGAGGTCACGCGACAGAGGTCAAGCGACAGGGGTCACGCGACAGAGGTCACGGGTTCCACGGGGTGGCGGCAGAGGACCGACTGCGCAGAAGCCGCGCGTCTGCTCCTCGCTGGCTCCACCCTCGGTCCACTGCTGCTCCACCCCCCCCTCCTCCTCTAGACGAACAGGGCCACATTCTTCTTCTGAGCGCGGGTCACGGTGGGGGCTGGGTGGAGGTAGGTGTGTGTGGGGGGGTCGTTGGTGGGCTGGGTGGAGGTAGGTGTGTGTGGGGGGGAGTCGTTGCTGGGCTGGGTGGAGGTAGGTGTGTGTGGGGGGGAGTCGTTGGTGGGCTGGGTGGGGGTAGGTGTGTGTGGGGGGGGAGTCGTTGGTGGGCTGGGTGGGGGTAGGTGTGTTTATTGGGGGGGAGTCGTTGGTGGGCTGGGTGGGGGTAGGTGTGTTTATTGGGGGGGAGTCGTTGGTGGGCTGGGTGGGGGTAGGTGTGTGTGTGGGGTGGTCGTTGGTGGGGATGGGTGGGGGTAGGTGTGTGTGTAGAGAGTCGTTGTTAGGGCTGGGTGGGGGTAGGTGTGTGGGGGGGGGGGGTCGTTGTTAGGGCTGGGTGGGGGTAGGTGTATGTGGGGGGGAGTCGTTGGTGGGCTGGGTGGGGGTAGGTGTGTGTGGGGGGGTCGTTGGTGGGGATGGGTGGGGGTAGGTGTGTGTGGGGGTTAGTCGTTGTTAGGGCTGGGTGGGGGTAGGTGTGCGTGGGGGGGGAGTCGTTGGTGGGCTGGGTGGGGGTAGGTGTGTGTGTGTGGGGAGTCATTGGTAGGGCTGGGTGTGGGTAGGTGTGTGTGGGGGGGGTCGTTGTTTGGGCTGGGTGGAGGGAGGGGGGAGGTGGAGTGGATTTCGGGAGGAGCGCAGGCGAGGGAGAGATCCGCTGGAGCGCATGAGGCTGACGCGCGGATTTGGCGCGGCCACAATGGGGCCCATTGAGACGCCACGCGCACCGCGTTCATTGTGCTCACATCCACGCCCCACGCCCCACGCTCCCAACTTGCCCACTCGCTGGCTGGCAGGCGGCGGCACAGTCCCCGGACAGGCCTCGCTCGCCACACAACATCATAGCGGCTACATTTAGACTGAAAACTGTCGTGACTGCAGGAATTCATACTCTTGGTTCTATCGGTAAAGTCACGTAGATAGAAAACTAAAATAATAAAAGCAAAAAACCCACGACGTTTCGATCGCAACACGAGCGGTCTTCATGCGATCGAAACGTCGTGGGTTTTTTGCCTGTATTTTTATTTTATTTTTATTCTTTTTATTTTCTATCTACGTGACTTTACCGACAGAACCAAGACTATCATATCAGCTGCTGCTCCGCGGCTATGCCGTGCATCCTTCCGCCAAAATACGCGTGGACGCCGAGGTTATTTTGCTGATAACGATGCCTCTCTCGCTCTCCGTGTGCAGGCAGTCACTTGTCATTGCGATGCTCAGATGCTCAAATGTGCGTTGGGCAACCAACGCCTCGTGCTCCAAGTCTCTCTCGGACGGCTGCTGTGGGGTAAGGAAGCCACCACGGAACGACGAGTGGCATCGCCGCAGGGGAGCCCGTGCCTGGTGGTGCAGTGCCAACCGGGCAAACCCCCCAGCGTCGTCCCTGATTGTGGCGGCGCTCAGAGCAGGCGTGTGTACATTCCACGTTCCTGTGGAGGCGGAGGAATCTCACCCCATGAGGAGTCGCTCGCTCGTCACATTCCGGAGGTGAATGTTGACGAGTGAAAACCCGGGGAAACGCACCCGCGCCTTGACGTTTCAAAGCGAATTGTTGCTGCACGAATGTTGATTCGAAGCTTTCGTGAAGAGTCTGTTGCTGCACGTTGAACATTTCAATGACGTCGACGGGCGAGTTGACTCGCTGAGGAATCTGTACGCGTGGTTTTGGGGAGTCGTGAGCCCCCCCCCCCCCCGGGATCTCCTTACACCCCACCCCCCCCCCCGGAGCGGCGTGGCTATCGGGGCTGGTGGCACGGCGAGGCACCGCGCCGCGTCGCCCGCGTGTTGATTTACAGCGCGGCGTCTCTCGGCGCCGTGCGGCAGGGAAGGCGATTGCCGCGCGCGCGACTCTGCAAGTCAATTGTCCGACGATCCGGAAGAGGGTGCCGTTCGCTGCGCTATCACTCGCCGCCTCTTCCGAGTCGGAATCTTTATCAGTACCGGAGCAATCCCGATGAGCTGTGAAGCGCTTTAGTCGCGCCTGACACGGGAATTCTGTCGGCATGGCCCCCCCCCCCACTTCCACCGCCTCCCACCGCTGAGTGACCACCACGGGGCCAGCGCCGAGTGCGTGCGATGAGCGCGGTGCCAGGCGCGGTGCACCAACGACGTTCGGGCAATCTCACAACCAAACGACCTCACAGCGAAACAGCCTCATAGAGCTCAACCCTCACAGCCTGACACCCTCACAGCCTGACACCCTCACAGCCTGATACCCTCACAGCCTGACACCCTCACAGTCTGATACCCTCACAGCCTGACACCCTCACAGCCTGACACCCTCACAGCCTGACACCTTCACAGCCTGACACCCTCACAGCCTGACACCCTCACAGCCTGATACTCTCACAGCCTGACACCCTCACAGCCTGACACCCTCACAGTCTGACACCCTCACAGCCTGACACCCTCACAGTCTGACACCTTCACAGCCTGACCCCTCACAGCCTGATACTCTCACAGCCTGATACCCTCACAGTCTGATACTCTCACAGCCTGACACCCTCACAGCCTGATACTCTCACAGCCTGATACTCTCACAGTCTGACACCTTCACAGTCTGATACCTTCACAGTCTGACACCCTCACAGCCTGACACCCTCACAGCCTGACACCCTCACAGTCTGACACCTTCACAGCCTGACCCCTCACAGCCTGATACTCTCACAGCCTGACACCCTCACAGTCTGACACCTTCACAGCCTGACACCCTCACAGTCTGATACCCTCACAGCCTGATACTCTCACAGCCTGACCCCTCACAGTCTGACACCCTCACAGTCTGATACCCTGACAGTCTGACCCCTGACAGCCTGACCCCTCACGGCCTGACCCCCTGACAGCCTACAGCCTGATGTCTGTAGGCTGTACACCAGACAGTAAGATGAGAGCCGCCCCACCCTGCACATTCCTGCGAGTGACCTCTGACGTGTGGACATCGCAGTGTCAGTGTGTCAGTGTGTCTGTGTGTCTGTGTCTGTGTGTCTGTGTGTCTGTGTGTGATCAGTGCGAGAGCCCACGTACGATCACAGCCCAGAGAACAAGAAGGAACGACCCCCATTGTGAGCTCTAGAGCGTCAATGTCGACAGAGGCTGCCACCCGGCCCCTCCACTTTGCTCTGCGCAAATAGACAGGAGCCCCCCCCCCCCCCCCCCAGTGGCCGCGTGCTTTGTCGACGCCGTCAACTCAGGAGGACAACCTTGGCTCGGAATTGAAATCACCGCTCATTAAAACGCAGTTAATCAGCCTGGACCCCGTGCCAGGGGAGAGATTGACCCGCATTTTTTACTTCAAAATCCGCGAGCGGAATTTCTACACGCAGCCCCCCCCCCCCCAAATCCCTGCACCGCCGCCGCTGCACTGTGCTAATAGATACGGAGCGTTGCACAAGCAGGGCTTCATTTGAGACGGGGTCTGGCTTGGGTTCGGAGACCCCACGAAATGTTTCCACACCGGCATGCCGCTTGCCTCCTCTCGCCGTGGATATTGCTTCGAGTCGCGTTGCCCACTCAGCTCTGCCACCAGGTCTAGCTACCCTGCCACCTGGACAATATTCAGTGGGAGATTAAGCCTAAGGGGGTGGGGGGGGGGGGGGTACATCTCTACCTTGTCTGCCCACGTGTTTTCAATGTCCTCAGGAGGAGTCGTATCTGGTCAGAGGAGCAAAGAGTGCGATTTCTGCTGACGCCATGCGGGAAGGCCACCGTGGGCCCTGAATGGCACACTTGTTATTTATAAAGCTATTTGTTTTTTCACTGAGCTACGTAGCTCTTTTTCATAAGCGACCTGGCTATCACAAATGATAGCTCAACGAAATGGGCTTATCGTGCGGAAATGTAGAGCAGCCAAAATACTCTAAACGTCTGTTGATTATAAATGTGTAGGGAAACCCCCGGAGGACCTGTAGAAACATCCACGCGGCGACGGGGAGAGGGAGACGCGCAAACTCTAAACTTGCCGGCGTCAGGGTCGGGATCGAACCCACAACTCCCTGTATACCGGGCGACGTAGTTAACATCCCACCACCGTGGCACTTAACCAGCCACTGCAATTAGCAAGTCCATAGCAGTTAACGAGCTACTGCAATTAGAAAAGTTAACGAGCCGTGCCGCCGCCTCGTCAAGCCCGCGTCCACCGACCGCCCACGAGGGAGACACTCGCACCAAATCTGACTGACAGAATATTTGCAGAATTCCATTCCCGGCATCGCTGGCCCTTTGCCAGCGAATCTCTCGTCCGGCCAAAGCGCGGTGTGACACAAGACCCCCTGCCCGCCCACCCCACCGCCACCGACTCGCCGCAGCGACACGATCCGGAGTCAGCCTTTACCAATTAACGCAGGGGATCTGGTTTCGGAGAATGCGCGGGCGTTTCGCAATATGCCCCCCCCCCCCTTCTTCTTCCCCCTTCCGCCGCTCAGCGAGATATGCGCCATGCGCATCCCCTTCGCAACTTTTCCCCTCCATCAGCGCTGGCACCGGGAGGTGTCGGGGCGCAAGGCGCGCGAGACGCAGGGGGGCACGAGGGGGCCGAGGGGGCCGCGTGGGGGCTTCGCGGCGCGGCAGCCGCTGCCGTTTTGGCAACGCGAGCTCGCGGGTGGCGTAGTGGATAAATGAAAGACACGCGCGCCATATATATAGAGAGAGGGGAGAGGGGGGCTGGGGACGTACAGTACAGTTGCACGTGGCCGCAAGTCGTCGTCCGTGCCAGAGGCACTCGCTTTCACCCTGCTAGGAGGAGAAAGGGCTCCAACCTGTTCATTTGTTTTATCTGGGGGGGTGGGGGGGTGGGGTGCCCCTTTGAGTGCGGAACAGCACCGCCACCCCCACCAGAAGGCAATTCCCCTATAAACCTCACAAATAAAGAACAGCCTTTTTGTATCCACATCGTAAAACTCAACTCAACTTTATGACTGCCCTTCGTTCCAATGAAACAAAAAAACACATAATCGCCCGTTACCGCAGCGATGGAATGGCAAGGTCTAACCCAGATATGATACAATAAGCAAACTCAACAGGAGACCACGTGCGCGCACACGCATGCAGTCATCGTTAAGCCGCGCGGGATGCGATATCGATGAAGCTTTGATCGCACTGCGAGAGCGACGGTCTGAAGAGGCCGCCACTGCCTCCCGACCATGTACGGCGATCGCGCTCGCCAGGGACCGCGCGTGCCACGCGAACGCGGGGGGCCCCCTTCGGTTAAAAATTGATGTATCTGCTCGCATTCCTGGCGACTGAAGCATGCGACGCTCCTCCGCGGGTCGCACCCCGCCCGTCTGGTGTCGCGCGGTTCAGCGAGCAGCAGGGGCGCGAGCACGGGCGCAGGCTCGCTGCTCTAATTAAAGGTCGTACATCACTGGGGAACATTCACCGTCGGAAACTGAGAGCGACATGCCACGGTGAACTAAGGGTGCTCAGCAGTTCGTCTGCGCCACGTGGTTCAGCTGTCCCAGGCGCCAACGTGCGGTGACCTCTATCCATCAGTGCACACAACGACGGCGACGACGATGATGATGATACTAATAATAGACGTGACGATGGGGTCACCAAGGGTCACCAAAGATTAGCCAGCAAAAACAACAAACTACTGCTGATCTTGCAGCGACAGTACTGGGCTGTGTGTTAGTGGCGGTGGTGGTGGCGACGGTGGTGGCACTGGTGGCGCAGGAAGTGGCAGTGGTGATGGTGGTGATGGTGGTGATGGTGGTGATGGTGGTGGTGGTGGCAGTGGTGATGGTGTTCATGGTGGTGATGGTGGTGATGGTGGTGGTAGTGATCGTGGCGGTGGCTGAGGTGGTGGCGGTGGTGGTGGCAGTGGCGATGGTGGTGTTCATGGTGGTGGCGGTGGTGATGGTGGTGGTGGCAATGGTGATGGTGGTGGCAGTGGTGATGGTGGTGTTCGTGGTGGTGGCGGTGGTGATGGTGGTGGTGGCAGTGGTGATGGTGGTGGCGGTGGTTATGGCGGTGTTCAGGGTGGTGGCGGTGGTGGTAGCAGTGGTGATGGTGGTGTTCATGGTGGTGGCGGTGGTGATGGTGGTGGTGGCAGTGGTGATGGTGGTGTTCGTGGTGGTGGCGGTGGTGATGGTGGTGGTGGCAGTGGTGATGGTGGTGGCGGTGGTTATGGCGGTGTTCAGGGTGGTGGCGGTGGTGGTGGCAGTGGTGATGGTGGTGTTCATGGTGGTGACGGTGGTGGCAGTGGTGATGGTGGTGTTCATGGTGGTGGTGGTGGCGGTGGTGGTGGTAGCAGTGGTGGTGGTGGTGGCGGTGGTGGTGGCGGTGATGGTGGTGGTGTTCATGGTGATAGCGATGGTGGTGGTGGCGGTGATGGTGGTGGTGTTCGTAGTGCCGGCGAAGCGGCTTCGCGCGGTGCAGCCGGGCTGCTGGTGGCATCGCGACAGCCCCGACCGCAGTTGCAGGCGGAGCAGCGGCGCTGCCCAGCAGCCGCTCGATCGGGTTACCGGCAGAACAAGGGCAGCAGCAGAGCGCGGCCGAGGGGCCGAGGGGTGGAGGGGGGTGGCGCGACGGCTCGCCTCTCCTCCTCCATCGCTCGGCCACGCCGAGTTGCAAAATCGAACGTGTAATTCGGTCTGCCAATGATTAAATTGCATTAATCTAATTATCGTATGTTTCGCAAACCAGACGCAAACGCCAGAAGCGGTCGTAACTAAAACATTCGGACAATTCGACTGCGCGTTTACGAATTCGGGAGGCTTCGGAGTGCGCGCGTCTATCCGTGTGGACCGTACACCCGACTCCATCTACTTGCCAAAGTTATGGCAGCGAAACGTCTGTGGGTGGGTGGGCGGCCGCACGCCCCTTGTGAGTGCAAAACAAAACGGGCGCTCTTAAACGTCGACCAAACACACTCGCTGATAGATCCAAAAAAAAACCCAACGCCTTGGTGCGTGAAGGTATTCGACGAGACCAGACCACCCTCGCAGATGAGTCGCGTGCGGCTCGAGAAGGCGGCTCTCGACTGAGTCAACAACAACGACGTTCAACAGAGACGCTCTAATAACTCCACACTGCCTCGACACATAGAAGACTCTAGTCACAAAATAGGAATGGGACGTTCATCCCATCTGGCTCACATGCACATCCTGAGACAAGAAGCCCAACTGCCCCTGCTCCCCCCATTATGCACTCGCACACACTCACACGCACGACCACATGACAAAAAAATATCAAAGAGAACGATCCCCCCCCGTTTTTGCCGTAACAAACTGTTGGGGGCAATTGCTGCTAGAGAGCACCTATGAAGTCCGGCACGGTACACGAGGGAGTGGGTGGCCAAAACCACGCCCGTCTGCCTTTGTATCCCCAGTGGTGATGTTTTTACACACCGCAGCAGGTGTTCATTTGAGGCTGAGTCGACCTAGGGGATGCCCAGGGCCAGTTCAGATGATCGTCACTGGTGTTGGTAGCCGTGAGCGAGAATCGAACCCGGATTGCCGGGTTCGTAGCGCAGCGCGCTGACCGCTGCGCCACCGCTCCCCACATTACTCACACACACACAGACACATACACAAACACATTCCGTCTCCGCCGAGCTGTTGATCCACTCACTGCCGAGAGTCGCGTCCCTCCACTGACAAATCGTCGTGGTTGTCCCACCACTAACGGTGGCCAGACGTGTGGCCATGGTGGACATGGGCCCTGGTGCAAGCAATTCTCCCAATGTCCCCCCATAGCCTGGCCCCAGGGCCTCCACGGCCCACGTTCCCCAGCGCAGTTGCACCGCCTGCGCACTCGACGGCTCTTCCACGAGCGGCGATGCCTCGTCGTCCACGTGCCCTGCCCGGGCCTCCGCCATCAACCCCCCCCCCCCCCCCGTATTTGTGCCCCCTCTGTTTGCCTTTAGGCCCCTGAGCTGACACCGATGGGGCGTGTGCGATCGGGGTGGGATTAATTTCCATGCTCCCAACGGAGAAACACGTGGGGGGGGACAGGGAGGGGATCACGGAGACTCCGAGCCAGCGGCCCCGTCCCGTCACTCGGAGGGCACTTTTAGGATATTTCTATAGGCATGTTTATGCACATGTTGTTCGCAGCGAATGAATGAGCGCCTTATTCCCATTGCAAAATGGACTCATTATTTAACCCTGATTGGATGCCAGAAAATACTGCCTTGTAGCCAGGGCTTGTGCTCAATGCAATGTGACGTGTGCCCGTGTGCATGCAGGCACACCCATATATATATGTAGACGGTAAACTGTGTGCAAGTGTCAGTGCTGGTGTGTGTGTGTGTGTCTATTACAGTGGTGCGTTTGTGACAGCATGGGGAACGGTGGCGAAGTGATTAGTACACTTTGACTACGAACTCGGGGGCTTTGTTCGATTCTTGACCACGATGAACGTCGGTGCTGATTACTGAAATATCGGAGATTCTGCCGGTTGGCACTCCTGCTGTTTGGAGGATCAGGTGTGGTGGTCACAGACTTCAGCATTCAGTTTCCTACTCATCGAAAAAGCCTCGGTGCATTACTCGACCGGAATATGTCGTTAGATCACCGCGTGCAAAATAAAATTCAGGTCCTGCAATTTTCATATCAGGATTCTACGACACATTCGATCACTATTGAGTCGTGGCACAGTCAACACGGTGCCATGTAGCATAGTATATCGACAAGGCTCGATTGTTGCAACTCACTACTCTACGAGACGTCCGGTAAAGAAGAAACATCACCGAACTGCAGCGAGTACAAAACTCCGTGGCGCGTGGTCGTGACGGGCACTGCACGATCCCACACCGTGTCCGTCCAAGTGCTCGCTGAGCTGCATTGGCTTCCGGTTTGCCGAACGAATGCCTTGTAAGGTCGCACTCTCACAAAGTGCCTGCCACAAATGAACCACAATACCTCGGTGATCTCGTCAAGGAGCATGAATCACCAAGCAAACTCCGGTGGTCATCCTCGCAGCGGCTGTTGACTAAGCCATCGAACAAAGACGGTGACCGCATCGCGCGATTTCAGATGCGTTCTACGGCCGTCTGGAACGCTCTTCCTTTCGATGTTAGGAAGACACTGAAGCGATGCACTATTCAATTTGATTGAAAACTCATTTATTTAGAACGTCATGTTGTGTTTAGTCTGTTGTCCTTCCCCAGCACCTCCGATTAGCACGGTTGGCTACGTACGGTACGAAAGAAATTCAACATACGGTCCTGGGCCTCCTCAAGGTGGATTCCGCCCTAAATGAGTACTCAGCACATCGTGTGAACATCAGCACTGCGGAGACAGCGCTGACCACACGGGGGGGGGTCTTTATCTTTACCCAGGTGCACACGTGGTATGAATGCAGTGGCGAGTGTGGGTGCGAGTGATCGCAACAGCGAGTGGTTACCGAGGTCGGCTCGTGACTCACATTCTGGTCACATCGATCCGGAAAGCGTCCACCGAGCAAGGGGCGGCGGCGGTCGCAATTTCGCATTCCCTGGCCCCACGTTGTTGCCAGGGCGCTGCCGCCACTGCGGAGAGATTGGGGCTGCGCTGCCCTGGCAACACCTGCACTCTCATTTGTCTCAGATCGCTCATCTGCGTCCCAGACGCCGTGGGCACGGGGCGGGGGGGGTGGTTGTCCCGTGAATCGACCACTAAATGAGGTCTCTCGCTGTAAATATTAGAATCA
The DNA here is from genome assembly GCF_965212315.1 of Lampetra planeri. Lineage (NCBI taxonomy): Eukaryota > Metazoa > Chordata > Hyperoartia > Petromyzontiformes > Petromyzontidae > Lampetra > Lampetra planeri. The sequence continues at coordinate 10,617,395 of NC_136137.1, read as the reverse complement.
AATAAAGTGCCCCGTTGCCTCGGTTTCATCTCCTCTCGTGGCAACGGCCAGAGCCCGAGAGAGGCCGCGCGCTGCGAGGTGGCTCCCGGGAAACAGCCGCACCACCAGCACGCCCCCCCCCCCCCCCCCCCCGTGGTGGCTCCACATTCTCCCTGGAGAACGTGGAGCACCGACAGAGCGCGGCCGTGGCCAGAGCCAAGACGCACACGCTGGGGCAGCCCCGAGACGCCCGCGCCACTCGCAAGGCTCAATCTCCTGTCACTTTCCAGGAAGCTCGCCCATGTCAAAGACTCGAGCCAGACACCACCATTCCGCCCCCATCCCGGCACATGCACAATGTTACACCCTGGCTTTTCCTTCGCACGAGCACTGGAAATGCCACTTGCGTGGGTTCCTTTGCCATCAATGGGCCTGGAGAAGAAGGAAAAAAACGTCAGTTACAGGACATCCATTGAAGCGTGACCTACCCATAACCCTTGCAAGCAAAGCCTCGGCACGCACGGATGTGAAAGAAGTCCCTTTCCAGGACCGAGCTCGTCCAGCCCTAGGCGGCGCGCGGATTCCAGGGATTCTTGAAATGCGATCGAGTCGAGAGGCGCGAGGGAGCCCGTGAGGGGCGAGAGGACAAGACAGCGAAGGAAACACGAACCCCGCGTAAAGGCAACACCGGCGACGAAAGAAGCGAGGCAGAAGAATACGACGCCCCCTGCCACCCCCCTCGCCAAGCGTGCACGCGGCTGTGACGTCAAGGTGCCGTGCTCGAGTCTCAGGACGAGGTGGACAACCGACAGAGGCAGGAGCCGGACTGACGCGCAGACGAACGCCAGGCCCAGTCGGATTGCTCTCATAGAGGGAGGCGCACAGGGTGCACACAAACAGTGGACTCGGAGTCCAACAGAGACAATTAAATAATACAACACGAATCGACAACTCTGGAAGATCGGACCCACGGGACCTACACCGGACCTGTGGACCAAAACTGAACTCATTAACGCTGCTCCAAATACGAACAAAAAGGATTTACAGACTGAACCGATAGATTAACATTGGGAGCCCCTCCTAAGCCAACACTGCAACCACAGTCGGCCATAAACCCCCATGGAAACCGGAACATTATTTAATTTGGTGGCTGGCGACTGCAAATGTTTTCAGAGGTGAACACATTACAGCATCCAAATACAATTGCAAACCTTTCAAAGTGCTCTGTGTACCAGCTAATACGATTTAACATCGCGCTGGAAATTGGAATCGGGTGCCAGGCAGAGACACGGACAGGAACGCAGACGAGGCGCAGGCCTCCCAGGCCAAGCGGGCAACGATCTGTGCCCAGCGCTCGCACGCAAAGCGGCGACCTTGCCACCAGACCCGCGCAAACCCACGGTCAGCCGACCGGGGGGGCGACGGCGGGGACGCGAGGCCACCGAGGAGGGATGGCTGGCGATGGAGCAGAAGATTCGCGGAGAGGACATCTCGCCCGCCGACTGGAGAGGAAAAACCTGAACGGCGACATTCTCACGGGCTCCGCGCGAGGCCACGGTGCGTCTCCGCGCTTTGTTCCGTTGTGTGAATGTTTCACGCGCGCGCAACGAAAGGACACTTCAAAGACATGATGAAAGTTCGTGAAACATCTCCCCGCCTTTGTGATTAAAATGAGCAACAAGGAAAAAACTCACGGTGAAAATCGACCCCCCCCCCTCTCCTTTCACACCGGGGATCACGTCCTTGCAAAACGTCGGAGTTGTTCTTTAACTTCGAGAAAACTTGTGGAGAACATTTTTGGTTTTTTTCTTTCTCTCTAAACAGTGCTCATCGACAGGGACCCTGTCATCGCCTTTTGTTGTTGGGGCCCATTCATGTTATCATCATCAGCAGCAGCATCCCTCCTTCATGCCACTGTTAATGTTCTGCAAGTAACATCGAACAAATAACCCCTTGCATTCCATGCGAATCTCGAGCACGACATCTGTTTGAGTCGATGAACTTGTACAGGTGTCCGCTCGAGCGCATCCCGTGGCGTGATCGGCATTGGCCTTGGTGCAACTGACCTCCCCCCCCTCCTCTTCATAGACTAGCGCCTGGGACCTTCCACCTTTGTAGCCCCGGGAGCAGTTGCACTGCCTGCACACTCGACAGCGGTGCCACTGAATGCATCTGTGTCACATAGCGCGCACGCTAAGTGCAGCTCGTGGTCACGTTGTTTTCGAGTTCGCATGCTTCGTTCTCACGGTCAGTATCTCCGCATTTTTTTAACTTGGCGACTTTTTTCTTCTTCATAACTGCCGACTGATAATGAAAGAAAAACAACACCCACTAATTGATCCCATGCCGCGAGCAGTCATCGTCGCGGCAATTATCTGGATCAGATTAATCCGGCAAAATTGCGCTATTTGGTGTGTTCTGCAGACTACACGGTGCGCTGTTTGTGCAAGAGCCACTCGGGCGAACCGTGAGGTTAAGCGGGCCGTGTCAGCGGCGGCGCAGTGGTTTCCACGCACCACTCCGCTACGCACCCAACTCGGCCACCCCCGAGTTCAATTCCAGGCCGGGGCTACTAACGGCAGTGGCGAGTGAATCAGAACCGTTCACGCCCTCCCCCGTCCGTCCGTCACCAACCCGCACTGACCAGCGCAGTGAGGCATGCTCAAACAACTCCCTTGGCTGACACGCCATGGGGGTGGCCTTCATACAGCAGTGGATTGACAACGCTCTGTGAATGATTAAGTGGAGCTGCTGCGATATCCGAATCAGTAGTTTGCGCACGCGAACGCTCGCCCCTCGTGGACACAGCCCCAATAACCTCCAACAACAGCTTCAGGTGCCGCTGATCACGGGGACGCGCTGTCCCGTCCGCCCCAATGTGCCCCATCTGTCCTGTCCCCCCCCCCCCCCTCCATCTGCCCCGTCTGTTTCTGGCCGTGCCCATATCCTCACGACACCACTCCAGGGAAAAGACGCCACATTGTGCAACGTCTCAAAGCAAACAACTGTCAACGGTCATTTAATCGAACTCCCATGCACTTTCTGTTGGCTCCTCATTAGGCGGTGACTGCTGCTGACTTTCGGCTACGCAGTTTCTGTGGCCAAGGTGTGGCCATGCAGAGGACGTCGAAACGCGCCTTGGCTCAGCGCAGGCGGTGACGGCTTTCGGAAAGAGAGGCTTTGCCTTGGCATCTGCCGTGCTTCGGCGCGTTCAGCCTCACCGTTGCCTTATAAAGCTACGCACGTTGGCTCGGGCACGCCAGCAGCGGTATTTTGAAACTGCTCGGCCGCTTTTTTAAAAATAGTTCTGTTTCCCCGTTTCTGGTAAACACAAGTCGCACACGCAAAAAAAAATAGACTGACATATTTGGTTTCTCGCTCACGGTTCACTGTGGCGGCGGCGGCGCGACTCCCACCTGCTTTACGATGTTTGTGCAGCCAGGTTCGGGCCCGCACTCTGTCCTTGTGTTTGCTGAAGCTGAGAAGCTCAGCAAACACAGGGCAACACTCACGACCCACGCGCCTCTTCACCCACCGCTCGGAGGCTCGTGGTTGAAATGAAGCTAACGAAACAAAGCGACGTTGCGTTTTTTTATTAATTTTACCAGGTAAGGCCCCGCACCTGCAAATGGAATCTCATCGAAGTGGCTTATAACGTGGACATGTTATATCTGCCAAATACTCGAAACGCGTGATGCTGATTCTGAATGTGGAGGGAAAACCCGAAGAAACCGAAGAAAAGTCCACGCGACCATGGGGAGACGGAGTGAGAGAAATACATGCAAACTCCAAATATACAGCAGCAGGCGTCAGGGTCGATATCAAAGCCACGACTTCCTGCATACCAGGCGCGGGATTTCACATCTCATAGCCACCGCGGCGCCCTTGTTTGTTGCCAATGAGTAAAGGGAATCGTAAAACCAAGCGCATGATTTTACGATAGTGCTCGAGCGGAGCCGTGACGGTAGAAGAACACACAGCGTTTTACGAATGCAAGTGCACACTGACGCCTGTCTGAATGCAGTCACAGCATCACTCCGCACAGAAGTCGTCTCTAGTTGAGACGCTCATACATCGGGCTAAGAAAGTGTCAGATGATGAAAGTCTGAGGAGTGAGATTAAACATGTTCAAGAAGCGCTGCAATTTAACGTTTTACAATGATGCACAAATCAACAGGGCACTTATTGCTAAAACCAAATCAAATCGCACAAGCGTTTACATTGATCAAGCAAACTGAAACTATTAAAATACCGTACATTGCGGGAGTAACTGATAAACTCTCATAAACTCGCCAGGTTTTTGCAACAACAACAAAAACATCCGAGTAAAATTTGGCACCGTCTCGCGTCGCGTCACGAGACGAACGACTCGTTCGAAACTCTCGCAACTTGGAGCGACAGAACTACCGGTGAAAAGCGGACATCACAGAAGCACTTCTGAGATGCTTTCAAGTGACCTCCGATCCACACACTCGGTGAGGGGTGGAGGGGGCGGCAGCACTCCCCCCCCCCCCCGGCCCGCTGTGCGACACGGAGGCGATGTTCATCGCGTGACCGGTTGAAACGATGGTTTTGATTTCAGAGCAGGAATTTTACAGATCGGCGTTTAGCTGGACGAGCGCCCGCACCCTGCGACTTGGCTGGGAATGTTTCCCTGGGCCAGGGCTGAGAGTCGCGGGTCGGCCGCACGGCGCTCCCTGCATGCATCGCGGCATCGACGGCACGGCGACGTCACTCCTCGGAGCGCACGGCACTTTAAAGGTCTTGGCCCCGACACCGAGACTTCTCGTATCACCTTTACAACATCTCAACACGTTTGTGCCTAAGCGCATCCGCAGACTTCTCAAGGGCGAGTTTCCACGCCCGCGAAACGGCATTAGCGGGTTTAGTGCACTTTATGTTTTAAAGCAAAATCAAACACGACTACTGCAATTACACAAACAGACCAACTTTAACTGGAACATCGCAGCCGAAGACCGGATATGCTTTTCAGCAGCCGGCCCTGCGAGACCGGGAACTTTTCAAGAGCGCGGATGAAAGCGCGGCCCTGACACCTGGAAAGTGGCACGAAGTCATCAGCGTCAGCCGCCGACACCGCGAGCGCACAGCCGGTTACGCAACCACGGGGCTCATCCATCACCCACAGCGGCCAAAGCAGCTGCTGCCTGGGCAGTGATGATGGGGACTGTTCGAGTGCCTGTTACGGGAGGTGGTGGGGTCTGTAGGGTCCCTGTTACGGGGGGGCGGGGTGGGTGGGAGGGGGCGTGATGAAATATTCACAGTCCCCGTTAGGGCGAAGGACCGGTACCGTGAACAATTTCACCTCCAGTGAGCAGGAATGAGCAGAGGCGAGAGGCGTGCGCGTGGGGAGTGGGGAGTGGGAGACCTGAGAGGGACGAGCGCCGTGGGGGGGGGGGGTTCCTTCCTCGAGTTCACACGCAGCCCCGATAGCATCACAGACACGCGGAGCACAGGACCCATTCCCACGCTCACACCAAGAGAGAAAGATCCCCCATATATTCTAGATTTGAAGCTTTCGTGACTGCAATGATTCATATTCTCAGGTTTTTTCGGTAAAGTCACGTAGGTAAAACATTAAAAGTAATGAAAGTAAAATAAAACAAAACAAAAATAAAAATAAAATTCACGACGTTTCGGAGGCAACACAAGTCTCCGTCATCAGGTGGGACCGTCACAGCCAGATTAGCTGCATCAAGTGAAGCAATGATTCAAAATGTAATCCCTTATAAGCAAGTTGAAGGGGGGGAGGAGAGGGGGGGGGAGTTCATCAGAATGTGGTAGCCAATGAATGGAACGTATCGGGAGGGAGGGGGGTGGGAGGGGGAGGGAGCCAACAAAACATTTGGCGACGGCTTGGACGCGGCTGCTGCGCACGCCAACACAATGGGCAGAAAGGGGGGAGGGGAGGTCTGATACACATGATAGAACAAAGGAACGAAAATGCCCATGTTTATACCAATGCAGGCTGAAAAATGAAGAGAGTACTGTTAAAAAATAACTGGGAATGTTAACACTCGGTGAAGTAAATTAAAATAGTGCCTGTCAGATAAGATGGTCCAAAAAGTGTAATTAAGTCTTTTTTGCGTGGTTAATAACATCCTTCCAGTGATTACTGAGTTTGTACCCATCATCACGGTTGAAATTATGTCTGTGTTTGTATATTTGTATGGCTTCGTGTACAAACCTTTGATGGTAGCCAGGAGGCTTGCAGAGAACCTTGGTCTCGGAAAAGACAATATCATGAGAGCCCGCCGAGTTGTAGCAATGATCGGCAACGGCCGAAGAATCAGTTCTGCCGTGTTTCAGATCTGACTTGTGCTCGCGGACACGATCAGCAACATGACGTTTTGTTTCTCCAATGTAGCAATCACCACAAATGCAACTCAATTTGTAGACTCCAGGATACTGTAAGTCAGGAACGACATCCTTCACAGATGGAATCAGATCACGGATGTTATGCACTGTGCTGAATCGGACTTGGATCTTATGTTTGTTTAGAATTTTGGAGATCTTTTTGGTCACGCCTGCTATGTATGGTAACGTGATAGTTTTGGTCGGAGTTTCATGTGGTTGTTTCTGTGTGGTGGGAGAGACAGCTTGGCGGATAGTACGGTCAGAGTATCCGTTCATCCTGAGGGCCCGATGTACATGTCTTAATTCATCAGTCAGGTGGTGTTGGTCAGAAATGCCATGGGCTCTGTGGTATAGCGTTTTGATGAGAGAATTCTTTTGAGATGGGTGGTGGTGGGAATCCGGTTTCAGGTAGGAATCTGTGTGGGTGGCTTTCCTGTAGACAGAATGTCCCAAGGATCCGTCAAGCCTCCTCTTAAACAGAATATCCAAGAATGGTAGTTTACCGTCTTTCTCCACTTCCATGGTGAATCTGATAGATGGGTGTCTAGAATTGATGTGGTCCAAGAAGTGGTTCAATGCTGGGAGGCCATGTGGCCAGATGACGAAAGTGTCATCCACATATCTCTTCCACAGGGAAGGACGCAGGGTGGATGTCTGGATGGCGTCTGATTCAAACTTTTCCATGAAAATGTTGGCTATAACTGGTGACAAGGGGGAGCCCATAGGGGTACCCTCATTCTGTTTGTAGAAGGTGCCATTCCAGGTAAAATAGGTGTTGGTGAGGCAATGCCTAACCAGCGTAGGTACATCAGAATTCAATCCCTGTTGGACTAAGTCCTCAATTATTGTTAGGGTGTCCGGTACTGGGACTTTGGTAAACAAAGATACTACATCAAAGCTGACGAGAATGTCATCAGGAGATAGTACCATGTCCTTAACCATAGAGACTAATTGGGTTGAGTTGAGTACTGCCGAAGAGGTCTTGCCTGTGAAGGGGAGCAGAGTATCTGATAGAAAACGGGCTAGTTTGTACGTCGGAGAGTTTATCGTCGACACGATGGGTCGTAGCGGGGTGCCTTCTTTATGGATTTTAGGAAGACCCCAGACTCTATGGTCTTCCTAAAATCCATAAAGAAGGCACCCCGCTACGACCCATCGTGTCGATGATAAACTCTCCGACGTACAAACTAGCCCGTTTTCTATCAGATACTCTGCTCCCCTTCACAGGCAAGACCTCTTCGGCAGTACTCAACTCAACCCAATTAGTCTCTATGGTTAAGGACATGGTACTATCTCCTGATGACATTCTCGTCAGCTTTGATGTAGTATCTTTGTTTACCAAAGTCCCAGTACCGGACACCCTAACAATAATTGAGGACTTAGTCCAACAGGGATTGAATTCTGATGTACCTACGCTGGTTAGGCATTGCCTCACCAACACCTATTTTACCTGGAATGGCACCTTCTACAAACAGAATGAGGGTACCCCTATGGGCTCCCCCTTGTCACCAGTTATAGCCAACATTTTCATGGAAAAGTTTGAATCAGACGCCATCCAGACATCCACCCTGCGTCCTTCCCTGTGGAAGAGATATGTGGATGACACTTTCGTCATCTGGCCACATGGCCTCCCAGCATTGAACCACTTCTTGGACCACATCAATTCTAGACACCCATCTATCAGATTCACCATGGAAGTGGAGAAAGACGGTAAACTACCATTCTTGGATATTCTGTTTAAGAGGAGGCTTGACGGATCCTTGGGACATTCTGTCTACAGGAAAGCCACCCACACAGATTCCTACCTGAAACCGGATTCCCACCACCACCCATCTCAAAAGAATTCTCTCATCAAAACGCTATACCACAGAGCCCATGGCATTTCTGACCAACACCACCTGACTGATGAATTAAGACATGTACATCGGGCCCTCAGGATGAACGGATACTCTGACCGTACTATCCGCCAAGCTGTCTCTCCCACCACACAGAAACAACCACATGAAACTCCGACCAAAACTATCACGTTACCATACATAGCAGGCGTGACCAAAAAGATCTCCAAAATTCTAAACAAACATAAGATCCAAGTCCGATTCAGCACAGTGCATAAAATCCGTGATCTGATTCCATCTGTGAAGGATGTCGTTCCTGACTTACAGTATCCTGGAGTCTACAAATTGAGTTGCATTTGTGGTGATTGCTACATTGGAGAAACAAAACGTCATGTTGCTGATCGTGTCCGCGAGCACAAGTCAGATCTGAAACACGGCAGAACTGATTCTTCGGCCGTTGCCGATCATTGCTACAACTCGGCGGGCTCTCATGATATTGTCTTTTCCGAGACCAAGGTTCTCTGCAAGCCTCCTGGCTACCATCAAAGGTTTGTACACGAAGCCATACAAATATACAAACACAGACATAATTTCAACCGTGATGATGGGTACAAACTCAGTAATCACTGGAAAGATGTTATTAACCACGCAAAAAAGACTTAATTACACTTTTTGGACCATCTTATCTGACAGGCACTATTTTAATTTACTTCACCGAGTGTTAACATCCCCAGTTATTTTTTAACAGTACTCTCTTCATTTTTCAGCCTGCATTGGTATAAACATGGGCATTTTCGTTCCTTTGTTCTATCATGTGTATCAGACCTCCCCTCCCCCCTTTCTGCCCATTGTGTTGGCGTGCGCAGCAGCCGCGTCCAAGCCGTCGCCAAATGTTTTGTTGGCTCCCTCCCCCTCCCACCCCCCTCCCTCCCGATACGTTCCATTCATTGGCTACCACATTCTGATGAACTCCCCCCCCCCTCTCCTCCCCCCCTTCAACTTGCTTATAAGGGATTACATTTTGAATCATTGCTTCACTTGATGCAGCTAATCTGGCTGTGACGGTCCCACCTGATGACGGAGACTTGTGTTGCCTCCGAAACGTCGTGAATTTTATTTTTATTTTTTTGTTTTGTTTTATTTTACTTTCATTACTTTTAATGTTTTACCTACGTGACTTTACCGAAAAAAACCTGAGAATATCCCCCATATAACCTTTAACAGACTGTTGCGGCAAGTGCTGTTAGCGAGCACCTATTAAGGCCGGTACGATACACGAAGCGGCGAGTGGCCAACACCACGTCTAGCCACCGTTGTTGCCCCAAGTACTGATGTTTACACACCACACTCGATACTAATGTAAGGCTGAGTAGACCTACGCGATGCCCAGGACCGCTTCAAATAATTTTCATGCTGTAATTATTGGTCGTGAGTGGGAATCGAAATCGGCTTGGCCGGTTCATAGCACAGTGCGCCAACCACCGCACTGTCGCTCCCACAGACCCACACAGACACGCGCGCGCGCACACACAAAGCCAAAAGCCCGATCACACTCGTGCCGTGCGACGGCTCCTGGGGGGCGGTGGGGAAGTGTGTCGGAGGCAGCAGCATCCTCTGCGCGAGCCGCGTGACAACTCCCAGATAAGACGATGGGCCACCGCGTTTGCCCGCATCTCAGCGCGCGAGCAACGACTCATAGGGACGGAGCGACGAGTGGAGGAGATTCTTCGCCCCCCCCCCCACCACAATCGCGAGCCCAAGACGCGGGGCCTCAGAGCCAGGCACGCATTTTTGTATGGGGACCAAGTGTCCATACATGGGCAGGTGAGGCGGTGGGTCGGGCATTGGCGCGGTGGTGGTGGGGGGGTGCACGGGGGAGGCAAAGCTTCTCCCCACGCAGACCGAGAACTCTCGAGCAGGGCGCCGAGGAACGCGAGCGGGCGGTCGTGGAGCAGACGGCGTTGTGAGAACCGCCAATGTGTTGCCCATTAGCGAACCACCTGCCCCTGACGGCCGACGGTTCTGGGAATGCCGCGTGTTCGTCCTCGTTCCGAGACCGATGCACGGCTGGCCGCGAGCACACGTGCTCCTGTGCTCGTGAGCACGTGTCGTCGTCACTGTCATCGTCGTCACTGTCATCGTCGTCATCATCATTATCATCGTCGTCATTGTCATCATCATCATTATCATCGTCGTCATTGTCATCGTCGTCATTGTCATCATCATCATTATCATCGTCGTCATTGTCATCATCGTTATCATCGTCGTCATTGTTCATCGTCGTCATTGTCTTTGTCCCAGTGAACTCATTTTTATTGAGCGAATGCTTTCACGTGTAACTTTCACACAGCGTGCCAGATACACAAGGAAATGTATAAAGAAAGTTATTACACATGTTTTATTAATTAAAGGAAACGTCAATGTTACACGTGAGTGGACGTAAGCCCCACGTGGCCACAGAGCCATGCGACAGCCTCCTCCTCCAGCACGTGCAGGGCAACAACAACAACCACAACAACCACAACAACCACAACAACCACAACAACCAGCACGCCCTGACGGACTCTATAGCCGGAGAGGTTGCGTGCCACGGTTCCCCTGCTCCCCGCACAAACTTCGCTCCTGTCACCGCCATCACCATTACAATTGGAATTTAAATGTATGCACTGGACAAAATGTAACGCGTCGTAGCGGGCTTTCGTGAGCTAACAAAAAAACATGCTTTTATTTTACCAGGTTTGGCCCACTGAGCACTATGAAGCTCTTTTTCAGAAACGAACTGGCCATCACAGCTCAACGAATTTGGCTTATCGGGTGGAAATTTGTAGCAGCCAAATACTCTAAACTCGTGTCTCTAAACGTGGAGGGAAAAAAATCAACGCCACCACGGAGAGAGACACACACACTCCAAAACATACAGCAGGCATCAGGGTCGAGATCGAACCCATGACCTTCTGTACACCAGGTGAGATTGTTAACATCTCGCCACCGTGACGCCCAAGACTAACACTGCGATCCATAATAGATTGTTGGGTCAGATCAGATCGGCGACATCGCGCCACCAGCTTAAGCGTCAAGACAGGAGGACGACATTTTCAGATTTCTGGCAACTGCGTGATGATGCTGACTGTAACTCTCAGTATGAAATATAAAAAAAAAATTAAAACCAATCTTTATTTTTCATAATTTTTTATCCTGGCAAAAAGGTCCCATAAATGGTACTATCATCGTCAAATGTCGTGTGGATCGCTCTTCAAAAACAACACGACTGGTGCTGCTGCTGCTGCTGCTGAAACAGCGATCCATTGGCACTTTGATTGACGTGACAACTTTATTAAGTGTCGGGTGGAGGAGGGTTGAGGACACGCACGTTACTTAAACCCGGAAATTCCATTACGAATCATTATTTATACCCATTTTTTGTTTCAGTAGAACATTCTTCAAATTCATCTTCTTGGTTCTTTTGGTAAAGTCACGTAGAAGGGAAATAATAAAATAATAATAATAAAACATAGTAAAATTATTCTCACGACGTTTCGGCCACAACGCAAGCAGCCGTCCTGCATGCGTTGAAATTCTTCAAATTGTTTCCAGAAAGTTCTAAGGCTGAAGTTGATATCATAAACAACGTTAAGAGATTTTTCGATTTAAAGCTTTCGTGACTGCAGGAATACATCTTCTTGGTTCTTTCGGTAAAGTCACGTAGAATGGAAATAATAAAATAATAAAAATAAAACATAATAAACATTCCTTCCCTTTATTAATGCTTCCCCCTATCCCCTCCCTTTGATGCTGCTAATCCTGCATAATGCACGGGCAAAACATGACTTTAAACCCCCCGCCAAACCTCCTACGCATTTCACAAGTAGTACTAATCGCATATCTGCATTTCCCATAAATATGCTAAAATTCCTCTTGATATGCAAATTATTTTGTCAAGGCGCTCTTCCTCCTCCCTCCCAGCTTAAATAGACGCTCCAAGTCTGGGGTGTGTCACTCAGACTCTGTCTTCTCGACAGACCTGTTCTTCACCTGAAGACGGCTGCTTGCGTTGTGGCCGAAACGTCGCGAGAATTATTTTGTATTTTTATTATTTAATTATTTCCATTCTACGTGACTTTAACGAAAGAACCGAGAAGATGAACGTTAAGAGACGTGATAAATTGCAATAATGAATGAAGCAACGCAATTGTAGGCAATCAACCCCGACCTTGAGCGCGGGGGGAGGGGGTGAGAGAGTCGGCGTTAGGATGCTATCCATAACCTCCCCCACTATCATCGCCACCAGCGTCATCATCAACTCCTCCTCCTTGTGATCAATCCGAGGGCGCGGTACGAAGACTCTCCCAGAAGCACGACCTATTTTTAGAATCCCAGCCAATATATCTAAATAGTGTGCCATCATTGCAGAGCCTTCCACAATAAATAAACAAAAACGTATTCCCATCTGAAGCCAAGAGCTACCAAATAATTCTCTGCCTTTCCCAAGGATGTTTTTCTTTTCCTGTTCATATGTATATATAACCAATCCGTCTGTTGCGTAGATTTATTCATCCGGCAAAGTCTCAGGCAAAGCAGCGTGACATCTCGCTACCTCATATGGCGCGGGTGTCTACGAGTGTGGGGTCAGTGTTGAGTCATCACTCACCCTGATAATGCCTCGTTTCCCACTGGCCAGGGCTGCATACCCGCGCGGAGTAAGAATCCCACGGCCACCCGTGGCCATCGGAGCTGTTCACAACTACCCGCTGAGAAAGCCTCTAGGCGGCAAGGAACAAACGGATGCGACGCGCGACACATGTGGAGAGTGCCTTTGCCGAACGCATGGTGGGCAGGCATGAGACATGCGAAATCCCCGTTACCATCAAGAAAACGAGCTCGGCGCCGGTTTGAGGTCACGTTGCCAAAAAAATAGCCTCACACTCTGATTGGCTGCGATAGGGAAGTGCTTCCAGGGGTCACACGCGCGCGCAGGGCCTCGATCGGACGGCCCGCACGGACGCAGAGCGGAGGCGTGTGCACGGGTCATCGTGAGACCACGCCCCCAGGCCACGCAGCTGACCGTAGCGTCACAACCGCGGTGCGTACGGGATCCCGACGGGGTGCCACGGTGGCTAGGAGATGTTAACTGCCTCGCCTGGTATACAGGAGGTCGTGGGTTCAATCCCGACCCTTCACGCCTGCTATGTATTTGGAGTTTGCGTGTTATCCCCGTGGTCGCGTGGAATTTTCTCCGGTTTCTCCCTCTACAATTTGGAAACATGCGTTTCGAGCATGTGGCTGCAATGCATTTCCACGTGACGAGCCATTTCGTTGAGCTGTCATTTGTGGCCAGGTCGTTTCCGAAAAAGAGCCGCGTAGCTCAAAGGGCCTTACCTGGTAACAAAAAAATAATGGAAGTTTAATAGTAAATAGAAACTTCCCCCGGGTGTCCCGTCGGTCGCCCTCTGCCCTTGTGCCTCTCGCCGCGAGTGTGAACCCGCGATGGCGCCTCACGGCATCGCGTCCTCGCGTTTAGCGCCCCGTAACAAATTGGCGTTCATTCAATCAGCGCCAGCGCTGCACGTTGGTAATGTCCTGCGCGGTTCTCCCTAATTCACTTACGATCTCCGCAGATCGATATCGTCCGTGGCACCTCATTGGCCCGCGTTCACCCGCCACGAGCTTCCAGCAACAAGTCTGCCTCGGTCACGAGGGCTCCCGTACCCGCTCACGGCAAACAGGACTCCTACAGGATTACAGTTTTAAGACGACCTAAGTGGCCTTGCGAGAACTGTAAACATGGAGAGGTACAACATCAGCCTCGTGCCGTTACCATTACCCAGCAGAGACTCCAAATTACGCGGAATGACCCTCATTTAATGATAAATCAGGAGCTAATCCGTGTCGAGCCTGAACAGTGCTACGATGATGGGTGACCACCACAAAAGCAAACAGGTTTGCCGTAGGTGCCGCAGTGCTTTGTGGTGGGCAGCAGCGAGCGGTGCAGGAAAATATATTGTTGGACTGCACTTCTATGCTCCCACGTCTATGCTCGCCGAATTCACCAACGCTCAGTGACCTTCGTGGTGAATTGTGGTAAAATAGCCTCCACCACCAGCACAGCGTGGGGGGGGGGGGGTGGGGGCTCATCCAGCAGTGGATTGACAAAATTAGCTGCATACGATTCCAGAATATTTATCCTGGAGAAACCCAATGATTTAGAAGCCCTATTTCACAGATATCCACACCAAGACAACACACAGTTAATACAATGGCAAGTTAAAATCGAACTTATCTATACATGGGTAAGGATCAAATTTACAAATAACAGCGGCTAACGTGGTTGTATCCTGCACTAATATTCTGCTTCACGATATTGTTTGAAGGAAGATTTACGATGTCAGGGGATGAACCAAGGTTGTTCCAAAACGTTTGTGCTGCAGTGGCAAAGGCTTTCTCACCTATTCCTTTTCGTCGGATAGGTTAAAGGCAATTATATGGACGTCTTAGGTTTCTTGGTTTTGACAGTGGGCTTAATGAATTAGTGAAATATAGTGGTATAATGGTTGGGAAAACAATGTTTGTTTCTATATAAAAGCCCCGATGTTCTTATTTCATTTTATTTCAGTTGTGATCAATATGGAGTTGGAATGTTACTTTGTATCAATCAGTAAACCCAAGTATTTGAAGCACTTCGTTTGTTCAATGATGTTGTTTATGATATCCGTAATAGGTGACGGGAATGAAATGTTATCTTTTAATTTCAATAATTCGTTTTTTGGGGGATTACGGAGCAATTTTAGTGATAACAATTGATAATGAATCAAGTCGAAATCGTGTTGGAGATTCTGTTTCGCTTCACTTGGAGATAATACCGAGTGATTTAAGCTTAGTCCAAGATTGTTTAAATATAAGAACAGAATTGGACCCAGGATGGAACGTTGTGAAACACCCTTTGTTATTTTAACATTTGTTGACGAGATTTTATCACTACGTACCTTATGAAAACAGTCTGAGAGGTGGCTCTTAAACCATTTTATCGTCCTGTCTGAAAATGTTAGTGAGTCGCAGATCATCTTCTTGGTTCTTTCGGTAAAGTCATGTAAAAGGGAAATTATAAAATTCTGAAAATAAAACATAATAAAATAAAGTTATTTAGCGTCAATATACTAAATTCCTATGTTGATATGTAAACTCTGACTTTAACATAGCCACTTCCGTGACCAGTTACATGCTAATTCCTCACATTAACATCATGCTAATCTCCCAGTTACATGCTAATTTCTCACTTTAACATCATGCTAATCTCTCACATTATCATAGCTTCTTCTATGCTAAATTCCTCTGTTGATATATAAACTACTTTGTCAAGGCGCTCTCCTCCTCCCACCCAGCTTAAATACGCTGCCAAGCTTAGCAGTGTTCATTGGAGCGCTGTCTTTCCGACAGCTCTGTTTCTTCACCTGAGGATGGCTGCTTGTGTTGTGGCCGAAACGTCGTGAGAATTTTATTTTATTGTTTTATTTTTATTATTTTATTATTTCCCTTCTACGTGACTTTACCGAAAGAACCAAGAAGACGAATCCCTGCAGTCACGAAAGCTTTAAATCTAAATTTAGAATATCATGGTCAATAGTGTCAAAAGGCTTTTGGCAAGTCGAGGAATAGTGCACAGTAGTGAACTTTATCCAGGTGACTGAAGAGAACATGTAATACACCCACCAATGCTGTGGTGGTGCAGTAATCCTCTTCAATATCGAACTGCTTACTGTGACACTTTAAGTTGCAGTTTATTCGTGATTCAAGCATTTTTTCGAATAATTTAGTAATCGGCAAAAGAATAGAGATCGGTCTTAAATTATTAGGGTTTTCTTTTTGGAGCCATTTTTATATACTGGACAAATAAGAGCGGATTACCACGACCGTGTAAGTGTACCTTCGGTAAGTGAGAGGTTGAGAATGTGTGCGGGTGGTTTAGAGATGAGATCTGCTCGAGGCACGAGTGGAAATGCAGTCAACTCTTCCGCTCCCGTGGATGATGATGTCTTAGTTCATAGTCGCTTATGCGGTACGTTCAGTTCACATATGGGGTTAAAATGAGTAGTAGGGGACGTTGACATTTTCAGTAACAATTGTAGGGTTTGGTGTGTGTGAAGGGGAAGCGGCGAGTGATGTGAACGTTGGTGCATTTGGAGAAATTTTACTCTGGTGCGTTGTGTCAAAGATACGTCCTGCTGATCCAAAATGAGAATGCAATCTGTTGACAAGGTCTTGTTTTGTGAACAGTGCTTTGCCATCCAATCAGAGTGTTTTTGGAAGAACATTTATCTCTCCGTTGTTTTCCAATGAAGTTAATGTTTGCCAGAAGAGTGGTGGGTGTTTTTGCTGTGAATTTAGACTAGTTTGATTATAATATGAAACGTTAGAGTTTCTTCCTTTGCGAAAAGACTGACAGTTTCCGCAAGATATAGGTGAAAGGTCAAAGTCAGCATTAAAGTTTGGACAGAAAATCGGAGAATGGTTCTCGACAAAAATAGGTATGAGACAGGGAGATCCGTTATCGCCAAACAACTTCGTCACATACTCGGAAAGAACGATGGATGCCCTTCAGGACAATAGCACAGGAATATGTGTGCAAGGAGAAATACTAAATGAACTGAGATTCACCGACGGCATAAATCTGATGGAAGGGAACTGCGTCGTGGCAGCAGGAAAGTGTTCATGCGCTGGCTAAGTCAGGAAGGGATGCAGGACTGAGGAATGACGTTGACACAAGACGGAGGAAAGTGGAAACGAAATGAGGAAATGTGCAGTGGACACCTGCAATGGCGGAGCCAGGATTTTCAGGTAGGGGGGGCAACCCCTCCAGCAATGAAAAATGATAGAGGAGTTGTTAGTAAGGGTTTGTCCCTTGCTTTTTGTTCGACGCGTGTGCGGCGATCGTGCAGCCATCGATCGAGGGTCGAATTCGAACCGTGCGTGATCGGCATCGCGCTCGCTGAAGGGAAGTCGTGTCCTGTATACGCAACTGCGCACAATTCTGAGTCACTTACAACTGCTTTGCCGTTACTTATTGCCAATTATGACTGGCACGTAACAATATACACAGTGGCAGTGGGGGTTGCAAAATGCCGATTTATTACAAATAAACTCCAATGATCCGATCAAAATTAGGGATTTTGACCGGATCATTGGGGGGGCACGTGCCCCCCCCCCCTCACTGGTTCTGCCAGTGGACACATGCGGGCTATCCGCCCATGGATTGTGATGATGTTGATGACTTGGCAAGTACACCTATTTCTGAGTGGTTTATATGTAATCCAATCGGCGAGGTTATTTTATATTTTTTTACATTGTTCAAGGCAATATCTCTCACTCGTGTATGCGTGAGCGGGCGTGCACATTAGACCGAGCGCGAATAACTCTTTCGCGGCCCGGGCGAGCGACCTTTGCCCAGAAACAAATTAGAAACATCGACGAGCAGAGAGCCGTTTGTCTTTCCCGTAGAGACGCACTGAGAAATTATGAAATGCCCCGCTGCAGCGCCCCACCTCAACCACGCTCCGCGCTCACCGCTGCCTATAGATAGCACTGCCGCCGTGTTTATTTAAAAGCGAATGCGCCAGCCACGGGAGGCTCCAGATGTCGCACAATTTGTCTTGTGTTGCGCGTTCATGGAAAAGCTAAAACAAGCAATGCGTGGGCACGGGGAATTTTCCGAATTTCAGCAGCAGCATCAAGCCCGGGTTTAATTGCCCAGGGAGACCGCGAGTGGACGCAGTGCAGCCCTGCCCCCTGCACCCCCCCCGCCACCGCCCCGACACGCACTGCGGGGCGATGCGAGCAGGGCGAGCTGCCACGAGGCCTCGCTTAGAGCCTCAGCTCGCGGGGCGATCGTGAAACTAAGCCCCCCACGTGACCACGCGTTGGGGCGCCCTGCGCGAAAAGTAACGGCAGCTTCTAAAATAAACTAAATAGATTTTTTATTTTATTTTATCAAGTAAAAGCCACTGAGTTGTATAGCTCTTTTTCAGAAGCGACCTGGCCACCAATGAGAGCTCAACGGAGTGGCTTATCGCGTGGACATTTATAGCAGCCAAATACTCTGAACACGTGATGTTGATTCTAAATGTGGAGGGGAAAACCGGAGGACCCGGAGAGAAATCCACGTGACCACGGGGAGATAGAGACATGCAAACTCCAAATATACAGCAGCAGGCGTCAGGGTCGTGATCGAACCCAGGACCTTCTGTATACCAGGCGAGGGACTTAACATCTCTCCATCGTGGCAACTTCACCGTGGACGTTCCCTTGACTCCACTAATGAGGCCTCAAGCACCTGCCGAGTCAGACTCGTGGGCCATTGACCCCCGGCTCTTGCACGACCACGAGAGACCCCGCGCAGTTGCGGTCTCTTGCCGAGCTGTTGGCAGACGTCAATTAAAACCCTTTTAGTGGCCCCAAGCGGTCTGCCCGCCACATTTTGCAAAGGGGCCAAAGCACCCCCAATGCCAGTTGTGCACGTGACTTCTACGATTCCTGCACGGCCACCTGCATTTCCGGAAAGAGTTACCGAGAGATGAGAGGAGCGGTGGATGGGAGATGAGTGATTGGGAACTTGGAGTACGAGGGACTCGGGGCCACGCTGTGTAGAGAGGCCCTGTGCGAGCATTGGCGAAGTGAGGTGGGATGGAAAATCGAGTCGGGGCATTGGGGGCATTCGGTGCTATGGGTGAAAAGCCTACGGCTTATTTTAAACTATTTAAAAATACATTAAACTATGTTTCATTTTATATTCTTGGTTCTTCCGGTAAAGTCACGTATTTTTATTATTATTTTATTATTTCCCTTCTACGTGACTTTACCGAAAGAACCAATATGAATCCCTGCAGTCACGAAAGCTTTAAATCTAAATGTATTTTTTATTTTACCAGGTAAGGCCCACTGACCTTTATGGTTATTTTTAATAAGTGACCTGGCTATTACAAATGATCGCTCAACGAAGTGGCGTATCGTGTAGAGATGTATAGCAGCCAAATACACTAAACGCGTGAAGGTCATTCTAAACGTAGAGGCAGCGGCCGGAGAAAAATCCACACGACCACGGGGAGAACATGCAAATGACAAATATACAGCAGGCGTCAGGGTCAGGATCAAACCCACAACCTCGTACATACCAGGCGAGGTAGTTGACATCTCGCCACCATAACGTCTCAGCTGGATATGTCCAGGCCAGCAACCCAAAATAACATTTCCGCGCCCGACTCACCACATTCAGTATTCCTCTCGAGATAGCTGCGGCTACGAGGCACGTGTCTACCCCAAGCCTACCAGCGACCTGGAAACTATTCAGTGAGAATTTGAGGCTGCCCGCCCCCCCGTCAAAGAAGCAAATTTGTTTAAAGTTGTCCACAGCTGGGCTCGGGGGCTCAGGAGGCCGGCACGCCGGGGTGGCGAAAGTTTCAGTGAGACCGGTGCTCGGCAAGGAAGAAGCGTGAGCCAGCGGCGCGCTTTTGACAAAAACAAATGTCTACGGCGCGGCACCGCTAACGGCAGCACGGGGGACCCCATTTGTGAGCGGGCGCCCAAAATAAGCAGCGAGGGCTCTCGCTTCGGTGGGCCGACTCCCGCTGCTCGATATAACGGCCCGTGGCTCCCACAGGAGCCAACCCGACACCACCACCTCTGCCTCCCGAGCCGCCGCGGCCTCCATTTAGGGCGCCCGGCGAAACAGACGTCAGGGTTTCCACGTCCCCAATGTCAAGTGTAGCGTCCGGCAGCGGCGGCGGTGGCGGCGGCGTGTAACGGACAACTGTTACGTACCAATCTCTCAGCGCGTGCCATTAGCCGCACCTGGCGCGAAGGGGCCCTTCAAACATCTCCTCGTGCCGCTCTTTCCCAAACGCCCCCCCCGCCGCCCGCGCAGACAAAATGGAGCGGTGACTCGCCCGCTCACCGCCACCCGCACCACGATTAGAACAGGAGGCGAGGCACGCCTGCTCCTGTCCCCAGCGACCGTTCCCAAAGTCAGCTGTTTCGATTCGACAGCTGGCTTCATTGTAAGTGCCGCTCACTCGCTCGCTGTTGAAAACGGTCGGTGTTCGGCGGTTACAACGGCGACAACATTAGCGAGGACAACGTGGTGATGTTGGTGGTGGTGATGGTGACAGGCCCACTCTCATCGTCGACAGCATCCCACGCCAGAGAATGAGGAGGCTTACCGCAGCCTTTGCTCGGAGGTTCGGAGAGCCGTGAGGCGCTGCATGGGTGGGTGGTGGTCACGGGTTACTGAGGAGATGGAGTCTGCCTCAATGGCCCGCGATCACAAATCGCTACTAAACGTTATCAAAAGAGTATCCTGCAGTGCCACACCTATTACCATCATTAGGGGAAAGAACGGTGATCCAATATTTGACCCCTAGGAACAGGTTTGCAGATTTGGTGAGCATTTCTGTGAGGTCCTGGGGGAGGGGAAATCCCTCAGCCTGGAAAATATCGTGGGACAAAGTGGGGATGTCCCTGCTGAGGCTGCGGTGTCTCAAATATTGGAAGAAGAAGTCACCCCCTGTGAGTGGCTGGCTGAGGTGCCATCTGTTCAGGAAGTACTGAAGGCGATCCAGAGTCTGAGACCAGGAAAGGCACCGGCAAAGATGATCTCCCAAGCGAAATGCTGAGGGAGGGTGGCGTTTGTGCAGACTGCCCTACATGACATCATAACAACAGTCTGGACCACTGGACAGGTTCTGCAGGATTGGAAGTATTCCCTGATGATCCCCCTCTTTAAGAAGGGAACCGCACAGACTGTAACAACTAAAGGGGCATCTCACTCAGTGTGCCGGGAAAGGTCCTGGCAAGGATTATTCAACATCGCCTTGCATGGCACGCTGATGGGAGGCCTGCGGAGCCCCAATGCGGTTTCAGGAAAGGGCGGTCCTCCACAGATGCCATATTTTCTGCCCATCTGCTACAGCAGAGGTATAGGGAATTCCAACAAAACCTACATCTCTGCTTTATTGACCTGGTCAAGGCCTATGATACCATCAGTAGACCTGGGCTCTGGGTTATTTTTCGTGCTTTTGGAGTCCCTGATCCTCTGCTCATGATCATTAAGGACCTTCATGATGGTGAGCGGGCCCGGGTAAAGCTATGTGGCCGGGAATTGGAGCCATTCCCTGTTCATCTTGGAGTGCGACAGGGATGTTCTGTGGCTCCCACATTATTGAACATCTATTTTTCAACCACGTAGTTCTCACGAACCTGAGGAATTTTCATCTTGTACAGATACAATGGGAGGCTGATCGATGCCTGGGTGCGGTCAAGGGATGGCTCCCTATTGGTCAACCACGTTATGTATGCCGATGATCTGGTAATTGCTGCTAACTCAAAGGAGGAGTTGGAGGCACTGCTGCTGAACCTGGAATTTGCCACTAAGAGGTGCGGCCTTACCATCAGCCCCACCAAAACTAAGCACCTGCCTGGGTATTTTGTTCCATTGGAAACTCCACCCCCGCAACTCGCAATTGGTGATGGGGCAGTTATGGAGAGAGTGGAGAGTTTCCCATACCTGGGCAGTGTGCTCATGACCGGCTCCGGTTTGACAGCAGAGGTTTCACTCCGAATCAGTCGAGTGGCATTATATTTTCATCGGTTGCGTAATGCTGTGTGGAAGCTACCTGGTCTGTCACTCCACACAAAGCTTCAGGTCTTCTCAGTCACGGTCATTCCCTCCCTTCTCTATGCTTGTGAAACATGGACCCCCCTAATGGAACAACTTCGCCAGTTAGAAATATTTAGGCTGGCCTGCCTAGGATCCATCCTGGGTTTAACCTGCAGGCTGGATTGTGTGAGGAGCTCACAAATCCTTGACAGATCTGGACAAAGTCCCATCGGTGAGCTCCTCCAGTAAGCAAGGCTGTGTTGGTTGGGTCATGTAGCCCGCATGCCCAGCCACCGCATGCCTAAACAGCTTTTGCTCGCCCGGATAGAGAGGGCTAAACGGGCATGGTACGAGCTAGAGAGGAGATGGAGTCATGTGGCACAATAGGATGTGGAGCTGAGTGGACTTGCCGATGACTGGTATCAGTGGTGTCAAGATCGGCCTCTGTGGAGGAGGCCCGTGATGGACGCTACTGCGCAGTTGGAGGCAGTCGCCCTCCAACAATAAAGTAAGGCAGATGATCGACGCTCACAACAACCAGCGGAGTGCCGGGTGGCTAAAGCACAACAAGTTGGCACAGTAGGGGGCACAGGTGGTGCATCAGCCAGTCATCTCAGTCAGTCGACCCGTGGCACTTTGGTTTGTCCCGAGACCTCCTGCCAGCAGGCGTTCGACACTTCACGTGGCCTCAACGTGCACATAGCCTGGCACAAGCGTCGTGGTGACGTCACCGCCACTTAGTGGCGAATGGCGGTTGTTGTTGGTGATGGTGGTGGTGATGTTGGTGGTGGTGGTAAAAGCACCGTCGCTTGACACTTTGCCTTCCAGGGTGATGAGAAGCATGAGGCCAAGGCTGGCACGAGAGCACGCGTGCCTTCCCTCGTGTCTTCAGTTCGTTTGCCAAACAAACTTTCCGGTGAATCACAAATTAATGTAGGGCCCGTGCGTCACAGGCCACCACGAGGGCGGGCGGGTGGGCGGGCGTGCATAGCGAGGCTCCGTTCGTCCGCAACAGAATCGTTGACCTTGGTTGGGTGGGGGGTTAAAGAGGCTCACTCAGGACGCCGGCGCCTCGGGCATTCCACAAGGAAGAAGCCGCTCGCCCCTCGGGGTCAGGGGGTTCACCGATTTGGAATCCAAATCCCGGCCTAGAATCCACGGCGCTGGGGAGGAGCGTGACAGGCGGCGGGCTGCAGGTGAAACGCGCACGCCGAGCGAAGAATCGTAGCGGAGAGAGAGAGAGAGGGGGGAAGCGTGGCGGGAAGGAGATGACCTCGGGGCGTTTATTGCCGCTCACGTACTTGTGCTTTAGGCAGGCGCTGAGGAGCTGTTCACTGTCGGCTCTGGTGGATTGGCGGGGCGGGGGGGGGCGCCTCAGAGGAGTGCTCTGAGTGTGTGGAACATGAACTCGGACTGCTCACGAATCCCGAGTCGCAGCCGTGTCACTGCACGCGGGGTACCCATCGTAGCCAGCGTCATCACCATCGCGATCGGCCGTTAAAGGTTGAAGGGCAGGATGCAAAGCGCGCACCCCAAACAGCCACCGCAGGTGAAGACTCGAGGACTGGTAGCTAGTCGCAGACAAACGGGCCACACGCTCAGTTCTGTTGAGCTGGTGGTCTGAGTAAGGCTGAGGAGCTGTCATACATGCAATTCGGCATACCCGTGCGCTTTTTGTCAGATCTACCTGAAGCTCTCCGGTGCGTCGTTCTGCTTCGCGTCCGAAGTTCCCACTCCAAGTGCTGGGGGGAGCTTCTTCAGGAGAATCTACGCAGCGACGTTTCTCAAGAACCGGGCTCCCAAGGCTCCGTCGTCACCCCGCTCGGCGCGCGGGCCAAAGTTTCCCTACAAAAACAATCACCGTCTTCTTGAAGTGAGGCAGCGGCGTGCCGCTAAATTTAGCCCAACGGTTGAATATTTTCCATAAAAGTGCGTAATTGTACTGGCACCCGTTTTAAGGGCCCGAGGCCACACCCGAGGCGAAGAATGGTGAAATATAATTTCTAGCAGCGGAAAGAACACGGGCCGTTCTGTCGTATCACGCCAGGCACGGCCACGCCCCCCCACTCTCGGGGCCTCAGCTTAGTTCGCTACTTCACGAGGTGGACTGGGTGCAATTTTTCTTTCTCCGAAACTTAAAACTTGGCTATACGTTCGCAACGTGTGTCCGAGTCCTAAAAAAATAAAAAATAAAAAATGTCAAATCCATGTTGTGGGCGTATTTGGACACGGTAATCGAGGCCACGTATGGAATAACCAAGAAGAAATGAGGGCGCGTTGATTTTCCTTCGTGCAGTGTGAGGTGACGCATCAACTCAGCGGCTCAGCCTTGCGGAGCGAGCCAACAGGCACGTGCCGTGGACCACGGATCGACAAACCAAAATAACAAGAAGAGCCAATTTTTTTGTTAAACCCCCTTAATATTTCAAGAGCCCCAATTCAATGTGACGATGAATAGGGGGCGGCGGTCCTTCATAAACAGCGTCACGAAGCAGCCGCAGGTTGCCACGACGCATTCAGCCCAGCGTAAACAATCTGTCGGGTGAGTTGGAGTTGACGTCTACAAGCCGGGCCGACAGTGCAATGCCCCCCCCCCAACTCACGGCACGGCTTATTTCGGGACACATCCCCGGTGACACAGTCCCATCGTTCCGTGGCTTGTCGGTGCCACAGCGCACTCGTGGCTTCAGCGTGGAGCAGCTGAACGTATATATTGTACGTTGACTTTCTTTCGCAGCTTACGTAGCCAACCGTGCTAATCGGAACGGCCACACCCCAGGCCTGATAGGGGGACGCGAGAGCTCTTTGCAGCAGTCAATGAGGGCTAACAGTGCGTACACTGTGCTCTGCAATGCGTCACGGGGCCCGTGACAGCGCTTGTGCTGGTGTCAGGGAGACTGATCACGCAAGGCCTGTCTTGTGCGCTCTCTCCACATGGTCAGGAGAGAGAGAGAGAGGGGGGAGACTCACAGAGGGGAAGAAGGGGGGGGGGGGGTATGAGAGAGGGGGCCACATGAGCTGCCTGCTATCTCCACGAGGAACGAGTGAGAGAGAGAACAGCGAGATGTGATTGTGAGAGCGAGCGAGCGGGAATGAATGGGCGGGGAGAGGGACAGTGAGAGATACGGCGAGTGAGAGGGGAGAGGGAGAATGAGAGAGGTCATGGGCAAGAGTAAAACAATTGGTACCCAAGGTAACGCAATGTTAATAGTACTGATTTATTTACGTGGCCAATAACGATGCATTGTTCCATTGTAACCGTTACATTTATTCCACCTCAGGTAGTACCGACAATGACTCATGGACTAAGACAGTGAGTGAGAGGAGTGATAGAGAGAGAGAGTGTAGCGTGAGAGGGGAGTGGGAGAGTGAGAGAGATGGGGGTGGGGGAGTGAGAGGAGATTGTGGAGAGAAACCGCACGAACCACTCCTGCGGGCTCCTCAGCGCAGCAAGGCCGCGGGGTGGAAGGTGATGGGGCGAGTTGGGGGGGGAGATTCTGCACTCGTCATTCGCTCTGCTCAATTTGTATCAATCTCCACCGCATCCCAAACCGCCCCCCTCCCTCCCCCGGCGACGGTTAAGACGCGCGCGCTGGGGAGCGCGAATGTGAGAGGATGCTGCTCGCTGCGCCATCAATCCTCGCGTAATCGCCGCGGAGCAGAGGCTGAGCCCACGATATGGGGGCGCCCCGCGTCGCACCGCGGCACGATCTGGCCCCAGGTGCTGCCCGAAATGAAACGCGCACGCGGAGCTCACACGCGGGGGACGGGGGGGGGTAGGAGGCGGCACCGGCAGGCGAGCACGCGCGGAGTGTGATGCCGCGCGCAACCGGTCTCCCCGATCCGTGCCAGATTCCGACTCCCAACCGCTGCCGTCCCATCGCGGGGAAGGGGACAGCGCGAGCGACGAGCGCACGAATCTGCACTCGTGGACGCGCCCTGGCACGGGCCCAGTGAGCGTCGAGATGACGGACGAATGGGCGTTCGTCTTCCGAGCGACGGGCGTCGGGGTGTTTCGCGTTGGCATTCAATAGGACGCGACGTTGAGGGCAGTCGAGGCCGGAAGCAGCCCCCCGTGCAGGCGAGGCCCCCACCCCTACGTCGCGATGCGGATCTCACGCCACGCGGCATGGGTCCGTTTGTTCGACATTGGGCTCCTGCCCCCCCTCCCTCCCCCCGGCCGTGCATTCTTCAGGCAGAGCTCGGGGCAAACAACCGCAGCCGAGACACCTGCGAGCATCCCGCAGCCACCCACCCACCCAGCTCGCCGAACGCGTCCGAACACCCGCGCCAAGCACGAGAATCGGCGCGCAGAGGCAGCCCCCCCCCCAACCCCCCCCCCCTCCCCCGAGGAGCCAATCACGTTGCGGCACTATCTCGAAACGTCAACAACTTTGATGAAGCAGACAAAATAGGTGCCGAGTCCAATAAAAGTACAATCGGGCGGGGAGGAGGGGATGGGACCCGCATTTAGCTTTGTGCGAGTGGGCGACGCTTCGCTTGCGTTGCTGCTGCTGCTGCTGCCAGCGGTGGTGGCGGCAGCGGCGGAATGCCGCTGCGCGTTATCGAGTGGCACCATCGAGACCAGCGCCCTGCCTCCGACACTCAGCCACGCGGTTCCCACCAAACCGCTGCCGCCAACGCGGCACGAAAACACGGCGAGCGCCGCGCGCCCCACGCGCTTTTGAAGTCCATGCGGGGGGGGGCATGCGGGGGGGGGGGGCGTACGGGGGGGGCATGCGGGGGGGGCAATGCGGGGGGGGGGCGTACGGGGGGGCGTGCGGAGATCGGTGGCGTGCGGGGGGGGGGGCGCTCCCAGGCTCCGCTTGGCGCTGATAAGGAGCGTAGGGAACGCAATGAGTAAAGATGTAAGAAGGAGGCGCGCTCTGATCGCCGTGCGAGCTGCAACCCTAGACAGCTCCCCCACCAGCCCGCCCGCCTGCTCCCCACCCACGCCGCTACACAAACAGGTCCGCTGTGCTCTCACGACGAGACGCGGGGAGCACATTGCCGCGCGCGAGCCCCGCACACTGTACATCCATCCCCGTAGCCACGTGTT